>NC_084737.1:64320525-64390525 GCF_033978785.1 Entelurus aequoreus
ATACCCCATACTCTCTGAGCACTCCCCACAGGACTTCCCGAGGGACACGGTCGAATGCCTTCTCCAAGTCCACAAAACACATGTAGACTGGTTGGGCAAACTCCCATGCACCCTCAAGGACCCTGCCGAGAGTATAGAGCTGGTCCACAGTTCCACGACCAGGACGAAAACCACACTGTTCCTCCTGAGCAACATGCTCAGAAAAAAAGAATGTGCTTAACGTACTTTAGCTTGCGTTAGCTTAGCGCTTGTTAGCAGGCTAGTTTGTTGTAGATGTGGCCAATAGTAGAAGGTTGTATACATTTCGTAACTATTTCTTTCCCTGTGAAATAATGGACATTGAAATAATTAATATTATATAATAATTAGTTCATAATTAAATGGTTTCAAGGTGTTGCAAAGTACACTGATGTCCAAACGATTCATGTTGATGTAAATGGCGGTTCAAACTCCAAAGTATTTTACATTTTCACACTCTGGTTGAATTCCGAACTGTCTTACTTCAAGGGCGTTTGACTTGTAAGCAGGACTGGGCGATAAAACGATATAAATAAAAGTTGTTGTTTTTTTCTTAGTGGGAAGAAAGGTGAAGTGTGGAAGCAAGGTTGGTTGCATGAACAAAAGCACTCGCTCTCTGGTAACTGAGCAACGCAGGAAGTGATCACTGATCAGGTAACAGTATCAACTG
This sequence comes from Entelurus aequoreus, assembly GCF_033978785.1. Taxonomy (NCBI): domain Eukaryota; kingdom Metazoa; phylum Chordata; class Actinopteri; order Syngnathiformes; family Syngnathidae; genus Entelurus; species Entelurus aequoreus. The sequence continues at coordinate 64,321,214 of NC_084737.1, forward strand.
TCACGTTTGGTTGATTCTTTGCATGGTTGATTCTTTGCATGGAGTGAGAAGAGAAAGTCCAAATGAAGAAATTGTGTGTAAAACCTCCCTGACAATCTCAAGAGCTGCTAGGGGGCATATAGCTCCCTAGCAGGCACGCTCGTCTCTCATGCTGGCGAGCCAGGTTCGAATCTCAGGCGGAACAGAAAGCAGGGACCGAAACAGGCGGGTCACAGTGGTGCCGTGACCCGGATGAGAGTGAGGTTTAGCCAGTGTCTGGGACCACTCTCTCGCTCCCTGACAACCTCAAGAGCAGTGCTGGCTACCGGGTTGATGGCCCGGATTTTTAGCTCGGTAGTCAGCACGCTCACTTTTGATGCGGAAAAGGCAGGGACCGAACCAGGCGGGTCACAGTGGTGCCGTGACCCGGATGAGAGAGAGGGTGAATGGGGTAAGCGTAATGGAGGCCAGCCAGTGTCTGGGACACTCCCCGGCTCCCTGACAACCTCAAGAGCAGTGCTCACTACCGGGTTGATTGCCCGTGCTTTTAGCTAAGTAGTCAGCATGCTCACCTTTCATGCAGAAAAGGCAGGGACTGAACCAGGCGGGTCACATTGGTGCCGTGACCCGGATGAGAGTGAGGTTTAGTGGGGTGAGCGGAACAGAGACCAGCCAGTGTCTGGCTGTATCTCCAGCTCAAAGAGCAGACTCACCGTCAGATGTGCTGGACTGTAGTCTCTGGCAGAGGCCCTCTGTGTCTCCGAAGCTGTCCTGGATTTTCTGCAGGGCATCGTTCCCCCTGAGCTCCATCAGCTCCCTCAGTTCCGTCAGCGTGACCCCAAAGTCTCCCGCGCCGAGGCCACCCTCTTCCCTTCCTCCCCCGCGAGTCCCTTTGGGGTAAAACTCCACGGTGCTGTTGCCCATGTCGCCCATGGTCGCCGTTGTTGACATAACCCGAGGCGGATCCGTGTTGCGTTCCTCCCTCCTTGTCCGTCCTCAGCTCAGTGACCCGCTGGTGTGTCTGCTGACAGCTTGTTCATGTGCTCCACAGCCCGCCTCACCCCTTCCTTGACTCCTTATTGCTTGAACTCCTCCTCGGCCTCGCCGTCTGCTGCTCCTTCACTTCTCCATCACTGGAGGAGGAGGAGGAGGAGGAGGGGGATGAAGAACAGCGAGCAGGAGCACTTCAGGAGCCACGGGATCGCAGCTTTCTTCACCGTGGTCTCGCCTGTCGCCCCTCCCTCCAGGTTCACAGCCAGTCCATGGACGCGGGCGCGGGGTCAAGGGGAGATCGGCGGATGGAGAGAGGGGCCAAAAGTTAGCCGATTCTTCAGACAGGACGTGGATCCAAAGTGGCTAGCGCTGCTGCTCGGGGACCTGGGAGAGAAGAAGGGAGCGGACATTACAGGAGAAACTCACAAAATATCTAAATATAGCCCAGATGTGTTCAAATGCTGCAGCAAAATATGAACGCATAATAACATTAGTATTATTACTTTTGACCACTTGGGGGCAGTGCAAACTATAACAAATGAAGACTTACTGTGTTCAGATATTATTTACATACACACTAAATGCATTATAATGAATTTATGGGAACAAATTTAAATCACAATGCTTCAGTGTTTATTATAAAATTGACTGTACTATATATACATGGCTAGGAGACGTATTGAAGAATTGTATTATTTCATATAATAACGTGTGGGTGCAATGTGAAGAGTTAAAGTTAAGTTAAAGTTAAAGTACCAATGATTGTCACACACACACTAGGTGTGGTGAAATTTGTCCTCTGCATTTGACCCATCCCCTTGGGGAGCAGTGGGCAGCAGCGGCGCCGCGCCCGGGAATCATTTTGGTGATTTAACCTCCAATTCCAACCCTTGATGCTGAGTGCCAAGCAGGGAGGTAATGGGTCCCATTTTTATAGTCTTTGGTATGACTCGGCTGGGATTTGAACTCCAACCTACCGATCTCAGGGCGGACACTCTAACCACTAGGCCACTGAGATGGATGAGGGATCAGTTTCACTTCCTATATGAAATCGTACATACTGGTATTATTCAGTAGTGTGGAATGTCAGAAAAGGCACGTGAAATGAGTAGGTATGAAAATTTTAATTGAATTTAATTTAATTTTAACTGTCTGCTGTCTTTAAGTTAAAGTGGAGTGGTAATTTTTTGGGGGGCGGGCAAAACCTGGTGGTCACAATCATTTATAGAGTTTAGTGTTGTAGACACGTTTGTTACTTGATACCTTCTTATTCTGCCATAGAGTGTAAGTAACATGCAACTATAATTACTTGATACTTGTTTATGATAATAATAATAATAATAATAATGGATTACATTTACAATGCAACTGGAAAGTATTCACAGCGCTTCCCTTTTTACACATTTTGTTATGTTACAGTCTTATTCCAATTACATTTTTGTTCTCAAAATTTTATACATAATACTCCACAATGAAACGTGAAAAGTATTTTTGTGTGTGTAATTTTTTTGCTAATTTATTAAAACAAAAAAATGACATGTAAATAAGTATTTATAGCCTTTGCTCAGTACTTTGTTGATGCAATTACAGCCTCAAGTCTTTTTGATGCCACAAGCTTGGCACACCTATCTTTGGGAACTTTCTCTCATTCCTCTTTGCAACACCTCTCAAGCTCCATCAGGTTGGATGAGAACATTAAATTGCTGCATTCCTCTTAGTCTAGTCAGGGAGGTGACCAAAAACCTGATGGTCACTCTGTCAGAGCTACAGCATTCTTCTGTAGATAGAGGAGAACCTTCCAGAAAAACAATCCACCCATCAGGTCTGTATGGTAGAGAAACTAAATTCTCTGGTCTGAGGAGACAAAGATTGAAGTCTTTGGCGTGAATGCCAGCCATCATGTTTGGAGGAAACCAAACCAGGCACCGCTCATCACCATCCCTACAGTGAAGCATGGTGGTGGCAGCGTCATATTGTGGGGGATGGTTTTCAGCACCAGGAACTGGGAGACCAGTCAGGAAAGAGGGAAAGATGATTCTACAGAGATATCCTGGATGAAAACCAACACTTCCCATCCAACCTGATGGAGCTAGATGAGGTGCTGCAAAGAGGAATGGTTGAAAGTGTCCAAAGATAGGTGCGCCAAGCTTGGAGCATCGTATTAAAAAAGACTTGAAGCTGTAATTTCTGCCAAAGGTGCATCAACAATGTATTGAGCAAAAGCTGTGAATACTTATGTACATGTGATTTGTACATGTGAGACATGTGGGTTTTTTTTATTTATAAATTTGCTAAATACATTTAAAAAAAATTCACATTGTTATTATGGGGTATTGTGTGTATAATTTTGAGGACAAACAAATATTTATTACATTTTGGAATAAGGCTGTAAGATAAGAAAATGTAGAAAAAGTGAAGCTCTTTGGATACTTTCCGGGTGCACTATATATAGCGATTTTTATAGACACTCAAAGGCTTTAAGTGAGAACTGAGAACATTCATTAATCACGGTGGTAAGCTACATTTGTAGCCGTAACTTCCCTGGGTTAGACTGACTGAAACGTAGCTGCCAATTTGTGCCGAGGGCCTCTCCGACCACCCCAAACACTAATTCACATTCCTACACCAGTGTGTCTGTGGAGTTTCTCACCCCAGGATTTAATGGCCTTGACTAGGACAGCGGAGGCTCGATTCGAACCAGGAACCCTCAAGTTGCTGGACGGCCACCCACCATTCTGAGTCACACCACCCAAACAGATTTACACTGCAAAATTGTTCAATGATTTTTATGTATGTCTAGCTCAGGGGTATCCAAATTATGGTCTGTGGTTCAATCGCGGCACCGTACATCCAAATTAATCTTAGATACCAGGCAGTATTTGAATGCTGCATACAGTATTTGCCGCCATCTTGCGGACAACGTGAGTAAATCAGATCAAGGACCATTGAAAGTACTTTGGGATAATGGCACAGCATTTACCTATATGACACAATCCAAACAACCTTCCCCAGTCATGGTCCCAAAAAAATAAATATGCAGCTAACATAGAGGTCAACACAAATAGTCACACATAAAACAACTTGCTCACTGAACTTTGTGGATGTTATGAAAATGTATTTTCATAATTTGTCCAAACAGCATAAAACAAACTCAAAATTACACCCATTTAAATCCATAGGAGTGCATGATGGGGAAAAATGTAAAACACTCTCTCCCCACTTATCCATGTTTGGCGCATTTTAGTTGCTTGAAATTCCTGATTGATTACAAAGCATTTAAGAAGGTTGTCACAGAAGTAAACAAGGTAGGAGTCGAACTTTTACATACCCTTAATATCCAGTCATATTAATTATTAATGATATCAATATTAATTATGTATTAATTATATATTATTATTGATATAATTAATAATTATAATATTAAGTAGTATCATTAATATGTTATTAGTTAATATGTTATAAATTAGTTATTAAATAATTAAAATATATATTTTTATTGAATATATTAATAATAAAATGGATATTATTAATTATTATATTATTAATAATAATATATATCTGTCATATAAATATAATATGTACACACACTCATACACACATATATATATATATATATATATATATATATATATATATATATATATATATATATATATATATATATATATATATATATATATATATATATATATATATATATATATATATACATATATATATATATACATACATACATACATACATACATACATACATACATATATATATATATATATATATATATATATATATATATATATATATATATATATATATATATATATATATATATATATATATATATATATATATATATATATATATATATATATATATATACGGTATATATACACTACCGTTCAAAAGTTTGGGGTCACCCAAACAATTTTGTGGAATAGCCTTCATACTTAAGAACAATAATAGACTGTCGAGTTTCAGATGAAAGTTCTCTTTTTCTGGCCATTTTGAGCGTTTAATTGACCCCACAAATGTGATGCTCCAGAAACTCAATCTGCTCAAATGAAGGTCGGTTTTGTAGCTTCTGTAACGAGCTAAACTGTTTTCAGATGTGTGAACATGATTGTACAAGGGTTTTCTAATCATCAATTAGCCTTCTGAGCCAATGAGCAAACACATTGTACCATTAGAACACTGGAGTGATAGTTGCTGGAAATGGGCCTCTATACACCTATGTAGATATTGCACCAAAAACCAGACATTTGCGGCTAGAATAGTAATTTACCACATTAGCAATGTAAAGAGTGTATTTCTTAAAAGTTAAGACTAGTTTAAAGTTATCTTCATTGAAAAGTACAGTGCTTTTCCTTCCAAAATAAGGAAATTTCAATGTGACCCCAAACTTTTGAACGGTAGTTTATTTATTTATATATATATATATATATATATATATATATATATATATATATATATATATATATATATATATATATATATATATATATATATATATATATATATATATATATAATATATGTGTGTATATATATATAAATATATATATATATATATATATATATATATATATATATATATATATATATATATATATATATAAATATATATATATATATATATATATATATATATATAATATATGTGTGTGTATATATATATATATATATATATATATATATATATATATATATATATATATATATATATATATATATATATATATATATATATATATATACACACACACACATATATGCACACTCAAAACATTTGGACTTCCCTGGTCTAGCTTGTGTGCTACAGTGTGCTTAGCTGCTGTGTAGCTGCTAGCTCCTAGCAGCCAATATAGCCTAGCATGTTTACATTTTGTAATAATGTAATAATGAATTGTGTGCTTATCGGAGGACATTTAGATGTTAACTTGCTGTCCAGCTTTGCACAAACTGATATCAAACCGATATCATTTGATACCTGTTTTCCTCTTTCTTTTTTGCTGATAGCGGACCAATATTCAATAATCAGTAATGTTGACCACCGACACCAGTGACCACATAAAAGGTGCTTATTTCTCTGGTCTATCCAACATGTGCACACAAAAGAGTACCAGAAGATGACTTGGTAATATAAGTGTCATAGATGCAGCCACTGATCAGAAAAACAGATCAACTTTAGCATCCACTTGGCGCTGTATTATTCCTGTGGGTGCCTCAACAAAGTCTGGTACATTTATGCAACAGCACCTCGCTTCGCTATAATCACAGTCCATCACTCATATTGTCTGCTGGCTCTCGCTATCGAGCCGAGCTCGCATGCGTGTGGTTTTAACGCTCCCCGCTGCACCTGGCGACATCTAAAAAGTGCAGCAAAACAGCAAAGCTGCACACTCTGCATACAGGAAGTACTGCACGGACCAGCCATTAGAGGTACTGAAAATACAGTACACGTAATACATGATCCAAATATTCCATCCTGCACGTTCAAAGGGAGCTGGAGCCCTGCTGACTTAGGGCCAGAGGCCGGGTGCACCCTGGTCTAGTCCCAGGACAAGCATTCACACCTGCGGTATGTGCCCCGAAGAGTCCCCAATTAGCCCCTCAAGGAAGTTTTTCTTTTTGAACGCACAAAGTTCACCCATGCAGATGCCAACAGTACATTGAAAGATTGAAGATCACCTTTTAAGTTTCCTTTGCGTCTCCTCACTGATTGGCAACTTTTTTCAACAAGTAGCACCTCAGAAAACACTTGGCTCTCCAAGTACCACCATAATGAACATCATTGTAGCATAGTAGGCCTAAGCATTCATTAAAAACAAGGCAGATGTTTTATTTAACGAGTGAAGTAAATATTTATTATCTACTTCCATTTTTTTGTCATTAGTTGATAATATATTTTGGATAGTATTTCATGTTTTTAATACCGTGACTTCTGCTACTTTCTTTCTACACTTTTAACTAGGGATGTCCGATAATATCGGACTGCCGAAATTATCGGCCGATAAATGCTTTAAAATGTAACATCAGTAATTATCGGTATTGGTTTCAAAATTATCGGTATCGGTTTCAAAAAGTAAAATGTATGACTTTTTAAAACGCAGCTGTGTACATGAACGTAGGGAGAAGTACAGAACGCCAATAAACCTCGAAGGCACTGCCTTTGCATGCCGGCCCAGGCATTCTTGATCAACAGCCATACAGGTCACACTGAGGGTGGACGTATAAACAACTTTAACACTGCTACAAATATGCGTCACACTGTGAACCCACACCAAACAAGAATGACAAACACATTTCGGGAGAACATCCGCACCATAACACAACGGAACAAATACCCAGAACCCCTTGCAGCACTAACTTTTCCGGGACACTACAATATACACCCCTTCTACTCCTTACTCCCCCACCTCAACCCCGCCCCCCCTAAACCCACCCACCTCAACCTCCTAATGCTCTCTCAGGTAGAGCATGTCCCAAATTCCAAGCTGCTGTTTTGAGGCATGTTAAAAAAAATAATGCACTTTGTGACTTGAATAAAAAATATGGCAGTGCCATTTTGGCACTTTTTTCCATAACTTGAGTTGAAGTTGTTCTCTTATAGCTCGGTTGGTAGAGCGGCCGTGCCAGCAACTTGAGGGTTGCAGGTTCGATCCCCGCTTCCGCCATCCTAGTGACTGCCGTTGTGTCCTTGGGCAAGACACTTTACCCACCTGCTCCCAGTGCCACCCACACTGGTTTGAATGTAACTTAGATATTGGGTTTCACTATGTAAAGCGCTTTGAGTCACTTGAGAAAAAGCGCTATATAAATGTAATTCACTTCACTTCACTTCTTATTTTGGAAAACCTTGTTACATTGTTTAATGCATCCAGCGGGGCATCACAACAAAATTAGGCATAATAATGTGTTAATTCCACAACTGTATATATCGGTATCGGTAATTAAGAGTTGGACAATATTGGAATATCGGATATCGGCAAAAAAGCCATTATCGGACATCTCTACTTTTAACCCTGCGGCTTACGGAGCGGGTAATTTATGGAATTTTCTTCGCTGGCGGCAATGATTAAAAAAAGTAAACAAAAAAAAGTTAAAACACTAAGAATGTGTGTTATTGTTTGTGCTATGGCGCCATCTTTTGGACGAGTTCGCTCCTTCCATTCACCAATCGTGCTTCCAACCGGAAGTGCAGTGTCGTTCAGTCTGCTAGCCGTCTATAGCGTTCTACTCATATGGATTTGTCATTCTTAACTCCAAGCAACGTTTGTAAGTTGTACTATATGACTAAAACAATTCTTACTTAATAAATCGTCCCATGTGTGATGTCTGCAGGAGTGTTTTCATGCATTTTTGTTTGTGCTATCGCAATGTAATCAAGCTAGCATCGTTAGCATTAGCTAATATGCTAACACGTTTACGAGTGTCAGTATTATTAACTTACAAGGGCATTCTTTTTGTATTGTTTCAGTTTCACCAATTCCTCAGTAAATTCACCAAAACGTCACCATGCAGTTATTGAGTCTGTTTAGCTGATTGGAGAGCTAGAAGCGTCTCTGTATGCTACTTCGGCGGCGTCCGCTTCTGAAGCCTCGCAAAGAGTGCGGCGTTCCGACGCGAGCCATTCTCGCTGAACCCGCGCTGCATCTTTTCCTGGCTGCGGAACTCACGTTCGTGTTTCAAAGCGTCTCTGGAGAGGATTTCATTCGCATAAATCAACAGTGTTCTGCGTCGCTTCCTGAGAGCCGCTTCGTCCTACATGAGCAATTAGTGCGGAGGCCGGGAGTGCAGCATCACACACACACGCGCGCACACACGCGCACACACACACACACACACACACACACACACACACACACACACATGCACACTATTCTGATGAGGCTACATGACATCAAGAGGAGCATGGGAGAAAAATGGAAGCTTTTAATGAATTTTGCCTCAGTCTTGCTTCTCCTGATATTCCTTTAAAACCGAGTCACCGGCTCTCTTCCTGTCCTGCAGTAGCTGCTCCTGCGCACGCATCAATAATCAATAATCAATAATCCATAAGGCTTACTCATGCCCTCATTTGCATCCCCGCTCTGCGCCGCCTCTTGCCGATCATTTATTTACTCTTCCTTTGCAGCCGTCTCTCCTGCTAGCGGATTCTGTCGCGTTTTATGAACCTCACACTGTCCAAAAACAAATTTGCCCAATTTACGGTAAAATATCGGCGGCTGTGGTTGCCAGCAATCTACAGTAAAGCAATATAGTCGCTATGTACTGTATAGGACATTACGGTATGATGATGTTGAAATTGTTTATTTTACAGTTGATAACTGCTTATGTCCCGTGGGCCGTCATGAGTTTAATAAGGATTTTTAACGACACCGACCACTTTAATATTCTGACAAATTTGGTGCTGCCATTATGTCGCCATCTCGTGGACGACGTGAGCAATTCAGCTCAATGACCTTCAATTATTCGATGAAAGTAAGTGTGCGCAGCATTTACTTATATGGCCCAATGCAAACAACCTTCCCTAGTCATGGTGCAAAAAATAAATAAAAAATGCAACCAACACGAAAAGTCAACACACATAGTCACACATAACACAACCTGTTCACTGAACTTTGTGGATATTATTTAAAAAATGTCCATGCGGCATCAAAAATTCTAAATTACATCCATTTAAATCCATTACAATGCGTGACGGAAAAAATACAAAAACACTCTCTCCACACTTAAACATGTTTGGCACATTTTATCTGCTTGATATTTCTGATTGATTACAAAACTTTAAGAAGGTCTTCACAGAAGTAAACAAGGTAGAAGTCGAATTTTCACATACACTTAATATCCAATTATATTAATTACTAATTATATTTCCATTATATTAATATGTATATATATATATATATATATATATATATATATATATATATATATATATATATATATATATATATATATATATATATATAAATATATATATATATATAAATATATATATATATATATATATATATATATATATATATATATATATATATATATATATATATATATATATATATATATATATATATATATATATATATATATATATATATATATATATATATATATCGCCCAATGCAGCCCCCAAGTCAAAAAGTTAGTTGGCTTACAATAAATTACTATGAAAAAAGAGATATATTGTTAACCTGTTTACAAAAATAAAAAACTGTAGAATTTACAGTAAAATACTGGCAAGAAGTCACCGTAAAACAACTTAGGGCCAATTTTAGGGTTGCCAATCAGCCTATCGCCAGGTGCATGTTTTTGGAGGTAGGGGTAAGCCCCCGGAGAGAGCCCACGCAGTCACGAGGAGAACACGCAAACTCCGCAGAGAAAGACTCCTAGCCCGGGAATCAAACCCAGGACCTCCTCACTGTGAGGCACGAGCGCTATCCACTGCACCACTGTATTTAGTAACTGCAAAATGCTGGTGTTTCCGAGACATGTGAGCAGTACGTGAGGATTTCAACTTGGAAGTATTTGTACAACCTTTCACTGGACAATTCACAACATGCTCCTTCAAGTGAGCTCTTAAAAATGAGCCTTAAATGTTGCGTATGTGTTAAATAGCTGTGTGCAAGCAGTTCCCGCACACTTTAACACGCGGCGTGCTTTATTTCCATGCAATTTGCAATGAAGCACATAGACATAAAACCTCAGTGTCTGAAACCACTTGCCACTAATAGACAACATTTGTTAGCCAAAATGCTTAACACAAACCTAAAACAATGAAGGTATGCTGTAAATGTAAATATAGAATTTGCTAAATCTTTCATCTAGACATAATAATGCCGTGCATTTTTGCATTTTTGCATGCATGTGACATTACAGTATTTGAACAATTTTTCATTATTTTGTTACGAAAAGTGAAGCGTTTTCTACACATTATAGCCGTTGTCATTTGGCTGCTATTTTATTTATTTTTTTTACCATAAAATCTACAGTGGCTTTTACAGCCAAATGCTGTAAATTAAAAACTCATACAACTGTTATTTTTACTGTAACTGACCTGCCAGTTTTGTACAATAAAATCTACAGTCGTTGTTTTTACAGTGTATTACTGTGAATGGAGAAATGCTACCGCTGTAATTTTTACGGTAGTTTTATTTACCATAAAAGCTAGAGTTGTTTTTACACTGAATTATTGTAAATTGAAAAACTGTACCACTATTACTTTTTTGCCACTAAAATCTGCCAACCGAGCTGCAAGTTAATTTTTAATTGAACGGTAACATTCTGGCAACTTACATTAGCCGTCATGTTTTTTGTAATTTTTTTTACTATACACTCTACGATTGTTTTACAGCATATTACTTTAAATAGAAAATTCTTACTACTGCTATCTTTACGGTAAAATTCTGGCGACTGAGCTGCAAGTTCTTTTTTTTACCATAAAATCTTCAGTCGTTGTTTTTACAGTGTATTACTGTAAATTAAAAAACTGCACCACTGTTATCTTAACAGTAAAAAAAATGTTTTACCGTATTTTTTACAGTGATTACTGTAAATTTAAAAACTGTACCGCTGTCATCTTTTTCCAACAAAATTCTGTCGACTGAGCTGCAAGTATTTTTTTAACCATAAAATCTACAGTGGCTTTTACAGCCAAATGCTGTAAATTAAAAACTCATACAACTGTTATTTTTACTGTAACTGACCTGCCAGTTTTGTACAATAAAATCTACAGTCGTTGTTTTTACAGTGTATTACTGTGAATGGAGAAATGCTACCGCTGTAATTTTTACGGTAGTTTTATTTACCATAAAAGCTAGAGTTGTTTTTACACTGAATTATTGTAAATTGAAAAACTGTACCACTATTACTTTTTTGCCACTAAAATCTGCCAACCGAGCTGCAAGTTAATTTTTAATTGAACGGTAACATTCTGGCAACTTACATTAGTCGTCATGTTTTTTGTAATTTTTTTTACTATACACTCTACGATTGTTTTACAGCATATTACTTTAAATAGAAAATTCTTACTACTGCTATCTTTACGGTAAAATTCTGGCGACTGAGCTGCAAGTTCTTTTTTTTACCATAAAATCTTCAGTCGTTGTTTTTACAGTGTATTACTGTAAATTAAAAAACTGCACCACTGTTATCTTAACAGTAAATAAAATGTTTTACCGTCTTTTTTACAGTGATTACTGTAAATTTAAAAACTGTACCGCTGTCATCTTTTTCCAACAAAATTCTGTCGACTGAGCTGCAAGTATTTTTTTAACCATAAAATCTACAGTGGCTTTTACAACAAATTACTGTAAATTGAAAATTCCTACTACTGTTATTTTTACGGTAAAATTCTGGCGACTGAGCCGCAAGTTCTTTTTTTTTACCATAAAATCTTCAGTCGCTTTTTTACAGTGTATTACTGTAAATTAAAATACTGCACCACTGTTATTTTAACAGTAAAAAAAAAAGTTTACCGTATTTTTTACAGTGATTACTGTAAATTGAAAAACTGTACCGCTGTTATTTTTTCCAAAATTCTGCCGACTGAGTTGCCATAAAATTTACAGTGGCTTTTACAGCAAATTACTGTAAATTAAAAAAAATCATACCACTATTATTTTTACAGTAACATTTTTACTACTGTTTTTTTACTGTAAAATTCAGACGATTGAGTTGTGTGTTTTGTACTGTAAAATATACAGTTGTTGTTTTTACAGTGTATTGTTGTAAATGGAAAAACTGTATCGCTGTTAATATTACAGTAAAATTCCGGCGACTTAGCTGCCATGGGGTTTTTTCCACCATAAATTCTACGATGGTTTTTACAGCAAATTACTGTAAATTGAAAAAACGTACAACTGTTATTTTTGCGGTGACATTCTTACAACTGTTATTTTTACGTTAAAAGTCTTACTACTGTTATTTTTACGTACATTTTTTTTACTACTGTTATTTTTATGGTAAAATTCTGGCGACTGAGCTGCCATTTTTTTACCAAAAAATCTAAATTTTTACAGTGTATTACTGAAAACGGAAAAAACGGGACTGCTGTTATTTTTACGGTAAAATTCTGCCGACTGACCTGCCAGTTTTGTACAGTAAAATGTAGTAATTGTTTTTACAGTGTTTTACAGTAAATTAAAAAAGGTAGTACTCTCATTTTTATGGTACAGTTCTGCGGACGAAGCTGCGAGTTCTTTTTGTCCGTAAAAACTACAGTTGTTTTTACAGTGTATTACCGTATATGAAAAAACGACACTTCTGATATTTTTACGGAAATAATTCTGCAGACCAAGCTGCCAGTTCTTCTTTAGCGTTAAATCTACATTGATGACGTCACTTCCAGTGTCTCTGTCATCAAACTTGCACACAAACGTCTGCAGCCATATCAAAATAAGAGACGAGAGAGACAACTTCCATGACTGTAAATGTTTTTCAACACGAAAAGCGACACAACAAAAAATGTTGCCAATTTTTCACGCTATAAAATGCAATATGGGTTAGTATATCCATCCATCCATCCATTTTCTATCGCTTAATCCCTTTGGGGTCGCGGGGGGCGCTGGAGCCCATCCCAGCTACAATCGGGCGGAAGGCGGGGTACACCCTGGACAAGTCGCCACCTCATCACAGGGCCAACACAGATAGACAGACAACATTCACACTCACATTCACACACTAGGGCCAATTTTAGTGTTGCCAATCAACCTATCATGCGTAAATACATTATATAAAATAATATGGGTTGGTATTAATAATACATACATACACATAATATAATATGGGTTAGTATGCATACATAAAATAATATGGGTTTGATATATAATACATTAATATTACAATATGGGTTAGTATATATAATACATACATACATACATACATACATAATAATATGGTTTTAATATATAATACATACATAATACAATATGGGTTAGTATATACACTACCGTTCAAAAGTTTGGGGTCACATTGAAATGTCCTTATTTTCAATGAAGATAACTTTAAACTAGTCTTAATTTTAAAGAAATACACTCTATACATTGCTAATGTGGTAAATGACTATTCTAGCTGCAAATGTCTGGTTTTTGGCGCAATATCTACATATGTGTATAGAGGCCCATTTCCAGCAACTATCACTCCAGTGTTCTAATGGTACAATGTGTTTGCTCATTGGCTCAGAAGGCTAATTGATGATTAGAAAACCCTTGTGCAATCATGTTCACACATCTGGAAACAGTTTAGCTCGTTACAGAAGCTACAAAACGGACCTTCCTTTGAGCAGATTGAGTTTCTGGAGCATCACATTTGTGGGGTCAATTAAACGCTCAAAATGGCCAGAAAAAGAGAACTTTCATCTGAAACTCGACAGTCTATTCTTGTTCTTAGAAATGAAGGCTATTCCACAAAATTGTTTGGGTGACCCCAAACTTTTGAACGGTAGTGTATAATACATACATACATCATATAATATGGTTTAATATATGATACATACATAATATAATATGGGTTTGTATGTATAATATAATACATACATAATAAAAAACAATATGGACGCCTATTATCTCTTCCGCACAGCAGTGTTGACGCATGAGAGAGGAGAAAGTCCTCATGAGATTTGATTCCAGGCCAGTCGGGCTTTGTATACTCTGTGACAGTGTGTGTGTGTGTGTGTGTGTAGTAGACGGGTTAATCCAGGCTACACACACACATACCTGAGTGCGTCATGTGACTAAAGCAATGTGCGTGCTGTGGCGTTTCTTGCAGAGGTTTTTTAATTTATGTGCTTCTCTTAAAGTGACCTCTTGGCTTTCACACCTGTCCCAGCTGGTAGACACACACACACACACACACACACACACACACACACACACACACACACACACACACACACACACACACACACACACACGAGCGCGCCAGGTCATCTTTTTAAAGGTTGCGCTAATTCATTTTTGGTGGATATAACGACATGTTAGTCATGGCTTATTGGCATCTTTCAAAGCAGAGCTGCACCTGCGCAACTTGTGACAGGTACATGAGGGAGGTCACCTTTGCTGGTTCTCACACACTCACGCACACGCACAAACACACACACACACACGCACACGCACACGCACGCACACACGCACATCTGCAAAGTCCATGGAGACATTAGATCAGGGGTTCCAAACTTTTCCCACCAAAGGCCGCATAACGAAAATTCTAAGTATGCTGGGACCATTTATATATATGTATATATATATATATATATATATGTATATATATATATATATATCCATCCATTTTCTACCGCTTGTCCCTTTTGGGGTGGCAGGGGGTGCTGGAGCCTATCTCAGCTGCATTCGGGCGGTAGGCGGGGTACACCCTGGACAAGTCGCCACGTCATCGCAGGGCCAACACAGATAGACAGACAACTTTCACACTCACATTCACACACTAGGGCCAATTTAGTGTTGCCAATCAACCTATCCCATATATTTATATATATGTATATACTGTATATATATATACACACATTATTTTTTTTGGTATGTGTTAATACCAAAGATTATTATTTATTTAACACATAAACCTTAGGGTCGGATCAGGCTGATTAGAACAATAATTAAGAACCAAATATACTGCATAAGAAGGGACTCAGACATTCACATAATCAAATCAAATCAAATCAACTTTATTTATGAAGCACATTTAAATTTACCACAGGGGTAGCCAAAGTGCTGTACAATGGGCAAGTTAAAAGATAACACAAGAGAAACGAGCAAGCACACCACAACACAAACAGAGCACGATAACAAATAAATAAATAAAACATAAAAACAGGTTCACAGCAGGTGCATTGTGGGACGCCATAGCAAGATGGAGATCACTCAGTGTTAAAAGCCATGGAATAAAAGCATGTTTTTAAGAGCGATTTAAAAACGGGAAGAGAGGAGGCCTGTCTATTACTCAAAGGTAAGTCGTTCCAGAGCTTGGGAGCAGCAGTGGCGAAAGCTCTGTCACCTCTAAGCTTCAGCCTTGTAATAATAATTATGTTGTGCTGAAGTTAATAGACTAAATTAATCATGAATATCTTTCTTTGAAAAACTGTCAATAAAGTGCAAATGAAAATACACATAGTCATATTTTTTGCACTTAAGAAACTTCTCTATGACTTTAGCTCCAGACTTCTTCTGTTTGTTTGAGATTGCCATTACTGCCACAAGTGGTGGAAAAGTGTATTACAACTGAGTACGGCCCACAACTGGGAAACTGATATTTTGTGGTGGCCCTCCAGGGGGGGCGCTTGTGTCCCAACAATGGTTAATAAATACTGTTGTTTTATTACATAATGTCTGTTTGTAGCATTTAAAAACAAACCCAATTTTGGGAGAGTTTTCGTGCATGTTAAGGGACTCAAAAATGTGTTTAAACTGGGAGAATGATAATAATAATAACAATAATAAACATTGCAAGGGCCCTAAATATCCCCTACATACTTAGACTTTATTACTTTTTGCACTTTTTTTCTTACATTAAAAAAAAAAAAGTTCCCCACTTGACAACATGTTGGGGGCCAACAAAAGTCGAGCCGCGGGCCACAAATGCCCCCCGCCACACCCCCATCCTCCTGTGCCCTGGACTGCATCAAACGACACTACGGAGCCGTAGATCAACTTTAATAACGTATTTTTGTGTTTTCATGTCCTGAATTGATAAGACGCCTCTAATGAACCCGAACTGCATTTGACTTTGTGTATGACCGGGGCCACATTTTATAAATTGGACTTTTTTCTGCTCCTTTTCACTCATGCTAAATGCTGCTTTTTTCTATATATGTATAAATGAATACAATAATCCAAAAAAAGATAAATGAAATGCGATGATGCAGCACTGACTGACATGCACGTCGCACCTTAAAGCCACATATACTCGGACATGCGCAGTGGGAGTTATGTGAGGCAGGGGAGGCGGGGAGGTGGGGGGGGGGGGGGGGGGGTCTTCTGCGCTGCCTTGCTCGGGGTCAAGTCAGTTAAAAAGACGCACACACATATTCCTTCAACGTGAGCCCCTGCGCACCTCCACCCAATGACACGCACGAACGCGCACACTAATACTGGCTAATGCGCAGGTGCACTGTGCTCACGTGCGCAACAAAACTACGATTCAAGGCACAAAATGACCTTTCTCGGTCACCTTCAGACGTGCCCGAGCATCATCATCATCATCATCATCATCATCATCATCATCATCATCCTGCGGCGGTGCTGCTCCACAAACATCAAAGGGACTGCGTCCTATACTAGGACGCCACCTTCAAATTCAACTATAGCTTCAAGTTGCGCACGCACTGACATCATCACGCCCCCCTCTCACAAGGTTACCGGGCCGGCCAGCCCCGGTGGCACCGACCAGAGATCATTACCGGATGGAACAGACACCCCCGTGGCCGTGGGTGGACGCTGCAGGTGCGACACGCAGTGGAAAACGAGACGACGGAGGACCCGCGTAATGTCATGTGGCTGATTATTAGGGGCATTACGGTACATGTACACTGCGATGTATGCACGCAGGGCCGTTAAGAGGAAAAACCCACTATGGTGCTCGTCCCCAATCACAGCACGAGACACGCACGCATGCACGCCGAGGTAAACAGGAGCCAGGCACGCACGCACGCGAGCACGCACGGGACGCGGCGACTCACCGTGCAGGCCGAGCTCAAGGACATCCGCGTCGGTGGGCGGCGGAGCCACAGCCCCCCTCCCTTCCCACTCCCCCGGGTTAATCTTTGCAAGGGGACGGTCCCGGTCCGGATGAGAGGGGAGGGGGCGGGAGGAGAGGGCGGTCGTGGCGGCGGCGGAGGAGGAGGAGGAGGACCGTGCGTGCGTGCGCGCGCGGGTTGCTGCAGCCTACAGTCCGATGGAGGGGAGGAAGGATGAGAGACGAGCTGATGAATATATTCCACGGCCGCGCTGTCACCCGACCGTGGGTCGGTCCGGTTCTGCGGCTGTCGGAGAGAGGGCCGGAGAGCGAGAGGGGGAGAGAGAGAGAGAATGGGCCGGTGGAGGTTTAAACACCTCTCCTGCATGCATGAGGGAGGTGGGGATGGGGGGAGGGGGGGTGCAGTCCGTGCCGGTGCTTACCGCCGGTGATGATGAAGAGGAAGATGGCGAAGATGGAGAAGATGATCAAGACGCCGGGCTCCGACGCGGCGAGGTGTCAAAGAAAAGAAGCGGAGCAAAGAAAGGCCGCGCTGACAGGAGATGCTCCTGCGACATCTCTGGAGGAGGAGCCCGCGCGCGCACGGGAGCGTGCTCGCAGCATCCAGGCAGCAGCAGTAGCAGGAGGAGGAGGAGGAGGAGGAGGAGGGGGAGGAGGGAGGGTGCATACGTCACCCCCGCCCTCCCTCTCCGCCTCCGCTGCGTGGTGACGACAGCGGACACACCGCAGCAGCACAGTGAAGGGTATTGCCGGTTAGAGCCATCTTTTTATGGTTTGTTTGTTTGTTTTGCTTGTTTGAAATCACCACCACGACAAAAAGCTCGCATCGTGTCCTCAAATCCTCGCATGTTCCTCACATGTCTGTGGGAGGAAAAAGTGCGCACATCTCAGATTATATTGATGTGTGGATCGATACTGACATATCGACACCGATACCAGATCTGCTCTCCTATTCGACTCTCAAATCAAAATATTGATACTTTAGTTCA
This sequence comes from Entelurus aequoreus, assembly GCF_033978785.1. Classification (NCBI taxonomy): domain Eukaryota; kingdom Metazoa; phylum Chordata; class Actinopteri; order Syngnathiformes; family Syngnathidae; genus Entelurus; species Entelurus aequoreus. The sequence continues at coordinate 64,339,878 of NC_084737.1, forward strand.
GGGGTGTCTAAAGTCAAAATTGATGGGGGCCATATTGTTTTTTATTTATTAAAAAAAATGCTACAAACATATATTGTGTCAGTTTTGTATTATTGGTGCCTAAGTATATGTTTTCTATTAATAGTTAGAACAGTGGTTCGATCGAACCCTAGGGGTTCGGTGAGTCGGCCTCAGGGGTTTGGCGGAGCCTCCGCCACGGAGGTAAAGACACATCCGACTTATCGTGTAAATAAAAACTTCTCCCAATCGGCGTATTATGGATACCCCCAAACAGGGGCGCCGCTGGGGATTTTGGGCCCCATGAAAAGAATCTTTACAGGGCCCCCTGTATTATAATTTCATCATCATTAGGGGCCTCCCTGGGCCCCCTCCATCATGGGCCCCTAGAATCCGTCTCCTTTACCCCCCCTTTTCGGCGCCCCTGCCCCCAAACAATGTTCCCTCTAATTTTCCATCTGATTTGCAGGTTGTTTGATTGATCGATTGAAACTTTTACTAGCAGATTGCAAAGGAAGAGAATACATTATATGAAACAGTACAGTTTACACAGTACAGTACATAATCCGTACATCCATTCATCCATTTTTTACCGCTTATACCCTACGGGGTCGCGGGGGGCGCTGGCGCCTATCTCAGCTACAATCGGGCGGAAGGCGGTACACCCTGGACATGTCGCCACCTCATCACAGGGCCAACACAGATAGACAGACAACATTCACACTCACATTCACACACTAGGGCCAATTTAGTGTTGCCAATCAACTTATCCAATTGACCACTAAATGGTAACACCCGAATACGTTTTTCAACTTGTTTAAGTCGGGGTCCACATTAATCAATTCATGGTAATGTGTGTAAGGTGTGTAATTTGTTGTGAGTTCATGCACTGTGTTGGTTTTGTTCTTTGAACAAGGTGATGTTCATGCACGGTTCATTTTGTGCACCAGTAAAAAAAACATAACTTTTTCTTGAATTTGAAAAAAAAAACCATTTTATTTTTCACTAAAGAAGGGTTCGGTGAATGCACATATGAAACTGGTGGGGTTCGGTACCTCCAACAAGGTTAAGAACCACTGAGTTAGAACATTTCAGCTTTTTCTCATTGTGAAACTCTTTTTTTTAATTTTTACATTTTTACTGTTGTTTTTTTCCATATTAGAACCCGGCAGACACAAAACATTGATACATCATTGATTATACATCCTTTAAAATGGACTTTGAAACAACGTTGCAAAATAGTTGCATTTGAGACAACGTTGATGTCTAACGTTGGATCCACGTTGTTAGTTGGGAAATTACCAAATTTCAATGGTCAAATCAACGTCACAACCTGACATTGAACAATCGTCGTCAAAAAGCATATTGTTTCAACGTTGTATTGGTGTTGTAGATTATTGGTTGAGAAATGACCAAATTTCAATGGTCATATCGACATCATAACCTGACATTGAATAAACGTTGTCAAAAAGCATGTTGTTTCAACGTTGTATTTGTGTTGTAGATTATTGGTTGGGAAATGACCAAATTTCAATGGTCATACCGACATCATAACCTGACATTGAATAAACGTTTTCAAAAAGCATGTTGTTTCAACATAGTATTTGTGTTGTAGATTATTGGTTGGGAAATGACCAAATTTCAATGGCCATATTAATGTCATAACCTGACATTGAATAAATGTAGTCAAAAAGCGTGTTTTTTCAACGTTGTATTTGTGTTGTAGAAACTTGGTTGGGAAATGATCAAATTTGAATGGTCATCTCGACGTCATACCCTGACATTGAATAAACGTCGTCAAAAAGCATGTTGTTTCAACGTTGCATTTGTGTTGTAGAATCTTGGTTGGGAAAATACCAAATTTCAATGGTAAAATCAATGTCAGAACCCAACATTGATTAAACGTTGTCAAAAAGCATGTTGTTTCAACGTTGTGTTTGTGTTGTAGATTACTGGTTGGGAAATAAGCACATTTTAATGGTCAAATCAATGTCACAAGCTAACATTGAATAAATGTCGTCAAAAAGTATGTTGTTTCAACATTGTATTTGTGTTGTAGACTATTGGTTGGGAAATGAGCAAATTTTAATGGTCAAATCAATGTCACAACCTGACATTGAATAAACATCGTCAAAAAGTATGTTGTGTCAACATTGTACTTGTGTTGTACAATCTTGGTTGGAAAGTGACCACATTTCAATGGTCAAATCAACGTTACAACCCAACATTAATAAAACGTTGTCAAAAAGCATGTTGTTTCAACGTTATGTTTGAGTTGCTCAACCTCAGGACCTAATTCAACAAGTTCTTGTTGTTATAATGTGTTGTTCCTGCTGTCAATATAATAAAAATAATACAATTAATGATTGCGCAACTACATAATGTGTGAAAAATTTTGCCTGCTCGTTCAGTTACAGATTTAAAGGCCTACTGAAACCCACTACTACCGACCACGCAGTCTGATAGTTTATATATAAATGATGAAATCTTAACATTGCAACACATGCCAATACGGCCGGGTTAGATTAGTAAAGTGCAATTTTAAATTTCCGGCGAAATATTCTGCTGAAAACGTCTCGGTATGATGACGTTTGCGCGTGACGTCACGGATTGTGCGGACATATTGGGACACCATTGTGGCCAGCTATTAAGTCGTCTGTTTTCATCGCAAAATTCCACAGTATTCTGGACATCTGTGTTGGTGAATCTTTTGCAATTTGTTTAATGAACAATGAAGACAGCAAAGAAGAAAGCTGTAGGTGGGATCTGTGTATTAGCGGCTGGCTGCAGCAACACAACCAGGAGGACTTTGAGTTGGATAGCAGACGCGCTACCGTGAGTACGCAGCTTTGGCTTCCAAACATTTGATCGCTTGCCCGTACGTGCGTGCCGCTATGTGCATGTCACGTACGCAACTTTGGGGAAATATATGTGCTGTATGAACTTTACGGAGGTGAACAGCACTTTGGGCTGTGGGATTGAGTGTGTTGTGCGGGTGTTTGATTTGTATTGGCGGGTTATATGGATGGGAGGGGGGAGGTGTTTGTTATGCGAGATTAATTTGTGGCATATTAAATATAAGCCTGGTTGTGTTGTGGCTAATAGAGTATATATATGTCTTGTGTTTATTTACTGTTTTAGTCATTCCCAGCTGAATATCAGGTCCCACCCGCCTCTCACAGCATCTTCCCTATCTGAATCGCTTCCACTGCCCTCTAATCCTTCACTCTCACTTTCCTCATCCACAAATCTTTCATCCTCGCTCAAATTAATGGGTAATCGTCGCTTTCTCGGTCCGAATCGCTCTCGCTGCTGCTGGCCATGATTGTAAACAATGTGCAAATGTGAGGTCCTGGAGCCTATCTCAGCTACAATCGGGCAGGAGGCGGGGTACACCCTGGACAAGTCGCCACCTCCTCGCAGATACATACATATATATATATAATTTTTTTGTTGGTTTTTGTAGCGGTTGCTTTAAGGACATAATTCACCACACCTGTTTACTTAACTTTGTCATCATTATTCACTGTCACTGTTCTATTGTGTACATAACAATGTTGTTATTGTTCAGCATTCATATACAGTATGCAGTTCAGAGTGAGTAATTTGGTGCGGCCCCTTTAAGTGACCGTCAGGATATTTACCCAAAGGTGGGGTTTTTTTGTGACCGCCTTTTTGAGTCTCTTTGATGTAAGCAGTCATTTTGTGTGTCAAAAGATACTTCTAGTTGTCTTGTTTTCGCGTTACAAGCGCAACACTGGTGACCCCGACGCTTCACTGAACGAATTCAGTGAATATGATCGACCATGACGGCGAATGCGGTTTCTCTGAAGCTGCCTGAGTTCTGGGAATCTTCCGCGACTGCATGGTTTGCCCAGGCCGAGGCACAGTTCGCCCTGCGTGGTATAACCGAGGACGACACAAAGTTTTATTATGTCGTTTCCTCCCTCGGGAGCGCTACGGCGACCAGAGTGTTTAGCGTCCTCACGCATCCACCGGAGAAGAACAAGAAGCTACGGCGACCAGAGTGGTTAGCGTCCTCACGTGGACAGCGTTTCAGTTGGAACTTTGTGACTGCTAAAGTGACGGTGCCGCTCATCGGTGCAGATTTTCTCTGTGCTTTCGGTCTTCTTGTGGATGTAAAAAACAGGTGCTTGGTGGATGCGATCACGTTCTGCTCGTACAAATGCAGTCTCAGTGCGACAGACTCCATCAGGCTTTCCAGCATGCTACCCACCGCAAACGTCTTTCTTCGCCTCCTCGCTGAGTTCCCCACCCTGGCGCAGCCCACGTTCTCGTCAGCTACCGCCAACCATGGTGTGGAACACCACATTGCCACCACGGGGCCCCCTGTGCACGCACAAGCCCGGCGCCTGGACCCTGCAAAGCTCTCCATCGCGAGAGCTGAATTCGAGACCATGGAACGCCTCGGGATCATTCGCCACTCAGACAGCCCGTGGGCGTCACCCCTCCACATGGTGGAGAAGCCTGGAGGTGGTTGGCGGCCATGCGGTGATTACTGCAGACTCAACAATGCGACTACCACGGATCGTTATCCGGTCCCCACATACAAGATTTTTCCGCCAACCTGGCTGGGAAAACTGTTTTTTCTAAGGTAGATCTCATCCGGGGCTATCATCAGGTGCTGGTCCACCCCTCTGACATCCCAAAGACAGCGGTCATCCCCTCATTTGGACTGTTCAAAGTTTTACTGATACCTTTTGGCCTTAAGAGCACCGCACAGACTTTCCAGCGGCTGATGGACTCTGTTTTACGTGACTTGCCATTTTTGTTTGTCTACTTGGACGACATCCTGGTAGCGAACACCTCTCAGGCCGAGCATGTGACCCACCTCAGGACCCTTTTTCAGCGCCTAAGCCAACACGGGCTCATTGTTAACCCGGCTAAGTGCCAGTTCGGGTTGTCTGTAATCGACTTCCTTGGACATCGCGTCACGAAGTGCGGGGCAGTTCCCCTTCCAGCGAAGGTTGCTGCCATTGCAAACTTCCCCCGCCCGCTCACGGTTAAGGCTCTTCAGGAGTTCCTTGGAATGGTACATTTTTACCATTTGGACCTCATGCTGCCGCTGTATGATGCTCTTAAAGGGGCTGCTCCCAAGCACATGGTGGACTGGTCGGACGCGCGGCACAGTGCTTTTGTGGGGGTCAAGCTAACGCTATCCTGCTGGCACACCCATTACCTGATGCTCCTATTGCAATCTCCACGGATGCGTCAGACTATGCTGTAGGTGCAGTGCATGAGCAGTAGGTGGGTGGCACTTGGCAACCATTGGCTTTCTTTAGCAGGCAATTGCGCCCCTGCGAGTGGAAATATAGCATATTTGACCGTGAGCTCCTCGGTCTTTATCTGGCCATACGTAATTTCCGTTCGCTGCTTGAAGGACGGCCTTTCACAGCTTTTGTGGACCACAAACCCCTCACTTTCGCTATGGCCAAGACGGCCGAACCGTGGTCGGCTCAGCAACAGAGGCACCTCTCCTACATCTCCGAGTTTACGACGGACATCCAGCACCTTGCTGGTAATAGCAATGTCGTTGCTGACTGCCTCTCCCGAGCCGTCACGGGCACTGTCCATGTAGGGCTCGATTTTGCACAGATGGCAGTTGACCAAGCCGACGACCCAGACATCCGGGCTCTGAAGGCTGCAGCCAAGGGCTACGGTTGTATGAGGTTCCATTTGAGGACACAGGAGTTACGCTCCTTTGTGATGTCACTATGGGTCGGCCACAGCCCCTCGTGCCCGCCATTTGGAGGCGGCGGGTGTTCGACTCGATCCACAGCCTTTACCAGTCTGGGAGGAAACCTTCCCAGCGGCTGGTAGCTGCAAAATTTGTCTGGCGTGGACTGAAAAAGGGCATTAGGGACTGGGCTGCCACATACGTGGCATGCCAGCGCTCAAAAGTGCACTGCCACACATGGGCTACACTGGCACCGTTTACGGTTCCAGAGCGCCGTTTTGACCATGTCAACATGGACCTGGTCCGGCCTCTCCCATCTTCACGCAGCTGCACATACCTCCTCACGATGGTCGACAGGACCACCTGCTGGCCGGAGGCAGTACCTCTGACGTCAGCCACCTACGCAGAGGTGGTTGCCCGTTTCGGTACCCCGTCAGACATATCATCCGACCGGGGCTCGCAGTTCACTTTGAGCTCGGGGCTGCTGTGGCAGAGAGCTTGGGAGTGAAACTCCACCACGCGACGGCGTATCACCCACAGTGTGAGCGGTTTCACCGATCCATGAAGGCAGCGCTCAGGGCGTCCCTAAAAGACAGACCTTGGATAAACAAACCCCCTTGGGGGATGCTGGGGCTTCGGACTGCCCCCAAGGAAGACCTGCAGTCTTCCTCGGCAGAGCAGAGTTGATGTATGGCCAGCCTTTGCAATAACCAGGTGACTTTATTCCTAGCACTACGGCACCCTGGTCCGCAGCGAGCTGCTCTCCTCGATGCCGCCAAGGGTTTTCTCCCATCCCCACTTCCCAACACGGCCTTACGCCCTCTCATATTCCCGCTTCTTTACGAAGAGTGGCATTTGTTTTTGTTCGCCACGACGCCCACCGCATGCCCCTTCAACTTCCTTACGATGAGCCATTTCGCGTCCTGGAGAGCGGAGACAAGCATTTCCTGTTGGATTTTGGGGGTCGGTCTGAAAGAACACGGTGGACTGGCTTAAAGCGGCCCACTTGGATCTTAGTCAGCCAGTTACCACGGCAGTACCCCTGCGCCGGGGTCGTCCGCCCGCTCTACCTGGGCCCCATGATAATGTTTTGTATCCTTCTACGCAGGCCCCCGGGACCTTCGACAGTGCAGATGCCCTGCAGGTCCCCCCTGCAGACTCCCCAGTGTTTGTGAATTCTGGGGGGACGTGTGTAGCGGTTGCTTTAAGGACATCATTCACCACACCTGTTTACTTGACTTTGTTGTCATTATTCACTGTCACTGTTCTATTGTGCACATAACAATGTTGTTCTTGTTTAGCATTCATATACACCGAGGTGGGTAGAGTAGCTAGAAATTGTACTCAAGTAAGAGTACTGTTACTTTAGAGATTTATTACTCAAGTAAAAGTAAGGAGTAGTCACCCAAATATTTACTTGAGTAAAAGTAAAAAGTATGTTGTGAAAAAACTACTCAAGTACTGAGTAACTGATGAGTAACCTGTTCGTTTAATGATGACGGCAACAAATAATGCACAAAAACATAAAAATAGCAATGAGCAAATTCAGAGCCAGGAATATCTCTTAAGCAACTAAAACAATAATATATATTAAATAATAATACATTAACATAAAAAAAATTAAGGCAAATTGAGCCACAATAATTTAACAGCACCATAGGCTCAGTAAGCAGAGATTATAAAGGAAAATAACAAGTTAGCCTTTACGCAAACCATAAACTGATAGGTGTGGGCTGCATCTGGGAACACACGGTGGACTTCTGATTGGTGTTTCTATGAATGCGTGTGTGTGTGTGTGTGTGTGTGTGTGTGTGTGTGTGTGTGTGTGTGTGTGTGTGTGTGTGTGTGTGTGTGTGTGTGTCTTTGCCTGTCTCTCTATGAGGCTGCAGTGCGTTAATAAATGTCCCCACATGATGTACATTTGACAGTGATTCATAGCAGGGAAGCCAACATCAGCCTACGGTGACAGCCAAAATATCTACTAACGTTACTTACCGCGATGTGCTTCCTCAAATTTTACGTTGGGTTCATGTAAGCTTAAGCTTTTTGCCGCTGAAACTTTATGTGCAGTTAACCACATGACCGCCTGGCTCTGTTTGATTGGTGAAACGGAGTCAAACGTCACCAGTGACTGCATTTGATTGATGAAACGGAGTCAAACGTCACCAGTGACTGTATTTGATAGGTGAAACGCAGGCAAGCGACAGATCCTACTTTGAAAGTCTGTCTGACAAACCAAAACAAACAAAGCGTACATTAACAGATCGATAAAAATCAGTAGCGAGTAGCGAGCTGAATGTAAATAAATGGAGCGCAGTAAAAGTAGCGTTTCTTCTCTATAAATATACTCAAGTAAAAGTAAAAGTATGTTGCATTAAAACTACTCTTAGAAGTACAATTTACCCCAAAAGTTACTCAAGTAGATGTGACGGAGTAAATGAAGCGCGTTACTACCCATCTCTGCATATACAGTATGCAGTTAAAAGTGAGTAATTCGGTGCGGCCCCTTTAAGTGACTGTCAGGAGATTTACCCAAAGGTGGGGGTGTCACGTTGTGTCATTGCTGGTTTACGAGCAGAGGATCATGTTCCGCAGTGCACAATCACGGAGTACTTACAAGCAGACAATGTGTTACGGCACATGCGCAGTCTCCTTCTCCCTCCACGGCGGGAGCACCTAGAGGCTCCGCTGCGAGCACCGCAGGACACGCCCCACACGTGCCGCACAGACCGCGGCCACGCGCCTCCACAGCCGGAGGAAATCTTCAATCAACGCACCTGGACTTGATGAGGAGCAGCAGCATAAAGGCTCACTCTGCTGACTACTCTACGCCGGAACGTAGCCTCTGTTACAGTAAGCTTTGCGTGTCTGGCTCCTCTCCTGTGTCTGCTCTCTCCTTGTTCCTTCGTGCCCCGTACTTACCTGTCCTTGTCGTCTCCTGTTCCCGCAGTGTCTCCGTTTCTTAGCAGTGAGCCATGCGCCTCACCTGCTTATCTCCCCCTGGACCCTGACTGCTTTCCTCGATCCTCGACTTCCCCTGTTCTCGGACCTGGACCTCTGGGCGCCTCTCTCCTATACCACGGACCTCGCTCGGATCACAGACCTCTTTTGCTTCGCCCCTTTGGACTTGTTTGCTGCCACAACCAACACTCACTTACAACAACCTCGGGTAAATCCTATATGGTTAAAATCTACACATAAACTTGCATGCACACAAATAGTAGCATACATACCCTACGTATCAATCTAAAGCTCAATAAAACCCGTTGAGTTAGACCTCCTGCTGTAGTGCCGTCTCCTTCCTTCCTGTCGTACTTAACAGTACGTTCCGGCCAAGATGGAACCAGATGGTACACAGGGGTCCAAGTCCACCCCCCTTTCCCGAGCTCCCTCGGCACCTGACTTGTCTGCCATGCAGACTGTACTCCGACCGACAACACCAGACTCGTTTTTCCAACCTGGAGGACAAGCTGGACGTCGCTTTCGCCAGCCTGCTGGCTAGGTTGGAGACCCTCAGTCCTAGCCAAGCAACACCCTCTACGCCTGACCTTGGCGCCACAGCAACACCCGTCACCGGAGGACAGTCTCCACCCCGGGAACCCAAGATTGCCAGCCCTAAGTCTTTCGAGGGAGATTTTGAACTTTGCCGAGGCTTCCTGGTACAGTGTGTATTCATCTTTTAACACCAACCTTCTCGTTATGCTACCGATGGGTCTAAGATAGCTTTTGTTTTTCCCTGCTCTCGGGATCGGCATTAAAGTGGGCCATGGCAGCCATTAATAAGACTTTGGGTTTGAGCACCAATTATGCCGCTTTTCGAACGGAGTTCCAAGCCGTCTTCGGTCACCCCGTCGATGGAAGGGACGCCGCCGTGAGGCTTCACACCATCCGGCAGGAGTCCCGCTCCGTGGCCGCTTACACTTTGGAGTTCTGCACGCTGGCAGCAGACAGCGAATGGGGTGACAAGGCACTTCAGAGCGCCTAGAGGAGAAGCCTTAGTGAGACCATTAAGGACAGTTTGCTGCGGGATCGACCGTCCTCCTGTCGCGAGCTCATCGAACTGGCCCTGCTCTTTGACCAAAGACTTGTGGAACGTGCAGAAGAGAGAGCCCTTACCTCCGGCAGCTTATCGTCGGCACCCCTACCCCGACCTGCTGGCCGACGCCCCACTGGACAGACATTTCCCCCAACTTTGTCTCCTGCCACCGTCACAGAGCCTATGCAAATAGGCAGATCTCGATTGTCATTTGAGGAACGGGAGAGAAAATTTCGGCAACACCTCTGCCTCTACTGCGGCCTCGCGGACCACATCATCCGCAACTTCCCCTCACGGCCAAAAGATCTGGCTCACCAGCCAAGGGGATCCTGGTGAGCCATACTACCATCCCCACCTTAAAAGAAAGAAAGAATCCTGGCATACTTTTTCCCGCTACCTTGGCCTGGAACTCTAGGACATTGTCAGTGGGGACCTACTTGGACTCCAGGGCCGACGAGAGCTTAATCGACCTGGAGTACGCCCGACAAGCCGGGATTGCCATAGTTCCCCTCGACGCCTTCATCTCCGCTCAAGCCCTGGACGGACACCCTTTGGGCCCCATCAAACACCGCACTACACCCCTATCGTTGACCCTCTCAGGCAACCATACTGAGACCACCAGCCTCTGTGTACTAGATGCCCCAGTAGCCCCTCTTGTCCTCGGCTGCTCTTGCTGTGTCAACATGACCCCCACATATCCTGGTCATCTGGCAAGATCCTGGCATGGAGCACTCCCTGCTACACGCCCTGCCTCAGATCGGCAGTGCCTCCCCCCTGCAGACCCAAACCCAACTCACCACCTTCCCATCTCTCCCAAGTCCCTGAGGCTTACCATGACCTGGCGGCTGTCTTCAGCGAGCAACAAGCCATTTCTCTTCCGCCCCACAGACCCTATGATTGTGCGATCGACCTGCTCCCCAACGTGGCCCTTCCCTCCAGCCGCCTGTATAATTTGTCTCTCCCTGAGAAGCAAGCCATGAGGGATTACATCTCCGAATCTCTCTCTCCTGGGATCATCACCCCATCCAAGTCCCCGGTGGTAGCGGGGTTTTTTTTGTCAACAAAAAGGACGGATCGTTAAGACCGTGTATTGACTATTGACAACTCAACTGCATCACCGTTAAGAACAAGTACCCACTACCACTCCTGAGCTCCTCCTTCAAGCCTTTTGCCCCTGCGACCGTCTTCACTAAATTTGACTTATGCAATGCATACCATCTGGTACGCATGAAGGAGGGTGATGAGTGGAAGACAGCATTCAATACTCACCTGGGCCACTTTGAGTACCGAGTCATGCCGTTCGGACTCACCAACGCGCCTGCCGTCTTCCAAGCCCTTGTGAACGACGTGCTCAGAGACATGATTGATCTTGTCGTTGTTGTTTACCTTGACGATATTCTTATTTTTTCTAAGGATCTGCAGGAGCATCACCGACATGTCCGCCTCGTTCTTCAGCGACTCCTGGAAAACCGCCTCTTCGTGAAAGCCGAGAAATGTGAGTTCCACACACCATCTGTTGACTTCCTGGGCTTTATTATTGAAAAGGGCCACATCAAGGCTGACCCCAAGAAGGTGGAGGCGGTGGTGGAGCGGCCCTAGCCCTCTACTCGGATGGAGCTGAGGCGCTTCCTGGGATTCGCTGGATTCTACAGACGCTTTATTAAGAATTTAACTTTAACTTAACTTTAGTAAGCTGGCCGCTCTACTCCATGCTCTCACTTCAACCAACATTCCCTTTCAGTGGACCCGAGAGGCCGGGACGGCTTTCTGGAACCTCAAGAGGAGTTTTGTCTCCGCGCCCATCCTTGTTCACCCAGATCCTGACTGTCCATTTATTGTGGAGGTGGACACCTCCGATTCTGGGATTGGGGCGGTATTGTCCCAGTGCTCCGAACCGGACAACAGCATCCATCCATGTGCTTACTTTTCCAGACGCTTGTTCCCCACTGAACGTAACAGGGAGCTGCTGGCCCCCTCAAGCCAGTGTCTTGAGCGGGCCAAGCACCAATTTCAGGTCCTCACGGATCACCGCAACCTCCTACATGTCCGGTCAGCCAGAAGGCTAAATGACCGGCAGGCCCGATGGTCCCAATTTTTTTGTAGGTTTGACTACATCCTCTCTTTCATGCCGGGCTCCCGCAATACCAAGGCTGATGCCCTGTCCTGGCAGTTCTCGGAGGAGCACGCCTGCACCTCCCCTGAAGAACCCATCCTCCCTCCTGCCAGAATTATCGGCATGGTCACCTGGCAAGTGGAGAACCAGGTTCGGGCCGTTCTGCACGCCAATCCCGGACCAGGGGGTGGACCCCCCAACAAACTCTTTGTTCCCCGAGAGCTACGCCCCAGAGTCTTGGACTGGTGGCATTCCAGCATCGTCTCCTGCCATCCGGGATTCCAGCACACACTCTCGTTAATCCGCCGGCGGTTCTGGTGGCCATCGATGGCCACGGATACCCGTGAGTTTATCGCTGCATGCAGTACCTGTTCTCGCAACAAATCGTCCCACAGACCGCCGGCGGGCCTGCTGTTCCCCCTACCTGTCCCCGGTCGTCCCTGGTCACACATTGCTCTGGATTTCATTACTGGATTTCCCGCATCTCAAGGTAACACCACCATTCTCACCATCGTCGACCGCTTCTCCAAAGCCGCACATTTTGTTCCCCTGTCTAAACTCTACTCTTCTTCTGAGACGGCCGACCTCCTTACCATTCATGTGGTTAAGCAGCACGGCATACCTATGGACATTGTTTATTATTATTATTATTGTAGAGGTTTATTTGAAATAGGGACAGATACAAAAACATAGACATCTGAAACAATTATCCAATGTATGCATCATAGTGTTTGTAGCCAAAGCTAATTTACAACACTTGTCCCCAACAACAACAACAACAACAACACAGATCCAACATCATTAAAATAGGGGAAAAAAATAGAATAAGGCAAAGATGAGTCGATAATAATGATAATATAAATAATACAGACAAAGTGCAAACTACATAAAAGCCAATAATAACAATAACACAGACAAAGTGCAGACTAGATAAGAACCAATTAGTAAAAATTAGTAAAAACTAAACATGGGAACACGATTGCTGCTCAATTAGCCATAATTTTGTTGGTTTTTTGAAAGTGACAAGTGCAGGTATACTTTTCAAAGAGTCAGGGAGAGAGTTCCATAGTTGTGGTCCTTTTATTGAAAAGGCAGTCTGGGCAAAAGATGTTCTACGGAATGGAACGCAACAGTTGCCTTTTGACATTGCTTGGGTGGTAGATCTGGTACCACTTTGCAGTCTTGTAATTGCCTTGCAGAGCAATTGGGGAGCAGAGTTATCCAAGCGTTTAAAAACCAGTTTGACTGTGTGTAACAAAATAAAATGGGTAAAACTTAAAACATTGTATTTGGTTAAAATTTGGCAATGTTAAATATTGTATACTCTTCTTGTCTAGGACTTTCAAAGCGCGGTTATAAAGACACTCAATGGTCTTGATTGATGACTGGTGTGCCTGGGACCATGTAGTTAAGCCATAAGATATGTGTAAAAGAATCATTGAATTCATAAAAGTAAAAGCACAGCTGAGAGTTAAGCAGTTTCTTATAATCTTAAAACAGCCTAGGTTTGCCTTCAGGGTTTTACACATTTTCTTAATGTGACTTTTAAAATTCAGCTGATAGTCTATGATTATGCCCAAATATTTGACTTCAGGTACTTGTTCAATGAGCTCCTCATTAATTTGTATAGTCAGGTTTGTTTGAGGTAGCTTTTTTATGGAGAAGCAGACAGAGTTAGTCTTTTTAGCGTTTAGGGTTAAACAGGATGATGCCAGCCAAGATGCTATTTTGTCTAATTTAGCATTTAACTTCTCAGCAACTAGAGTACAGGTCTTACCTGATGTATATACGACTGTGTCATCTGCATACATCTGTAAATCTATATCTGTGCATACATCTGGTAGGTCATTGATGTATAGACTGAATAGTATTGGTCTCAAGATACTACCCTGAGGTATCCCTGTTTCAATTTTGTGGAAGGAAGATCTCACATTATTAATGGTGACACATTGTTCACGGCCCTTTAGATATGACTCAAGCCAGGACAATGACTGTTTGGATAAGTTGAATTTAGTTAGTTTTGAAATTAAAATGTCATGACTGACTGTATCAAATGCTTTTTTTAAGTCTAGAAATACTGCACCGACCACCTGTCCTTTGTCAAGGGAATGTTTGATCTTTTCAGTTAAAAAACAAGTGGCAGATTCTGAAGAATGGTTACGTCTGAATCCGAATTGCAGGGGATTCAAATAGTGATTTGTCTCAAGGTGGTGCATTAGTTGTTCCGAAACAATCTTCTCCAGGACTTTAGATAAAACTGGAAGAAGGCTGATAGGTCTATAGTTAGATGTCATTCCAGCATCACCAGATTTTAAAAGTGGTATTACCTGTGCAGTTTGCCATCCATCTGGGAATTGCCTTGTTTTAATGGAAATATTAATAAGACCGGTAAGAGGCTGTATAAGGATGCCGCTATATTTTTTAAGAAAAGCTGTGTCTAGGTTATAAATATCCCTTGAGTATGTGGTGTTTAGGTCATGTATGGCATTTAGGACAGTTGTCTGACTAACCTCCTTGAGCTAAAATGAGCTGTCTTGTTCATCAGGTATGTCTGTTGTTTGGTCATCATTAGTCATACAAGAGAAACCCGAGGAAAGGTTTTTGACAGATTCAAAATAATTTTTTGAACTCATTTGAGACTTGTGTACAATCAGTAATGATTTTGTCTCCTACTTTAAGTTTATATTGGGTTTGGGTGGTGTTACCCTCTGGGTTTAATAGGCTATGTAGTAGTTTCCAGATCATTTTGCCATTTCCTTTGGCCTCTAATAGCCTGTGGATGTAGTAGTTTCATTGGACATTCTGAGCTGTTTCGTCGTCGGCGGTCACTCGAAACGAGTATGACTGTCCTCCGTAGGGTCGTTGGAGGACGCCTGTGCGTGGAATCTTTTAATGTGGGGAGACTGGTGCACGGTCAGCCACCACACAGTCCTTGGCATTGAGCGGGCCAGGGTCCAGTGGCATGGAGACCAAGACGACTGGGGACCCGTCTTTGCTGCAGCCTTCATCCGCCTTCCCAGCCGTTGTGGTGCATTCCGCTGCCGCCATCTTCCGCCTGGTCCACCGTTGAGGCGGTTTTCACTATTCGCCCATAGCTGGGGTTATTTACCCATAGCTGGGACAGGGGTTGACTGGGCACCAGGGCATGTCCACACACCGGTGGGCCTGCATGCCCCGTCTCTGGGGCCCCCTGCTGCTCCGAGATCCCGTACAACTTAGCCTGGAACCGCGAGGTTCCAGTTACCGTGTGTGGCCACGAGGAGGCATGTACGAGTCTTGACAATGGAGAGGCTATGTACCGGCTGAGGAGGCTTATGCACTCGGCTCCTCTTTTCGCCCTCTGAGACAGAGGGCTAGCCGGCGGCACTAGCTGAAAGCAATGAGTATCAGGCAGAAGCAGCATGCAGCATAGCAAGCAAAAGCGGCATGCAGCATGCACTAACTACAGGTACTACTACTCCAAGGCTACTGCACTAGACGCATCACATCGCCCTGTGCGATGTTTTCTGAGCTGTTTAACTGCATTCATTAATCCATGGTAACTGAAAATTTCTGTGGGATTTTTTTCGCTTTCTAATAAATGTATCAATAATGCGTCCGATAGTATACATTAGCTGATTGCAACAGGCGTGTACTTGGTCATGTTGTTGGAGCTCGTCCCAATTAATACCCTTTAATTTGTTTTCAAATGCAATTGTTGATTGGCGAGGGATTTCAAGTTTAAAAGTTTTCTGATCTTGACTTTTAAACCTCTTTGTGAGTTTTCTTGCAGCTAATGTCAGATTATGATCTGACAAGCCGGTGACTAGATTGTACGTTTTTACGATTCTGTCAGGCTTGTTTGTGAAGATTAAATCAATTAGTGTCTGAGTGTTTTTAGTGATACGTGTGGGGATTTCTATCTTCTGACTAAAGTCATGTTTAGATGTGAGGTCTGTTAGTTTTTGTCTGCAGTGTTTGTCTAGCCAGTTTAAGTTGAAGTCTCCAAAGACAAGTACTTCACTGTTATTCTTAAAATTCTTAAACAGTACATCTAAGTTTTTGCATAGCATTACAACGCATGCAGATGGAGGGCTGTATACCAACAATACATTGAATTGCATGTTTTGTGATAGTGTGACATTAATACATAAACATTCAGTAGATATATCAGCAGTAAGGGGAATTTCCTTTGCCTTAAAGGCCTACTGAAATGAAATGTTCTTATTTAAACGGGGATAGCAGATCCATTCTATGTGTCATACTTGATCATTTCGCGATATTGCCATATTTTTGCTGAAAGGATTTAATAGAGAACATCGACGATAAAGTTCGCAACTTTTTGTCGCTGATAAAAAAGCCTTGCCTGTACCAGAAGTAGCGTGACGTCACAGGTTGTGGAGCGCCTCACATCTGCACATTGTTTACAATCATTCCCACCAGCAGCGAGAGCGATTCGGACCGAGAAAGCAACGATTACCCCATTAATTTGAGCGAGGATGAAAGATTTGTGGATGAGGAAAGTGAGAGTGAAGGATTAGAGTGCAGTGCAGGACGCCAGGATGTATCTTTTTTCGCTCTGACCGTAACTTAGGTACAAGGGCTCATTGGATTCCACACTGTCTCCTTTTTCTATTGTGGATCACGGATTTGTATTTTAAACCACCTCGGATACTATATCCTCTTGAAAATGAGAGTCGAGAATTTGAAATGGACATTCACAGTAACTTTTATCTCCACGACAATACATCGGCAAAACACTTTAGCTACGTAGCTAATGTGATAGCATCGTGCTTATCTGCAGATAGAAACAGAAGAAATAAGCCCCTGACTGGAAGGATAGACAGAAGATCAACAATACTACTATTCAGGGACGTGCACATGATTACAGAGGGGCATGGGCTCAAAGTCAGAAAAGGGCAGGACATTTTTTTTTGGTCCTTACACAATATGGAAATTAATGTAAAATTAAATTTGCTAATAGGAAGCTAACTACTTAGCTGTGTGTCCTTTGTAGGTAAAAGTGATTGCCATTTCTTTTGTGTCAACAAACTGTTGACATAATGAGTTAATTCACATTATCATAGGCTTGGAAGACATGAAAAGCAAAAAAACACTGGTTTATTATTAGGCTATTTATTGTTAAAGATAAGCACTTTAATATTGAACATTGAACAGTGCAACATGAACTTTGAAAAAAAATACAAAAATAAATACCCAAATAGAAAAAACTTAAATGTGAAAATCTGTCCTTCTTCCCTTAACTTGATGAAAACACCATCAAGTTGTAACTTATGGTCTTTCTCACTTAATGCTCAGACTAAACAACTGAAACGCAATACAGGGCCAAAAATACCAGGGGCCAGTAGAGGGCTGTAGGATGGAGGCCACCCATACCCAAATATGCTCCTCAATTGATTAAATCTCAGGTGTGACACTTTCTGAGGTCTGTGGTCTTTCTTGAATTCTGGTGCTAGTACTTGGTTTTAGCCATGCATTAAGAGGTCTGCTACCCTTAGCTGCTTCCTGGTGCTCCTTCTCCTTCCTTTTCTGTATCCTTTCTTTTTTTGACATTGTGCTGCAGGCATAATCAACATGAATCAAGTTTAAATACAGATGGTAATATTCCTAACAGATAACCTACATCTTATATCCCCAGAATGCTGAAATTATTATTATTATTATTAATAATAACAACAATAATAATAATTATTATTATTATTATCATTATCACTATTCTTCTTCTTCTTATTATTATTATCATTATTATCATTATTATTTTGTTAACCCACACAGTAATAGCAAAGTCACAATAAACTTTATATCTAAACCTCTACTGTGAGAGAAATGTGATCCGCTGTAAACACAGTGCATTTTATTTTGAAAATTAACCCGGTGTTTTATTTTGTATTTTGTACACTACTTCCTGTCCCGCACGATCCGCTCTGCTCTGTGCGGAATTGATGTGCCGTGCTCAATTGATACGCCGCGCTCCGACGTCAGGCAAAAACAGAAGCTGACACATTGAATAATAGAATAATACAGCGTTTTTCTGAAATATTACCCATATTAGATGCTGAATAAGTGGACGGCGACTAGACCATAACTCACAGGTTGAAGTTGCTCCACTGTCACGTCTCCTCAGGGGCGCAGTAACTTGGCTCTCTCTCCTCTCACTTACTCACTCACTCGCCCTCTCTCTCTCTCTCTGGCGGAAGCGGCAGGCTCAAACAACCCGGTATTACAAGAAAACGTGGAGTTTTTGTACCGCTACTTTTTTGTTTTCTTTTTTTTTACATCCCTGACAGGAATTTATTAATGTTGTTTAAAGGGAAAAAAATAAATAAATAAAATAAAACACACACACAGGCAGAGGGCACTTTTTAAGACGAGGCAAAAAAGGGAAGGGGCTCAAGCACCCTTAGGGCCCTGTGTGTGCACGTGCCTGCTACTATTACTTCTACTATCAGGAGACACCGAACCAAACCCTGGACCTGTAACCACACGGTTAATGCTGTCCCGCCTGGCGAAGCCTAGCAATGCTGTTGCTAACGACACCATTGAAGCTAACTTAGCTACGGGACCTCGACAGAGCTATGCTAAAAACATTAGCTCTCCACCTACGCCAGCCCTCATCTGCTCATCACCACCCGTGCTCACCTGCGTTCCAGCGATCGGCGGCGCGACGGAGGACTTCACCACGATCATCGGTGCGGTCGGCGGCTGGCGTCGGATAGCGCGTCTGCTATCCTACTCAAAGTCCTCCTGGTTGTGTTGCTGTAGCCAGCCGCTAATACACCGATCCCACCTACAGCTTTCTTCTTTGCTGTCTCCATTGTTCATTAAACAAATTGCAAAAGATTCACCAACACAGATGTCCAGAATACTGTGGAATTTTGCGATGAAAACAGACGACTTAAGCTGGCCACCGTGCTGTTCCAAAATGTCTGCTACAATCCGTGACGTCACGCGCAAACGTCATCATATCGAGACGTTTTCAGCCGGATATTTCCCGGGAAATTTAAAATTGCACTTTATAAGTTGACCCGGACGTATTGGCATGTATTGCAATGTTAAGATTTCATCATTGATATATAAACTATCAGACTGCGTGGTCGGTAGTAGTGGGTTTCAGTAGGCCCTTAAGTGAGTCCTTGACATATATCAGTACGCCTCATCCCCTTCCAAAAGTTCAGTCCCTTCTAAAACATATATATCCCGGAACACTGTTTATGCTGGTTCAAATGTTATCATGCAGCCACGTTTCGCTAATGCATAGAAAATCAAGATTAGACTCGGACAGTAATCATCTGATTTCATCACACTTGGGCACTAGGCTTCGGATGTTTAAGTGACCTCCCAAAATACCTTTGGGTTTCACTGCAGGATCCTAAATCACTTCAGCATGATTAACAGTTTGAAAAAGCAAAGTCTGTTTCTGCTTCGTCTGTGCTTGTCTTTGGAGTGTTCTTTTTTGACCTTGTGGCCCACGCTTCTCCAGCTGGGCGCCGTACGTGTAGCCCCCCCCCCCCCCCGAAGAAGCACCCGCCGCGCAGGGGCGCCCGGTCCACGGCGCGCTCCCGGCACTGTCCGGCCTCCCCCCTGGCCATCACCTGGTCGATCTTTTCCTCGATGAGGTTGCACTCCTCCGGCGTGAAGGTGCTCTTCTGTAGGATGCTGCTCTTCACCCGCTGGGCTTCCAGCTCCCGGAGGTCGGCGACGTTGTCGCCGCTCTCGCACTCGTCGTACTCGCGGTGCCGGCGTTTCCGCCCGCTCCCGTTACCTGTCTTGTGCTCGTTCCTGTGCGGCAGCACCGACCTCGGGTTCTCCCTTAGGTCGGCGTAACCGCTGGCGGCCATGTCTGCCGTCACTCCCGCCGTCCAGTGCAGTTTGTGTGTGACGTCCACTTCAGGCAGGCTGCTGTACATGACCCCGGACGACACAAACATGCTGAGGACGCTGCCGAGGGTCCAAAGGCTGATGGCGAGACGCAGCAGGAAGACGCTCCTGTTGTGCACGTGAGGCTGCATGCTCCTTAGTGCTTAAAATCTGATCTTTTTGCTTCAGATTTGGGCCACATCAAGAGGTAGTCCAAATATGTTTCAGACCGTGGCCCCCAGTTCACTTCCCGGGTGTGGCAGACCTTTTGCAAGGGGATTGGGGCCACGGTCAGTCTTACTTCAGGATACCACCCACAGAGTAACGGGCAAGCGGAGAGAACTAACCAGTGTGTGGAGACCATGCTCCGCTGTGTTCCCGCCCGCCAATCTGCCTCTTGGAGCAAGTTCTTGCCCTGGGTCGAGTTCGCCTACAACTCCATGAAGAGCTCGGCGACCGGTTTGTCACCATTTGAATGCTCCCTTGGCTATCATCCCCCTATGTTTCCCCAACAGGAGGCCGAAACGGCAGTCCCTTTCTCTCGCAGACACATCAAGAGATGCCGCCAGATTTGGAAAACCGCCCGTGCTGCCCTGTTGAGGGCCTCTGAGGGAATGTGCCGCAGTGCCAACCGGCGGCACATTCCGGCTCCATCCTACACTCCCGGTCAACAAGTCCTGTTACGAGCTAAGGATCTCCAACTACAGGTACCATCCCGTAAACTTGCACCCCGGTTTGTAGGACCTTATACGGTGGAGGCCATCATCAATCCTGCATCTGTGAGACTGTCTCCTACCCTCTCTGTGAAGCGACATCCGGTGGTCCATGTCTCTCAGATTAAACATGTTTCTATCAGCCCACTCTCTATCAGCCCTAGAAACCTGAATAACGGTGACCCAGTTTGGACCGTTACAGAGATCCTCGGGGTCCGTCTGCAAGGTAGGGTCCTGGTGTTTTTGGTAGATTGGGAGGGGTATGGTCCAGAAGACAGATCCTGGGTGCCGGCCTCCCACCTTGCTGACCCCCCCCCGCTTCTGGAGGACTTCTATCGGGCCAACCCTGGAGCTCTCCGGCGCTCGTCGGGAGCCTCGCAAGAGGGGGGAACTGTTACGGCCCATGCGCAGTCTGCTTCTACCTCCACGGCGGGAACACCGCAGCACACGCCCCCACACGCGCCACGCAGACCGTGGCCACGCACCTCCACAGCCGGAGGCAATCTGAATCTTCAATTGATGAGGAGCAGCAGCATAAAGGCTCACTCTGCTGACTACTCTACCCCGGAACGTAGCCTCTGTTACAGTAAGCTTTGCGTGTCTGGCTCCTCTCCTGTGTCTGCTCTCTCTTTGTTCCATCGTGCCCCGTACTTACCTGTCCTTGTCGTCTCCTGTTCTTGCAGTGTCTCCGTGTTTCAGCAGTGAGCTGTGCGCCTCACCTGCTGATCTCCCCCTGGACCCTGACTGCCTTCCTCGATCCTCGACTTCCCCAGCTCTCGGACCAGGACCTTTGGACGCCTCTCTCCTACCCCGCGGACCTCTCTCGGATCACAGACCTCTTTTGCTTCGCCCCTTTGGACTTGTTTGCTGCCACAACCAACACACACTTACAACAACCTCCGGTAAATCCTATATGGTTAAAATCTACACATAGACTTGCATGCACACATTGTAGCATACACACCCTGCGTATCCATCAAAAGCTCAATAAAACCCGTTGAGCTAGACCTCCTGTTGTAGTGTCGTCTCCTTCCCCCCTTGATTTTGAATCGAGAACCGTATTGAATCGAGAATCGATTCTGAATCAAATCGATTCGTGTGGTGCTTAAAGAGTCACAGCCCTAATATACAGTATAGACTGAACAAAAATATAAATGAAACAGTTTTATTTTTTGCTCCCATTTTTCGTGAGTTGAACTCAAAGATGTAAAACTTGTACTTTATACACAAAATACCTATTCCTCCCAAATCTGTCTAAATCTGTGTTAATCTGGTGTGGTTACACATGGTCTGCGGTTGTGAGGCCGGGTGGATGTACTGCCAAATTCTCTGAAAGGCCTTTGGAGACGGTTTATGGTAGAGAAATGAACATTCAATTCACGGGCAACAGCTCGGGTGGACATTCCTGCAGTCAGCATACAATTGTCACGCTCCCTCAAAACCTGCAACATCTGTGGCATTGTGCTGTGGGATAGAACTGCACATTTTAGAGTGACCTTTTATTGTGGGTAACAAAAGGCACACCTGTGCAATAACTATGCTGTTTAATCAGCATCTTGATATGCCACACCTGTGAGTTGGGTTGGATTATTTTGGCAAAGGAGAAAAGCTTACTAACACATATTTAGACAGATCTGTGAACAATATTTGAGAGGAATAGGTCTTTTGTGTGTTTGTTAAAAGTTTTATATCTTTGAGTTCATGAAAAATTGGAGCAAAAACAAAAGAGTTGTGTTTATATTTTTGTTGTATACATATATATATATATATATATATATATATATATATATATATATATATATATATATATATATATATATATATATATATATATACATATATATATATATATATATATATATATATATATATATATTGTGTGTGACTGCTCGCGCACAGGGTGCGTGTGATGCGTCAGTGTGTTAGATTTGTGGCAGAAGTGCTTGTAGTTAGTGCATGCTAAATGCTGCCCCTGCTTGCTACTCTCTGCTTACAGCTATCGCCGCCAGCTAGCCCCTGGGTGGGTGAAAAGAGGAGCTGAGTGCGTAAGCCTCCTCCTGCTGGTACAAAGCCTCTCCACCACCAAGACTCCTGTGGTGCCTCCTCGTGGCCACGCACGGTAACTGCGTCTTTGCGGACGCAGGCTAAACTGTAGGGGATCTCGGAGCAGCAGTGGGCCCCAGAGGCGAGGCGTGCAGGCCCACCGGTGTGTGGACACGCCCTGGCGTCCGCCAACCACTGCCCCATCTATGGGTTAAATAGAACCCCCCCCCCCCCCCTTCCACTGCCTTGTGGGTATCCTCTGGAATGGAAAAGGCTAAGGGAGCAAACCCCAACAGAAAACCCGGCCTGGACTCCGTTAGGTAGTTCAGTGTGTGAAGCACTGTTCTGGCATGTCCTGCAGCCGAACTGACGCCAAATGTATTGGTTTTCCATTCCTTTGGACAACGTCAGCAAGGCAGAGAGGGGGGCCCTGTTGCTTGGGCAACACAGCATCTCCATACACCTTTCCCAGGCCTCTTGTGCCCTGGAGAGGAAACTCCAGCTTCACTGTGCAGTGAAGGCACAACACGGGAGGTCAGCAGTTACCGGTTATAAGCCCTTTCTCGTTTGGCGTAGGGATGGGCGCCAGGGGCTACCTCCGTCGGTGGGAGAGATGTTTCATCTTACTGGACAGCTACCGCCCGCCTCAAGCTGGGCAGCCCCCAGCCAATTAGGTGCTGTTCCGCCACAGCCTGCCTGCTTCATTGGGTGCATGAAGCTAAGGGACTCTTCCTGACAAGTGGGCTGTAAACCTTGCACCAAGCAAAACAAATAAAACAAAGACTCCAGCACTACGTCTGGGATGCTGGAACGTCAGAACCATGACCCCCGGACTAACTGACAACCTGCTCGATATAAGCGACGCCCGCAAGACGGCAGTCATTAACAACGAACTCCTGAAGCGACGAATAGACATCTCTACCCTTCAGGAAACCCGACTCCTCTCATCAGGCTCACTGAGAGAAAGAGATTACACCTTCTTCTGGCAGGGGAAGCCTCCGGGTGAAACCAGAGAATACGGGGTTGGCTTTGCAATCAAGAGCACTCTACTAGTAGCAATAGTACTACCGACAGGCGGATCAGAGAGAATTTTAACCCTCTGCCTTAACACCACCATGGGACCTGTCCACCTGGTAAATGTGTGTATGCACCAACACTTAGCTCCTCCCATGAAATAAAGGACAAATTCTATGATGAGCTTGAGGCGACTGTGAGAAACATCCCCAAACAAGATCAGCTCTACTTGCTTGGTGACTTTAACGCAAGAGTTGGCTCAGATCATAACTCCTGGCCATCTTACTTGGGTTACCATGGCATTGGTAGAATGAACGAGAATGGGCAGTGTCTCCTTGAGTTCTGCACATTTCACAATCTCTGCATCACTAACTCATACTTTCAGTCCAAACCCCGCCACAAAGTCTCCTGGAGACACCCAAGATCTGGTCACTGGCACCAGTTGGACCTGATCATAACACGGCGCTCTGACCTCAGAAGTGTCCTCCAAACCCGTACCTTTCACAGTGCAGACTGTGACACCGATCACTCCCTCGTCTGCTGTAAAGTCAAACTGCAGACAAAAATTATCTACAGAGCCAAACCTAAAGGACCCCCCCCCCCCCCCCCCCCCGTGTGGATTGCAGCAAAGCAGCCGATCCAACTAAAACTGCTTCCTTCAACCGTGCCTTAGAGGAATCCCTCCACCAACTACCCCAGTGCAGCTCTGCCCAGCAGTACTGGGAAGGCTTACAAGACACCTACCACACCACGGCCCTAATGGTTTTTGGCAAAAGATTGCGAAGGCCCAATGACTGGTTCGAAGCCAACGCATCTGTATTGGCACCGATACTGGAAGAAAAGCGTATCGCCCTTACCAACTACAAATGCACGTCGAGTGACAATACCCTACATGCTCTCAGGGCATCAAGGAAGAAACTGCAGAATGCCTCCCGTCGCTGTGCTAACAGCTATTGGCTACAGCTTTGCAGCAACATCCAATCAGCCGCTGACTCCGGTAACATCAAAGGCATGTATGACGGCATCAAAAAGGCGCTTGGACCATTACACCACACAACTGCTCCGCTGAAATCGGCACTGGGAGAAATCATCACTGACCGCTCTAAACAACTCGACCGCTGGGTAGAACACTACTCCGAACTCTACGCCAGCGACAACACTGTCTCCGATGCAGCCCTCCGCCATGTTGAGTGTCAACCTGTAATGGAAGAACTGGACATGGAACCAACAACTGAGGAGCTAAGCAAAGCGATTGACAGCCTAGCATGCGGTAAATCACCTGGCAGTGACGGAATCACAGCTGAAATCCTCAAGTGTGGAAAGCCTGCTCTCCTCGACCAACTTCACAAGCTCCTCTGTCTGTGCTGGAGTGAAGGTGCTGTCCCACAGGACATGAGGGATGCTACCATCATAACCCTGTACAAGAATAAGGGAGACAGGAGTGATTGTAACAACTACCTTGGTATCTCTCTACTCAGCACTACCGGCAAACTCTTTGCCAGAGTTGCACTGAATAGACTCCAGGTTCTCGCTGAGAAAATATACCCAGAATCTCAGGCAGGGTTCAGAGCAGGAAGGTCTACTACTGACATGATTTTCTCTCTGTAACAGCTGCAGGAGAAGTGCAGAGAGCAGAGAAAACCACTCTACATGGCATTTATTGACCTTACGAAAGCTTTCGACCTTGTGAGCAGGAGTGGCCTCTTTCAGCTGGTTGAACGAATAGGCTGTCCCCCCAAACTCCTTTGCATCCTCCAGTCCTTCCACACCGACATGCATGGCACCATCCAGTTCGATGGTCCACATCAGACCCCTTCAAAATCTGCTGTGGTGTCAAGCAGGGATGCGTGCTGGCGCCCACCCTGTTTGGGATCTTCTTTTCCCTCCTCCTGCGCCAAGCATTTGGTACAGCAACTGAAGGAGTCTACCTTCACACAAGGACAGACGGTAAACTGTTCAACCATGCCCGTCTGAAAGCCAAAACAAAGGTCAGGCCACTCGTCATCCGGGACATGCTGTTTGCTGACGACGCAGCAGTGGTAGCACACTCCCAGGAGCACCTGCAAACCCTAATGGACCAGTTCACCAAAGCATGTCAGGACTTCAGCCTGACCATCAGTCTGAGCAAAACCAAGACGATGGGACAGGGAACTGAACCACCCCCCTCTATCATCATCAACAACTACACCCTGGAAGTCGTAAACACCTTCACCTACCTCGGTTCCACCATCACCGACAACCTGTCACTCGATGCCGAACTCAGTGGCCGCATCGGAAAAGCTGCCTCAACTTTTGGGAAGCTTACAGCGAGAGTATGGGAAAACCGCAAGCTCACTATCCACACTAAGGTGCAGGTGTACAGAGCCTGTGTCACCAGCACTCTACTGTACGGTAGTGAAACCTGGACCCTATACTCCCACCAAGAGCGGCGGCTAAACATCTTCCATCTTCGCCGCCTTAGGCGTCTACTGGGCATCACCTGGAGGGACAGGATCACAAACCAATCAGTCCTGGAAAGAGCACAGCTTCCCAGCATGTGCTCCCTACTGAGGCAGCGACGTCTCTGCTGGCTGGGCCATGTCCGGCGGATGGACGATGGGCGAATCCCAAACGACATTCTCTATGCTGAACTCACAACTGGCAAGAGGCAGATTGGTCGTCCCCAGCTGCGTTACAAGGACGTCTGCAAACAAGACCTCAAGTCTTTTGACATCAGCCACGACAGCTGGGAAGATGCAGCCCAGGACCGCCTTCAGTGGCAGCAGGCACTCCGCAGCGGGCTGCTAAAGTCAGAAACCCCCTTGGCCCAACACCATGAGGCTAAGAGGGCAAAGAGAAAGAAACAGGGCTCTGCGACACCGGCAACATCTATGGGACCGGTCTGGATATGTGACATCTGCGGCCGGGAATGTCTCTCACGAATTGGCCTACACAGCCATTGGAGACGCTGCGACAAGACCTGACTCTGAGGCACAGGAAATCAATGGTCTTCCGAGACTGCGATGCCGATGATGATATATATATATATATATACACCTGTATATACATATATACATACATATACATACATATACATACATATATATCATATATATATATATATGCATATATATATATACATATACATACATATATATATATATATATATATATACATATACATACATATATATATATATATACATACATATATATATATATACATACATATATATATATATACATATATATATACATACATATATATATATACATACATATATATACATATATATATATATACATACATGCATATATATATATACATACATGCATATATATATATATATATATATATATATATATACAGTATATGTATACAAACCCTGTTTCCATATGAGTTGGGAAATTGTGTTAGATGTAAATATAAATGGAATACAATGATTTGCAAATCCCTTTCAACCCATATTCAATTGAATGCACTACAAAGACAAGATATTTGATGTTCAAACTCACAAACTTTTTTTTTTTTGCAAATAATAATTAACTTAGAATTTCATGGCTCTAACACGTTCCAAAGTAGTTGGGAAAGGGCATGTTCAACCCTGTGTTACATGGCCTTTCCTTTTAACAACACTCAGTAAACGTTTGGGAACTGAGGAGACACATTTTTTAAGCTTCTCAGGTGGAATTCTTTCCCATTCTTGCTTGATGTACAGCTTAAGTTGTTCAACAATCCGGGGGTCTCTGTTGTGGTCTTTTAGGCTTCATAATGCGCCACACAATGGGAGACAAGTCTGGACTACAGGCAGGCCAGTCTAGTACCCGCATGAAGCCACGTTGATGTAACACGTGGCTTGGCATTGTCTTACTGAAATAAGCAGGGGCGTCCATGGTAACGTTGCTTGGATGGCAACATACGTTGCTCCAAAACCTGTATGTACCTTTCAGCATTAATGGCGCCTTCACAGATGTGTAAGTTACCCATGTCTTTGGCACTAATACACCCCCATACCATCACAGATGCTGGCTTTTCAACTTTGCGCCTATAACAATCCGGATGGTTCTTTTCCTCTTTGGTCCGGAGGACACAACGTCCACAGTTTCCAAAAACAATTTGAAATGTGGACTCGTCAGACCACAGAACACTTTTCCGCTTTGTATCAGTCCATCTTAGATGAGCTCAGGCCCAGGCCCAGCGAAGCCGACGGCGTTTCTGGGTGTTGTTGATAAACGTTTTTCGCCTTGCATAGGAGAGTTTTAACTTGCACTTACAGATATAGCGACTAACTGTAGTTACTGACAGTGAGTTTCTGAAGTGTTCCTGAGCCCATGTGGTGATATCCTTTACACACTGATGTCGCTTGTTGATGCAGTACAGCCTGAGGGATCGAAGGTCACTGGCTTAGCTGCTTACCTGCAGTGATTTCTCCAGATTCTCTGAGCCCTTTGATGATATTACGGACCGTAAATGGTGAAATCCCTAAATTTCTTGCTGGTTGAGAAAGGTTTTTCTTAAACTGTTCAACAATTTGCTCACACATTTGTTGACAAAGTGGTGACCCTTGCCTCATCCTTGTTTGTGAATGACTGAGCATTTCATGGAATCTTCTTTTATACCCGATCATGGCACCCACCTGTTCCCAATTTGCCTGTTCACCTGTAGGATGTTCCAAATAAGTGTTTGATGAGCATTCCTCAACTTTATCAGTATTTATTGCCACCTTTCCCAACTTCTTTGTCACGTGTTGCTGGCATCAAATTCTAAAGTTAATGATTATTTGCACAAAAAAAATGTTTATCAGTTTCAACATCAAATATGTTGTCTTTGTAGCATATTAAACTGAATATGGGTTGACAATGATTTGCAAATCATTGTATTCTGTTTATATTTACATCTAACACAATTTCCCAACTCATATGGAAACTGGGTTTGTATATATATATATATATATATATATATATATATATATATATATATATATATATATATATATATATATATATATATATATATATATATATATATATATATATATATAAAAAGGCAAAAAGTGCAGAGATTAAAATCCAATTTGAATTTGCACTAGATTGAGATTACATTTGTGCTTGCATCATACCTGCTTCTGACTGCTGGGATGCAGAGTTCTCCTCCTCTGCTCAGCAACTTAACAAAGGAGGAGCCCGAGGCATTGTCGACAAAAGCGAAGCGGGCGCAAAGAAAAGGTCCTATACTCCTTTTCATACCTTATACTTCCACCCATCCCTCTCTCCAGCACGGACATGTATGGCGATATTGAACGAGACACTGCCAAAGCTTATTATGCAGCGAGGAGAAAGAGGACACATGTATTTATAGATGAAACTTATAATAGATATCCTCTCCTCGGGACCGCACAGACACACACACACGTCTTGATGAAAAGCTTTGTTGATGATTTGATCTTCCCCTTCTCTTATCTTTAGCTGCTCCACATCATCATCATCATCCCATGAGCGGCGGACTAAAACATCTGACATACTTTCTTTCCCGGTTAGCATTCATCACTTTCAATACTTCTTTAAATAAGTACAAAACAACGTTCCTTCAACAAGGAGGTAAAGGTGAGGTTGACTGTGAACTGCACGTGATGGTGCAGTCACTTGAAGAACATTCTTGATGGTACCAGCATACATCACTTTATCATTTTACAGTTGTTGGACCTTCATTTGTGTTTATCTTTTATTTCACCTGATAGCTGTTTTACTTCCTTTTTTC
Source organism: Entelurus aequoreus (assembly GCF_033978785.1). Classification (NCBI taxonomy): domain Eukaryota; kingdom Metazoa; phylum Chordata; class Actinopteri; order Syngnathiformes; family Syngnathidae; genus Entelurus; species Entelurus aequoreus. The sequence continues at coordinate 64,369,086 of NC_084737.1, forward strand.
AGTACAAACAGCTACTTGTTTGACATTTTTTCACTATTTGTATTAGTCGTGTACTGTATACCGGTACTAATAAAGTAACAATGAATTCAAAAAGGTACTACACTGCCTTTGAAAAATACCACTCCTTTTTTTTTGCGGACATGATGGGGCGCCAAGGTGACGTCTCGGGTAATATGAGCCAAGGAGCATGTGAGTCAACACACACACAAGCAGAAACAGTGTGGAGGCAGAAGAGGGAGAATGAACGTATTTTGGCTTTAAAACTAACGATAAATTACAGTGTCTGTTAGTCCGGGTGAGGAGTTCAGTTTAGTTCAGTTCGGTTTCAGTTTATTTCGAACATGCATACGATACAATGTAATGCATCACATATTTCCAGTTGTTTCATTACAGCACGTCCGAAAAGGAGTAGGAAAAAGCTGAGCTTATTTAATTCTCTGTAGCAGAACAGTGAATAAATAAATAATAAATGAATAATATACCATAGTAAGTAAACAAATATTAAATACATGAATAATCTTTATCTAGAAAGAAAAAAAGAAAAATAAAAAAAGGGTTCAAGATGTTTATCATAATTATTGTTCAGTTAAGTTAGAACTAACCATCGCAAGGCTTGAAAATTCCTGCACACACAGCATTTCTCCTAGAATAATACATGACTCACGTAATGTTTTTCTGCAGTGACTGTGCCATAGGTGAACATGCATTCTACTGAGGTGGCAAATCGGAACGCGTTCAGTTTATCGCAGCACCAAGCAAACAATCTGAAGATTCCCATCATATCAATTCCTAGATATGGTCGAAATAACTTAAGGCGCACTACACGAAATAAACGTAATGTTATTAATATCAGTACTATGGATACCGTTAACAAATTTCCTCAAAACAGCCCACTACCTATAGTATGGGCTTTTTAAACATCAGATCATTGTCTCCCAAAACGTTATTAGTTAATGAGGTCATTAGAAACACTAATCTTAACATCATTGGTCTCAGCGAAACTGAGATGAATTTTTCCCGCTTAACGAGGCATCTCCTCCTAACTATACGAGTGCACAAATTGCCGTCCCCTTAAAAAGGGTGGAGGGGTCGCAATATTATCCAATGAAAACCTTAACCTTACCCCTAACTTAAATAATACATATAAATCATTTGAGGTGCTTACTGTGAAGTCTGTCGCACCGCTGCCTCTCTATCTAGCTGTAATCTATCGCCCCCCTGGGCCCTATTCTGACTTTATCAGTGAATTTTCAGAGTTTGCCACTGACCTAGTGACGCACACAGATAATATAATCATAAAGGGGGATTTTAATATCCATATAAATACCGCATCAGACCCTCTGTGCGTGGCGCTCCAGACTATAATTGATAGCTGTGGTCTTACACAAATAATAAATTAACCCATGCATCGCAACGGTAATACGATAGATCTAGTGCTTGTCCGGGGTGTCACCACCTCCAAAGTTATGATACTTCCGTACACTAAAGTAATGTCTGATCATTACCTTATAAAATTTGAAGTTCTGACTCATTGTCAACAAACTACTAATAACCACTGCTTAGCAGCCGCAACATTTGCTGTCACAACAATGACTCTTGCTGGCCTTCGGTAATGGCGCCATTCCCAAATTATGTGGGCTCTATCGATAACCTCACTAACAACTTTAAAGGCCTACTGAAATGAAATTTTCTTATTTAAACGGGGATAGCAGATCCATTCTATGTATCATACTTGATAATTTTGCGATATTGCCATATTTTTGCTGAAAGGATTTAGTAGAGAACATCGACGATAAAGTTTGCAACTTTTGGTCGCTGATAAAAAAGCCTTGCCTGTACCGGAAGTAGCGTGACGTCACAGGTTGAAGGGCTCCTCACATTTGCACATTGTTTACACCAGCAGCGAGATGGATTCGGACCGAGAAAGCGACGATTACCCCATTAATTTGAGCGAGGATGAAAGATTCGTGGATGAGGAAAGTGAGAGTGAAGGATTAGAGTGCAGTGCAGGACGTATCTTTTTTCGCTCTGACCGTAACTTAGGTAAAAGGGCTCATTGGATTCCACACTTTCTCCTTTTTCTATTGTGGATCACGGATTTGTTTTTTAAACCACCTCGGATACTATATCCTCTTGAAAATGAGAGCCGAGAACGCGAAATGGACATTCACAGTGACTTTTATCTCCATGACAATACATCGGCTAAGCACTTTAGCTACGGAGCTAACGTGATAGCATTGTGCTTAAATGCAGATAGAAACAGAAGAAATAAGCCCCTGACTGGAAGGATAGACAGAAGATCAACAATACTACCAAACCCTGGACCTGTAACCACACGGTTAATGCTGTGCCGCCTGGCGAAGTCTAGCAATGCTGTTGCTAACGACGCCATTGAAGCTAACTTAGCTACGAGACCTCGACAGAGCTATGCTAAAAACATTAGCTCTCCACCTACGCCAGCCCTCATCTGCTCATCAACACCCGTGCTCACCTGCGTTCCAGCGATCGACGGCGCGACGAAAGACTTCACCCGATCATCGATGCGGTCGGCTGCTAGCGTCGGATAGCGCGTCTGCTATCCAACTCAAAGTCCTCCTGGTTGTGTTGCTGCAGCCGGCCGCTAATACACCGATCCCACCTACAGCTTTCTTCTTTGCAGTCTCCATTGTTCATTAAACAAATTGCAAAAGATTCACCAACACAGATGTCCAGAATACTGTGGAATTTTTCGATGAAAACAGAGCTGTTTGTATTGGGACACAATGGTGTCCCAATACTTCCGTTCACTCCGTGACGTCACGCGCAAACGTCATCATACAGAGACGTTTTCAACCGGATATTTCCCGGGAAATATAAAAATGCACTTTATAAGTTAACCCGGCCGTATTGGCATGTGTTGCAATGTTAAGATTTCATCATTGATATATAAACTATCAGACTGCGTGGTCGGTAGTAGTGGGTTTCAGTAGGCCTTTAACGATGCCCTGCGCGACACCATTGCTAGTATAGCACTGCGAAAGCTACAAAAGGCCCCTAAAAGGCGTAACCCCTGGTTTACAGAAGAAACCAGAACTCTTAAACTATCATGTCGAAAGCTGGAACGCAAATGGCGTGCGACTAAACTTGAGGTTTTCCATCAAGCATGGAGTGATAGTTTAATAACTTACAAAAGCATGCTTACCTTAGCTAAAACTAATTACTATATGCCAATCTCATCCGCCTCAATAAAAACAATCCTAAATATTTCTTCAGTATAGTAGTATCGCTAACTCAACAAGGGACTCCCCCCAGTAGCTCCACCCACTCGGCTGATGAATTTATTTAATAAGAAAATTCAACTCATTAGAAAGGAGATTAAAGATAACGCGTCCCAGCCCCAACTGGATTCTGTCAACGCAGATACGAAAGTATATGCGACGGATATTGTCTTCCAAAATAATCTCTCTCTTTTTGAAGAAATAACATTAGAGGAACTCCTACGACTTGTAAATGGGACAAAACAAACAACATATTTACTTGACCCACTTCCTGGGAAACTTATCAAAGAGCTGTTTGTAATTTTAGGACCATCAGTGCTAAATATTATTAACTTATCACTTTCCTCTGGCACTGTTCCCCTAGCATTCAAAAAAGCGGTTATTCATCCTCTGCTCAAAAGACCTAACCTCGACTCTGACCCCCTTCCCTTTATCTCGAAAATCCTTAAAACAATTGTTGCACAGCAGCTAGATGAACACTTAGCGTCTAACAATGTTTGTGAACCCTTTCAGCCCATTTTCAGGGCAAATAACTCTATGGAAACAGCCCTCGCAAATATGACTAAATATTGCTAACTATGGATATTGATGCGTCATCCATGTTGCTGCTACTTGATCTTAGCTCTTCTTTGGATACCGTCAATCATAACATTTTATTAGAACGTATCAACCCACCACGTATTGGTATGTCAGACTTAGCCTTTTCTTGCTTTAACTCTTATCTTAATGACAGGATGCAGTGCGTCTCCCATAACAATGTGACCTCGGAGTATGTTTAGGTAACGTGCGGAGTTCCACAGGGTTCGCTTCTTGGCCCCGCACTCTTCAGCACCTACATGCTGCCGCTAGGTGACATCATACGCAAATACGGTGTTAGCTCACCAACATTGATAATGCATGTTGATGTATGTATACTTTCGACCCAGCAGATTTGGTCACATTTTCAGTAGACCCATAATAAATTCATAAAAGAACAAAACTTCATGAATGTTTTTTGTGAAAAACAAGTATGTGCTCCAATCACTGTATCACAAAAAAATAAGAGTTGTAGAAATTATTGGAAACTCAAGACAGCCATGACATTATGTCCTTCACAAGTGTATGTAAACTTTTGACCACGACTGTAGATACCTATACTGTATAAACCTTTATATACCTAGATACATATATACCTATATATCCTCTGGCTCCGCCCATGCAGACGACATCGTCTTCCTCGTCCTGGCTCCACCCATGCCGACAACATCGTATTCCTCGTCTCTGGCTCTGCCCACACAGACGACATCGTCTTCCTCGTCTCTGGCTCCGCCCACGCCAATGACATCAGCTTCCTCATCTCTGGCGGGCCGTCCCACTGCGTCGCCAGCTTCCTCGTCTGTGGCAGGCTGTTTCACAGCGTTGCCAGCTTCCTCGTCTCCGCCGGGTCGTCCCACTGCGTCGCCAGCTTCCTCGTCTGTGGCAGGCCGTTTCACAGCGTCTCCAGCTTCCTTGTCTGCGGCGGGCCGTCCCACGGCATCTCCAGCTTCCTCGTCTCCGACGGGCCGTCCCACAGCATCGCCAACGTCTCCAGCATCCTCGCCTCCGCGACCTCCAGCTGGCCTGACACACGGCCTGTCATCAAGCGCCCGCACGTGGCCCTCTCGTCGGCCACGAGAGGGCCGACGAGACGCGTTGGCCCCCGGACCGCACTTTGGACACCCCAGGTCTTGGTAACACTTATTTATAATGAAAAATTATATCTATCTGCGATTAATTTTGAGTTAACTATGAATAAACTGCAATTACTCGAAATTAAATATTTCAATGGTTTGACAGACATGTACTTTGTAAAGCTAGTTTCAACCAAAATTAAGTCAATTATTTTTTAGTGCATGAGTGTGTATGTGGGGCAGACACCCTTCAGGAGTCTAATATTAATAATAATAAATACGTAATATTAAAGGCAAAATTAGGGGTGTCCAAACTATCGCTCACGGGCCATGTGTTTCAATTTGGCCCAAAAGACGTCATGAGTTTTAATAAGGTATCTTACCCACATGGAGATTGCATTCATTTTAATATTCTTACATTTTTGACGTTGCCATTATGTCATCAGCTGGTAGACACCACAAGTTATTCAGGTCAATGACCTCTAATTATGCACTGACTGAATGAGTGTGCAGCATTTACTTATATGGCCCAATGCAAACAACCTTCCACAGACAGGGTGCAAAAAAACCAAAACAACACAAAATGTCAACACACATGGTCACCAGTGTTGGGTTAGTTACTGAAAACCAGTAACTAGTTACAGTTACTAGTTACTTTATTTTAAAAGTAACTCAGTTACTAACTCAGTTACTTACACCAAAAAGTAATGCGTTACTGGGAAAAGTAACTAGTTACTTTTTCTTCTTTTCTTTTTTTTAAAGCTCCCATTAATGCCCTTTTAGCCTTCATTTCAGTACTGTTATTGCACTGGAGAATAATACAATCTGTTGATCAACTTGACATGCATTTGCATCACTGAACTCTGCTAAACAATGTGGTCTACATACAACACACAAAGACAAAGATATGTTTCAAAGGGCCAATTTATTTCAGCCCAGAACAAATTGACAAAACTATTTTAAATAGCTGCAACAAAACACACATAAGTAACAAACAGCATAATAACACTAACACTAACACTAACCACGTTAAACCCAGATTCCGAACTAACAAAGGTCTTAACTCATTCTCTTTCTATGCCACATCAATATGGAATGCACTCCCAACAGGTGTAAAAGAAAGGGCATCTCTCTCCTCCTTCAAAACCGCACTAAAAGAACACCTCCAGGCAACTTCAACCCTAAACTAACACCCTCCCTTCCTCATCATACTTCTTCGGATTGTAAATAATCAAATGTAAACAATCAAATGTAGACACTTTTTCTTATAATTTCTGATCTCTCTCTCTGTGTCCACTACTTGCTGTACATATCCTACCAAGTCAGACCTACACTGTTTCAATGTCCATTTCTCAGATGATGCAATTGTTGATGACTGAAGTGTTGATACTGCCCCCCCCCCCCCCCATTTACTTCCGTGGTCATGTTTCCTCTTACGTCATTGACAGCGATCGATAGCACTTCGGCTTTGACTGCCCGTCGCTGGAAGGATACTTCGTCTTTGACAGCTGCTGGAATCTGAAGAAATCAATTATTGTTTTTTTTTTGTACAGGCGCGAAACAGGACAGTCGCGTGCCGGTTAAGGACCCCCGGCAACTTTGTGACTTTATTGGACGCAGCCCCGGAAGTAAATGGGGGGGGGGGCAAGAAATTTGGCGTGACAAACTTAACCCCCCCTCCATATCCCACACCCCAGATTGTAAATAATGTAAATAATTCAATGTATGTACTCTGATGATTATCTTGTGTGATGACTGTATTATGAAAATAGTATATATCTGTATCATGAATCAATTTAAGTGGACCCCGACTTAAACAAGTTGAAAAACTTATTCGGGTGTTACCATTTAGTGGTCAATTGTACGGAATATGTACTGTACTGTGCAATCTACTAATAAAAGTTTCAATCAATCAATCAATAGCTGTAAACCTGGCTTCACCTAAGGAATTCACACGTGACATACACAAAGCCTAACCAGGCAGATTTGAATTTCAGTACCTCTCCCCGGGACAACCATTCTCCCCAATTTCTCCCCATTTCCAGCCGGACTTAAGGCACGCCCCCTCCAGGTCCGTGCAGACCTGAGTGAGGACAGCCTGTCGTCACGTCCGCATGGCCAACCAAAAAGTAACCACAGAACAATATGTTCTGTGGTTACTTTTTGATTGGCCAATGGTTTACGTTGTATTGCGCACAACCCTCCCCTCCCCTTCCCACCCACACCCAGACACACACAGAGCGCAGAGGAAGAATCAGAAGCACGTCACTGCAGCGCTGCAATAAAACACACTCAGATCCTCTGTTTCTAGCCGATACTACATAAAAAATAACGTAAAATAACGCAGTAACGCATCATGTAGTAACGGTAACTGAGTTACTGAATATTAAAAACAACACGTTAGATTACTAGTTACCGCCGAAACTAACGGCGTTACATTAACGCGTTACTTTGTAAGGCGTTAGTCCCAACACTGATGGTCACACAATACAACCTCCTCACTGAACTTTGTGGACATTATAAAAAAAGGTCCACTGACCATAAAAAAATCCAAATTACACCCATTTAAATCCATTACAAAGCATGATGGGAAAAACGCAAAACACTCTCCACACTTATCCATGTTTGGCGCATTTTATCTGCTTTATATTTCTGAGTGTTTACAAACCTTGAAAGGCCTACTGAAATTAATTTTTTGTATTTAAACGGGGATAGCAGATCCATTCTATGTGTCATACTTGATCATTTCGCGATATTGCCATATTTTTGCTGAAAGGATTTAGTATAGAACAACGACGATAAAGTTGCAACTTTTGGTCGCTGATAAAAAAAGCCTTGCCTGTACCGGTAGTATCGTGACGTCAACAGTTGAAAGGCTTCTCACATTTCCCCATTGTTTTCAATGCAGCTAGAGCGATTCGGACCGAGAAAGCGACGATTACCCCATTAATTTGAGCGAGGATGAAAGATTCGTGGATGAGGAACGTTAGAGTGAAGGACTAGAATGCAATGCAAGACATATCTTTTTTCGCTCTGACCGTAACTTAAGTACAAGCTGGCTCATTGGATTCCACACTCTCTCCTTTTTCTATTGTGGATCACGGATTTGTATTTTAAACCACCTCGGATACTATATCCTCTTGAAAATGAGAGTCGAGAACGCGAAATGGACATTCACAGTGACTTTTATCTCCACGACAATACATCGGCGAAACACTTTAGCTACGGAGCTAACGTGATAGCATCGTGCTTAACTGCATATAGAAACAAAAGAAATAAACCCCTGACTGGAAGGATAGATAGAAAATCAACAATACTATTAAACCATGGACATGTAAATACACGGTTAATACTTTCCAGCCTGGCGAAGGTTAACAATGCTGTTGCTAACGACGCTATTGAAGCTAACTTAGCAACCGGACCTCACAGAGCTATGCTAAAAACATTAGCTATCCACCTACGCCATCCAGCCCTCATCTGCTCATCAACACCCGTGCTCACCTGCGTTCCAGCCATCGACGGTGCGACGAAGGACTTCACCCGATCACAGATGCGGTCGGCAAGACGGAGGAAGTTAAGGTGAGTTCGGCGGCTAGCGTGTCTGCTATCCATCTCTGTCCTCCTGGTTGTGTTGCTGTAGTCCGCCGCTAATACACCGATCCGACCTACAACTTTCTTCTTTGCAGTCTCCATTGTTCATTAAACAAATTGCAAAAGATTCACCAACACAGATGTCCAGAATACTGTGGAATTTTGAGATGAAAACAGAGTTTTTTGTATAGGATTCAACGTTTTCCGCATACTTCCCGCTTCAACGATTGACGTCACGCGCATACGTAATCATATATAGACATTTTCAACCGGAAGTTTAGCGGGAAATTTAAAATTGCACTTTATAAGTTAACCCGGCAGTATTGGCATGTGTTGCAATGTTAAGATTTCATCATTGATATATAAACTATCAGACTATCAGTGGGTTTCAGTAGGCCTTTAAAGGCCTACTGAAACCCACTACTACCGACCACGCAGTCTGATAGTTTATACATCAATGATGAAATCTTAACATTGCAACACAAGCCAATACGGCCGGGTTAACTTATAAAGTGCAATTTTAAAATTCCCAGCAAACTTCCGGCTGAAAACGTTTCGATATGATGACGTTTGCGCGTGACGTCAACAGTGGAAGCGGAAGTATTCGGAGCCTATTGAATCCAATACAAAAAGCTCTGTTTTCATTTCAAAATGCCACCGTATTCTGGACATCTGTGTTGGTGAATCTTTTGCAATTTGTTTAATGAACAATGAAGACTGCAAAGAAGAAAGTTGTAGGTGGGATCGGTGTATTAGCGGTTGGCTGTAGCAACACAACCAGGAGGACTTACTTGGATAGCAGACACGCTAGCCGACGCTAGCCGCCAAACGCACGGATGATCAGGTGAAGTCCTTCCTCCTTCCGTCGATCGCTGGAACGCAGGTGAGCATGGGTGTTGATGAGCAGATGAGGGCTGGCTGGCGTAGGTGGATAGCTAATGTTTTTATCATAGCTCTGTGAGGTCCCGTTGCTAAGTTAGCTTCAATGGCGTCGTTAGCAACAGCATTGTTATTCTTCGCCAAGCTGGAAAGCATTAACCGTGTAGTTACATGTCCAGAGTTTGGTAGTATTGTTGATCTTCTGCCTATCCTTCCAGTCAGGGACTTATTTGTTTTGTTTCTATATGCAGTAAAGCTCGATGCTATCACGTTAGCTCAGTAGCTAAAGTGCGTCACCGATGTATTGTCGTGGAGATAAAAGTCACTGTGAATGTCCATTTCCCGTGCTCGACTCTCATTTTCAAGAGGATATAGTATCCGAGGTGGTTTAAAATACAAATCCGTGATCCACAATAGAAAAAGGAGAGAGTGTGGATTCCAATGAGCCAGCTTGTACCTAAGTTACGGTCAGAGCGAAAAAAGATACGTTCTGCACTGCACGCTAGTCCTTCACTTTCACGTTCCTCATCCACGAATCTTTCATCCTCGCTCAAATTAATGGGGTAATCGTCGCTTTCTCGGTCCGAATCTCTCTCGCTGCTGGTGTAAACAATAGGAAAATATGAGCAGTCCTTCCCCCGGTGTCGTCACGCTACTTCCGGTAGGGCAAGGCTTTTTTTTATCAGAGACCAAAAGTTGCGAACTTTATCGTCGTTGTTCTATACTAGATCCTTTCAGCAAAAATATGGCAATATCGCGAAATGATCAAGTATGACATACGTATAGAATGGATCTGCTATCCCCTTTTAAATAAAATAAAAAATCATTTCAGTAGGCCTTTAAGAAGGTCGTCACGGAAGTAAACATAGGAGTCCAACTTTCACATACTCTTATGACTTTCGGCACTTCACCAAATTTTCTTAGCCCAACACGGCCCCCAAGTCAAAAAGTTTGGACACGCCAGGTCTAGAGTATATCAATGATGAAAAAACATATCTATCTGTGATTAATCGCGATCAAACATTTTAATCGTTCGACAGCTCTACTTTTGACATGTGTTTTAAAAAGCGAGTTTGACCAAATTAGGTCGATAATAATTTTGACTGAGTGTGGATGTGGGGCGGAGACCCTAATATTAATAGTAATAATAATCAGTAAGGAATATTAAAGACAAAATGGATCTGTTTGTTTGGAATGCTGCTGAGACTGCAGCCCTGATCCAATATTAACATGCCAAAGTGTCATTTCCAGGCAGCACACACACATCATGCATGCTCGCCCTGCAGTAGACTGCTGATGTGTCAGCATCCACCGCGTCTGCTGACGCTTCATACCCAGACTCAAACCTTCCCCGTCTCCAACGTCCTCCTCCACTCTTTCTCCAAAGCCCGGACATCCATCTCGCGCTTTCCCTACTCCTTCCCATCTGATGGTTAATTCATGGAGTCTGGCTGAACACGCTTCCTCTCCATTATTAATATAACATTAGGGAGACAAAAGGGAGGAGGAGAGAGGAAGACCAGGCCGGAAACGAGGAGATGGGCTGGCTGGGAAGACAAGGAATATGGAGAAGGACGAAGAGAGAGAAGAGCATCTGGAACAGCAAGGCCAGACATCCTCGGCGGTTGGAGAGTGACGGATGGGGAGGTAGGGAGCGTGTCGGCGAGAAGAAGAGTTGCGAGTGGCACGTGATGCCAGCGCCATGCACGCAATGTCTGCTGTCCCAGGAAGACGGCAACAAGGCATGAGGAGCTCAGAGGGAAGAGAGACACATCTCTTCTCATGTGGGGATCATTTTTACAAGAAAAACGCAAAAAAAGATGTAAACTTTGAGGCAACTTGGCTCAAATGCTCTTCTGAAACATGTTTTTTTTTCAAATGTTTCACAAAATGTTCAATTTAAAGGCCTACTGAAACCCACTACTACCGACCACGCAGTCTGATAGTTTATATATCAATGATGAAATCTTAACATTGCAACACATGCCAATACGGCTGGGTTAACTTATAAAGTTCAATTTTAAATTTCCTGGGAAACTTCCGGTTGAAAACGTCTATGTATGATGACATTTGCGCGTGACTTCAATGGTTGAAGCGGAAGTATTCAGACACATTGTATCCCAATATAAACAGCTCTGTTTTCATCGCAAAATTCCACAGTATTCTGGACATCTGTGTTGGTGAATCTTTTGCAATTTGTTTAATGAACAATGGAGACTGCAAAGAAGAAAGCTGTAGGTGGGATCGGTGTATTAGCGGCCGGCTGCAGCAACACAACCAGGAGGACTTTGAGTTGGATAGCAGACGCGCTATCCGACGCTAGCCGCCGACCGCATCGATGATCGGGTGAAGTCCTTCGTCGCGCCGTCGATCGCTGGAACGCAGGTGAGCACGGGTGTTGATGAGCAGATGAGGGCTGGCGTAGGTGGAGCGCTAATGTTTTTATCATAGCTCTGACGAGGTCCCGTAGCTAAGTTAGCTTCAATGGCGTCGTTAGCAACAGCATTGCTAGGCTTCGACAGGCGGCACAGCATTAACCGTGTGGTTACAGGTCCAGTGTTTGGTTCGGTGTCTCCTGATAGTAGTATTGTTCATCTTCTGTCTATCCTTCCAGTCAGGGGCTTATTTCTTTTGTTTCTATCTGCATTTAACCACGATGCTATCACGTTAGCTCCGTAGCTAAAGTGCTTGTCGTGGAGATAAAAGTCACTGTGAATGTCCATTTCGCATTCTCGACTCTCATTTTCAAGAGGATATAGTATCCGAGGTGGTTTAAAATACAAATCCGTGATCCACAATAGAAAAAGGAGAAAGTGTGGAATCCAATGAGCCCTTTTACCTAAGTTACGGTCAGAGCGAAAAAAGATATGTCCTGCATTGCACTCTAGTCCTTCACTCTAACGTTCCTCATCCACGAATCTTTCATCCTCGCTCAAATTAATGGGGAAATCGTCGCTTTCTCAGTCCGAATCGCTCTCGCTGCTGGTGTAAACAAAGGGGAAATGTGAGGAGCCCTTCAACCTGCGTCGTCACGCTACTTCTGGTACAGGCAAGGCTTTTTTTATCAGCGACCAAAAGTTGCTAACTTTATCGTCGATGTTCTCTACTAAATCCTTTCAGCAAAAATATGGCATTATCACCGAAATTATTAAGTATGACACATAGAATGGATTGTTTTATTAATGTGCGTCCTTGCGTTACCTGTGTGCATCCGGAAAGTGATCACAGTGCTTTTTCCACAATTTTGTCCTCAAAACTATACACACAATACCCAACAAGGACACTGTAAAAAGCATTTGTATTTATTTTTTGCAAATGTATTAAAAATAAATAACATGTACATCAAGTACACAAGTATTCATTTACAACCTCAAGTATTTTTGAACACAATGCCACAAGCTTGGCACACATATCTTTGGACACTTTCAACCATTCCTCTTTGCAGAACCTCTCAAGCTCCATCAGGCGTTGGTTTTCATCCAGATATTTCTGTACATTCAACATTCCCTCTATCCCGACTAGTCTCCCAGTTCCTGCCGCTGAAAACCATCCCCACAGCATGATGTTACCACCACCATGCTTCACTGTAGGGATGGTATTGGCCTGGTGATGAGTGGTGCCTGGTTTCCTCCAAACATGACGGCAGGCATTCACACCAAAGACTTCAATCTTTGTCTCATCAGACCACATTTAGTTTCTCATGGTCTGAAAGTCTTTTAAGTGCATTTTTTTTTACTAAGAAATTACCTCCGTCTGGCCACTCTACCATACAGGCCTGATTGGTGGATTGTCCTTCTGGAAGGTTCTCCTCTCCCCACAGAGGAATGCTGTAGCTCTGAAGAGTGACCATGGTCTTGGTCACCTCCCTGACTAGACTAAGATGAATGCAGCAATGTGCAGAGACATCCTGGATGAAAACCAACACTTCTCAACTAACCTGATGGAGCTTGAGAGGTGCTGCAAAGAGGAATGGTTGAAACTGCCCAAAGATGGGTGTGCCAGGCTTGTGGCATCGTGTTCAAAAAGACTTAATTTTAATACATTCGCAAAAAAAATAAAAAATCATTTTCACATTGTCATTATGGGGTATTGTGTGTAGAATTTTGAGAACAAAACTTAATTAATTCCATCTAGAAATAAGGTTGTAACATAACAAAATCTGGAGAAAAAAAATTCCGGATGCACTGTGTATTATTCATATTTATTAATAATTTAGTTGAAAATTATTTTTTTTAGCACTGTGTTTTCATCAGTTTTTATTAGTCTCTTTGTTTGGTTTCACATTATTTCAAGGTTTATCCTGTGTAACTGTAACTAGGTTGAATAAGAGTAAAATTATTTTTTAAGTGTTAATATTTGAGGGGGCCCCGGGCCACTCTATAGTGGAGAAGTTGGGCCCTGAGGTCCAAAAGGTTTAGAACCCCTTCTCTGGGAGGTAAACCTTAAGATTTTAAGTGTTGAAAATACCAAATAATAGTTTATGAGCAGGCCCAACTTTTCCACTACAGAGGAGCTTGGGGCCCACTCAATTATTAACACTAAATTAGTAATATTACTCTTAATTTTGATCATATTCAATAATTACAGTGGTAAAATTAATTTAAAAAATAAATATAACTAAATTGATTAAATACAAATAAAATAAAATAAGTAGTGGGGGGGAAATTATACTAATAAAATAAAAATAAATAATTCACAACAAACTGTAATAATAAATCATTTGTAATATTTATATTTATTAAATAAACTGTCAATAAAATTAAAGTGCAAATGAAAATACAGCTTCACCAATTAAGTAATTTTTTTCCGCTTACATTTCTCTATAACTTCTTCTGTTTGATATTGTCATTACTGCCACAAGTGTTGAAAAAGTGTGTTACAACTGAGCACCGCAGGGGCCCATACGGACAACAGCTGAGAAACAGATACATTTTGGCGCTGGAAACCCAACAATAGGTGGTTAAGAAAAGCTGCTATATAGGAGGTTAAACATACCCCCAAAGCTAAGGTGTCCCAATTAAAAAAAACCCACACAAAGAAGGAAACGACCCCAGCCAGCTTGTCAGTGTTGCCCACAGGGGGCGCTCCACTCCTCCCCAACATGAGAGCAGCAGAGTATCCTCAAGTAACCTGCATGCTGACTTCATCCTCACACTCCACTGATGTGACTGGAGGAGTGTGAGGAGGGGTGGGGGGAGAGACACACACTGCAGGCTGTGCCCTGGAGCGCACAGCATTGTGTACAAATGCATTTCATCTTTGCCAGGGAACGTGACTACTTTGTTTATCACCAGAAGAAGACTCAAATTCACGCCAAGACACTGATTTCTACAATCGAGTCTGTTGCTGGGTTAAGATGTTAACTTAATCTATTTAATGATACCACCTTAACATTTGACAACCAAACAATTATACACTTATTTAATAATACCACCTTAACATTTGACAACCAAACAATTATTCACCTATTTAATAATACCACCTTAACATTTGACAACCAAACAAATATACACCTATTTAATAATACCACCTCAACATTTGACAATAAAACAATTATTCACCTATTTAATAATACCACCTTAACATTTGACAACCACACAATTATACACTTATTTAATAATACCACCTTAACATTTGACAACCAAACAATTATACACTTATTTAATAATACCACCTTAACATTTGATAACCAAACAAATATACACCTATTTAATAATACCACCTTAACATTTGACAACCAAACAATTATACACTTATTTAATAATGCCACCTTAACATTTGACAACAAAACAATTACACACTTATTTAATAATACCACCTTAACATTTGACAACCAAACAATTACACACCTATTTAATAATACCATCTTAACATTTGACAACCAAATGAATATACACCTATTTAATAATACCACCTTAACATTTGACAACAAAACAATTACACTTACACTTATTTAATATTACCACACTTATTTAATAATACCACCTTAACATTTGACAACCAATTATACACCTATTTAATAATACCACCTTAAGATTTGACAAAACAATTATACACTTATTTAATAATACCACCAAACAAATATACACCTATTTAATAATACCACCTTAACATTTGACAATAAAACAATTATTCACCTATTTAATAATACCTTAACATTTGACAATGAAACAATTATTCACCTATTTAATAATACCACCTTAACATTTGACAACCAAACAATTATACACTTATTTAATAATGCCACCTTAACATTTGACAACAAAACAATTACACACTTATTTAATAATACCACCTTAACATTTAACAACCAAACAATTATACACCTATTTAATAATACCACCTTAACATTTGACAACAAAACAATTACACACTTATTTAATAATACCACCTTATCATTTGACAATGAAACAATTATTCACCTATTTAATAATACCACCTTAACATTTGACAACCAAACAATTATACACTTATTTAATAATACCACCTTAACATTTGACAATGAAACAATTACACACTTATTTAATAATACCAACTTAACATTTGACAACAAAACAATTATACACCTATTTAATAATACCACCTTAAGATTTCACAAAACAATTACACACTTATTTAATAATACCACCAAACAACCAAACAAATATACACCTATTTAATAATACCACCTTAACATTTGACAATAAAACAATTATTCACCTATTTAATAATACTACCTTAACATTTGACAACAAAACAATTATTCACCTATTTATAATACCATCTTAACATTTGACAACCAAACTATTATACACTTATTTAATAATTCCACCTTACCATTTGACAACAAAACAATTATACACTTATTTAATAATACCACCTTAACATTTGACAATGAAACAATTACACACTTATTTAATAATACCACCTTAACATTTGACAACAAAACAATTATACACCTATTTAATAATACCGCCTTAAGATTTGACAAAACAATTATACACTTATTTAATAATACCACCAAACAAATATACACCTATTTAATTATACCACCTTAACATTTGATAATAAAACAATTATTCACCTATTTAATAATACTACCTTAACATTTGACAACAAAACAATTATTCACCTATTTAATAATACCACCTTAACATTTGACAACCAAACTATTATACACTTATTTAATAATTCCACCTTAACATTTGACAACAAAACAATTATTTACCTATTTAATAATACCACCTTAACATTTGACAACCAAACAATTATACTTATTTAATAATTCCACCTTAACATTTGACAACCACACAATTATACACTTATTTAATAATACCACCTTAACATTTGACAACCAAACAATTACACACCTATTTAATAATACCATCTTAACATTTGACAACCAAATGAATATACACCTATTTAATAATACCACCTTAACATTTGACAACAAAACAATTACACTTACACTTATTTAATATTACCACACTTATTTAATAATACCACCTTAACATTTGACAACCAATTATACACCTATTTAATAATACCACCTTAAGATTTGACAAAACAATTATACACTTATTTAATAATACCACCAAACAAATATACACCTATTTAATAATACCACCTTAACATTTGACAATAAAACAATTATTCACCTATTTAATAATACCTTAACATTTGACAATGAAACAATTATTCACCTATTTAATAATACCACCTTAACATTTGACAACCAAACAATTATACACTTATTTAATAATGCCACCTTAACATTTGACAACAAAACAATTACACACTTATTTAATAATACCACCTTAACATTTAACAACCAAACAATTATACACCTATTTAATAATACCACCTTAACATTTGACAACAAAACAATTACACACTTATTTAATAATACCACCTTATCATTTGACAATGAAACAATTATTCACCTATTTAATAATACCACCTTAACATTTGACAACCAAACAATTATACACTTATTTAATAATACCACCTTAACATTTGACAATGAAACAATTACACACTTATTTAATAATACCAACTTAACATTTGACAACAAAACAATTATACACCTATTTAATAATACCACCTTAAGATTTCACAAAACAATTACACACTTATTTAATAATACCACCAAACAACCAAACAAATATACACCTATTTAATAATACCACCTTAACATTTGACAATAAAACAATTATTCACCTATTTAATAATACTACCTTAACATTTGACAACAAAACAATTATTCACCTATTTATAATACCATCTTAACATTTGACAACCAAACTATTATACACTTATTTAATAATTCCACCTTACCATTTGACAACAAAACAATTATACACTTATTTAATAATACCACCTTAACATTTGACAATGAAACAATTACACACTTATTTAATAATACCACCTTAACATTTGACAACAAAACAATTATACACCTATTTAATAATACCGCCTTAAGATTTGACAAAACAATTATACACTTATTTAATAATACCACCAAACAAATATACACCTATTTAATTATACCACCTTAACATTTGATAATAAAACAATTATTCACCTATTTAATAATACTACCTTAACATTTGACAACAAAACAATTATTCACCTATTTAATAATACCACCTTAACATTTGACAACCAAACTATTATACACTTATTTAATAATTCCACCTTAACATTTGACAACAAAACAATTATTTACCTATTTAATAATACCACCTTAACATTTGACAACCAAACAATTATACTTATTTAATAATTCCACCTTAACATTTGACAACAAAACAATTATACACTTATTTAATAATACCATCTTAACATTTGACAACAAAACAATTATACACCTATTCCTTTCTGCCTTGATAGCTGAGGGATTATAATCAGAGGAAGTTACGTTTCAAATAAAATATATTTTTCTCCTGCTCCTTATTTTCCATAGAGATCATAGAAAATATAAATTATAGATTGACCGACATGAAACATTTATATTGTGATAGTTTTCAGCCATATCACACAGTTCTAGTTTTCAGCGCAAAAAGTATTTGGGACATATTAGTGTCCTCAATTTAGGAATTAAATCACAGCCTCTAATTTTGAAGGCATCATGGCAGGCACACAAGTACCACGTTACATTATCCCAAAATGGAAATAAATTCATGCTTGTTCTCAAAATTATACACACAATACCCCGTGATGACAATGTGAAAAGCTTTTTTTTCTATTTTTGCAAATGTATTAAACATAGAAATCTCAAAAATAACATGCACAAAAGTATTCACA
The DNA here is from genome assembly GCF_033978785.1 of Entelurus aequoreus. Lineage (NCBI taxonomy): Eukaryota > Metazoa > Chordata > Actinopteri > Syngnathiformes > Syngnathidae > Entelurus > Entelurus aequoreus. Next base: position 64,387,747 of record NC_084737.1, read on the forward strand.
GCGTTTGCTCCATACTTTTGTCGATCCAATTCCCGCCTCAAGTCTTTTTGATGCCACAAGCTTGGCACATCTATCTTTGGACATTTTCTCTCACTCCTCTTTGCAGCACCTCTCAAGCTCCATCGGGTTGGATGAGGACATTAAATTGCTGCATTCATATTAGTCTAGTCAGGGAGGGGACCAAGAACCCGATGGTCACTCTGTCAGAGCTACAACATTCCTCAGAGAGGAGAACCTTCCAGAAGGACAACCACCAATCTGGCCTGTATGGTAAGAGTGGCCAGACGGAAGCCATTGCTTGTCAAAAGTTTGCCAAAATGCACCCGAAAGACTCTCAGACCACAAGAAACTAAATTCTCTGGTCTGATGAGACAAAGATTGAATTCTTGGGCGTGAATGCCAGGCGTCATGTTTGGAGAGAACCAGGCACCGCTCATCACCGGGCCAATACCATCCCTACAGTGAAGCATGGTGGTGGCAGCATCATGCTGTGGGGATGCTTTTCAGCGGCAGGAACTGGGAGACTAGTCAGGATAGAGGGAAAGATGAATGCAGCAATGTACGGAGACATCCTGGATGAAAACCAACGTTTCTCAACCAACCTGATGGAGCTTGAGAGGTGCTGCAAAGAGGAATGGTTGAAAAACTGACCAAAGATAGGTGTGTCAGGCTTGTGGCATTGTGTTCAAAAAGACTTGAGGCTGTAATTGCTGCCAAAGGTGCATCAACTGTCACAGACTCGCACGGCAGTGGTCATTGTGACCCCAAGATGCAGAAGACAGGAGGATGATGTGCAGGTAAGACAAGTATCTTTATTTATCACACGGGATGTGCAGTAAAACAAAGAACTTGCAGCTAACAAAGTCTGTAACACAAATTAATTCTGGAGTCCCGGCTAGAGGGAGAAGCAGGCATTTACTGCAGTCTGTTAGGCAATTACAACCAGGTGTGCCCAGGCTACCAAACACCGACAGGTGAGGGGAGACAAACAGGATGTAGAGCTAAATTTGGAGCGCCAAACAGGAAACAAATGCAAAAAAATAAAGGAAACATGACACGTGAGACCTGATGGGACAGATTGCAATATATAAATAATTTATGACAAAATGTAATAATACATAATTTTTAATATATATGTTTCTTAAATAAAATGTCAATAAAATTAAGGGGCAAATGAAAATACAGCCGAAATCTGAAAATACAGATTGTCACATCAACAAAGTATTGAGCAAAGGCTGTGAATAATTATGGATTTGCCATTTTTTTGGTTTTTTTAATTCCTAATAATACAAAATACGAATAAAATGTCACAATGCAATGGGGTATTATCTGTAGAATTTTTTTAAACAAAAAGGAATGTATTCCATTTTGGAATAAGGCTGTAATATAACAAAATGTGGGTAAAGTAAAGCGCTGAGAACTGGCATAGAGGAAGTGCTGACATGGTCTCCCCTTGCATGTAAGGGCTGATTCTGGGAGACACCATTTTGGAATTGAGGTGGTTCCCAAGTTTCCTGGGCACCAAACACAAAACTGGTTATGAAAGAAACCACTGAAAGCATTATTGGATGGAGAAAGTTGTTTTAAGGGATTAAGACTATTTGGTCACAGGGAACAAGATGACAAACGGTATGTAGCACCAAGATGTGGTGGTCCGACATCATTAGGATCGGCAAACAGCCCGAGTGTAATCTGGAAAACAAGCTAAGTAATACACTTGAAAGCATCAGTGTCAGGTTCTAACACTGATGACATCTATTAAACAAGACAAGACGCAAAGAATCAAACAGACAGAATTCAATTTGGACTCAATTGAGGAGAGACGCCGGGACACTGTACTCTTGTATTAGTGGACCCCGACTTAAAAAAGTTGAAAAACTTATTCGGGTGTTACCATTTAGTGGTCAATTGTACGGAATATGTACTTCACTGTGCAACCTACTAATAAAAGTCTCAATCAATCAATCAATGTACAATCTCCAGCACGCTCTGGCGAAAGATTGTACTCCTCCTTCTTTAATTGACTTTCTCTGACCACATGACCACAGCTGCTTCCAGAGGGAAGTGGGTCGTAAACAGCGTTACCTTTGGTTACAGATCAGTTCAAAAGAAAATGTCGTAAACACTTCACAGAAAAGGTCGTAAACGATGTCAAAAAGAGGTTCGTAAAACAGTTGAAAAAGGAGGTTCAAAAAGAGGTCGTCTGGAAATTGGGCAGATCCTGCCTTCTCTCCGCTTTGTATAGTCCCTGGGTCAAAACAACATCCTCCTGTTGATTACCATACATGAAAGAAAACAGAAAAGCCTTCATGTTGCTTTCCCCCTTACACAGTGGAGTTTTACGAGCCTTCTTCTTGGTAGGTTTCAAAGACAGCTTTTGTCTTCTTGCCGGGCACTTAATGTAACACAAAGTTTTTGTGATAACTTAAAAACAATTATTCTAACAATCCGATACTTTGATACATTGTTATCAGACTCTTTCAAAGTATAGTCTGAAGAAAATGACTTTATAAAGCAGAGACATAGTTGTGTAACTTTTGCTTTGTCAGAACTAAAACATATCAAGGCATACATAAAGAAAGCAACATGGCTCTCAACAAGTGAAGGATTTTTATTTTTGTTTAACTGGCTAATTCAATCCACAGATCGCATTATCTTTGGAATGAAACACATGGCCAGTTGTTTGCTTGCTGCAAATGATCATGACCAATCAGAGTTTGTGTAGTGGCACAGCCAGTGATCTGCAACCAGGAAGCCGGGGATGAAGAAATGTCTCCCC
>NC_084737.1:64395525-64435525 GCF_033978785.1 Entelurus aequoreus
GCATCTTTATGTGCTCGACGCCTCAATCATTGGTATGTTTTCATCTACAAAACCATTCTGGGTATCACTCCATCTTATCTGTCTTGTCTTTTAACAAAGAAACAAGGAAGTCACAATCTTCGTTCAACGAATGTTCTGCAATTTGTCGTCCCCAAAGTAAGAACTGAACTGGGCAAGAAAGCATTTAGGTTTTCAGCAGCGAAGGCTTGGAATAACCTACAATCGAATATTAAACTTCAAACCCTTGTTACGTTGAATGAGTTTAAAGCTTCTGTGAAAGGATTGCAGTCTACCTTGTCTGTATGCACATGTTTTATGTGAGCAAGTTTTAATGTCGTAAATGTGATGTTTTATGTATTTGTTTACTGTTTTTAATGTAACCTTGCTGCTGCCCTCTTGGCCAGGTCTCCCTTGGAAAAGAGATCTTTGATCTCAATGGGATTTTACCTGGTTAAATAAAGGCTAATAAATAATAATAATAAATAAAAAAATAAAAGAGCTTGCAGTGTGTAAAGCATAGACTTAAAGCAGTCATATGTAATAATTTCATGTCAAGTCATCATTAAATGGCCCTGATATGTCAAAAGGCATTAATATATCATGTTATTTTCGAGTACCTTTATAACTGATAACAGTAGTTCAGCCGGGATATGCTCATTTCAAAATTAGATTTACAGCCCCTAAAATGGTTTATTGTTTTCATTTCGATGCCCCGCCCTCCACTGTTTGACCAATTAGTTATTATTATTATGTGTGTGTCACATCGAAGGTTACGCACCGCCCTCTTCCTCGAGCTCCTGCCACTGGTAAAGTTACTAAACACCTAAACCTACTCAGTGGCCTAGTGGTACCTACTCAGTGGCTTAGTGGTTAGAGTGTCCGCCCTGAGATCGGTAGATTGTGAGTTCAAACCGAGTCATACCAAAGACTATAAAAATGGAACCCATTACCTCCCTGCTTGGCACTCAGCATCAAGGGTTGGAATTGGGGGTTAAATCACCAAAAATGATTCCCGGGCGCAGCTGCTGCCCACTGCTCCCAGGGGGTAAACAAAGGGATGGGTCAAATGCAGAGGACAAAATTCACCACACCTAGTGTGTGTGACATTCATTGGTACTTTAACTTTAACTTAACTTAAACATGTCAGACCTTAGAAAATCTAAAAGGCGTCGTTACGATTTTCAACTTATTCATGACAAAGCCAGGAACAAAACCAGGATTTGCATCGGAGATGCCTTTGAAAGATGGAGACGATTGAAGGCAGAGAACATTTTTTTCATCTGACGCCAAACTTGCCAATTTCCTCCTTGATAGGTAAGTCGGGCATTTACGTTTTCCTATTACTTGTAATAAATGGAAATGTACATTTTGTATGTAAACAATATTGTCCAATACAGTCTATGATCTTGTCTGACAAAGCTGGTATTTTTGTGCAACAAATGCTTAGTTTTGATGGTGCTTAGCTCCTAGTGCAGGGGTCGGCAACCTTTACCACTCAAAGAGCCATTTTGACGAGTTTCACAAATTAAAGATAATAATGGGAGCCACAAAACTCTTTTGAAATTTAAAATGAAATAACACTGCATACAAAGCTTTTTTTTAACTTTTGGGCTATGTTTAAAACCAAGGGTCTCAGACACACGCTCCGGCCCGCACCTTATTAAGACAATTTAATGTTAGTACGGCCCACGAGTTTTACTTTAACGGCGCTTGACAGCGTCATACTTGCCAACTCTCACAGTCTTTCCGGGAGACACCCGAAATGTAGGGCGTGTTGGTACTGCTTTTAGCGCCCTCTACAGTCTTTGCAAACAGCGTACCTGATCGGCCACATGTTGAATGCAGCTTCTGCTTGCACACGTAAGTGACAGCAAGGCATACTTAGTCAACAGTCACAGAGCTTACACTGACGGTGACCGTATAAAACAACTTTAACACAACTTTAACACTGTTACGTTACAAATATGCGCCACACTGTGAAACCACACCAAAAAAGAATGACAAACACATTTCTGGAGAACATCTGCACCGTAACACAACATAAACAAAACACATCGAATACCCAGAATCCCATGCAGCCCTAACTCTTCCGGTCTACATTGTACACCCCCGCTACCACCAAACCCCGCCCACCTCAACCGACGCACGAAGGGGGTGGGGAGGGGGGTTGATGTGTGGGGGGGTGGTGGTGGTAGCGGGGGTGTACAATGTAGACTGGAAGAGTTAGGGCTGCATGGGATTCTGGGTATTCGTTCTGTTGTATTTATGTTGTTTAACGGTGCGGATGTTCTCCAGAAATGTGTTTGTCATTCTTTTTTGGTGTGGGTTCACAGTGTGGCGCATATTTGTAACGTAACAGTGTTAAAGTTGTTTTATACGGTCACCGTCAGTGTAAGCTGTGTGGCTGTTGACCAAGTATGCCTTGCTGTCTCTTACGTGTGCAAGTAAAAGCTACATACACCATGTGGACGGGCTGGCACGGTGTTTATACAGGCTATAGAGGATCAGAAAAAGCAATGCTATATTGGCACGCCCTTGATTAAGTTGTTAAGGTGATAACTGGAGAATATTTAACCCGGGAGATTTCTAAAAGAGGCACTGAGATCCGTAAGTCTCCTGGGAAAATCGGGAGGGTCGGCAAGTATGCAGCTGAGCCGCATCAGAGTGGTCAAAGAGCCGCATGCGGCTCCGGAGCCGCGGGTTGCCGACCTCTGTCCTAGTGTAATGCTTAGCATATAGGCTAAAAGGGGAAATATATGCCTGTTAGCCTGTTTGTCGATGTGTATTCGAACTGACAGGGCAAAATATGTTTTCGACAAATAAAACCTACGTGGATATGGGTAGTATCAGTGCCTATTTCATTCTCAATGTGCTGATACGCTGAGGAATGAGGTTCCAACATTAGCACGGCTGTCATCATGACAATGTGAAACGTATGAAAACAGCCAAATCACATGAAAAAATTATTCCTCATTCATGTTTGCATATTTGGACTACATGTACCAAGTTATATGGCAATCTGAAACGTTTGAAACAGTAGCCTCTAGACATACCATGGTCAAATGTCTCTTTAGTTTTGGGCGTACATTAGGCTGCTAAGCATGCTCTACTTATTTTCACCAGTATAACCATTGCTAGCATTGGTTGTAGTTTGTTTTAGTTGTTGTTTTCTGATAGCACTGACAATAACCATATGATTGCCATTTGTTGTGATATTGTACGCAGGCATGACATACTTATCTAGCAACCTCAGTTAGGGAGAGAGGGAGGGGACTACAGAATTTTGACTGTGATTGCAGTACCATTTCTGGCCACATTATTACATATAGCACCTTTAACGAGTGACAAACACAACTCTTCATCAATCTTGTTCCAACTTCATGTTTCAGTAAAGCCATGGGTTGTATAAGTGAACAGGAAATAGTTTGAAACACATTTATGTCATAGTTCTTCTATCCTGACTGTGAGTGTGCACACAAACATTCTGGAACAAGCGTGACAAAGTCTCAGCGTCAAGGCTGGAAGCTAATTATTGGAGACATGATTACTCATTCCAAGATGCCCTCACCACACACACACACACACACACACACACACACACACACACACACACACACACACACACACACACACACACACACACACACACACACACACACACACACACACACACACACACACACACACACACACACACACACACACACACACACACACACACACACACACACACACACACACACACACACAACAAACAAACGCACGCACCTTATGTGGGTGTTCAAAAGAGACGTGGAAGTTGAGCTGCCGGAGGATGAGGAGCTCACACTGCACCAAACTGTCCCTCAGGTCCCAGAACTCCTTGTCACATTCTAAAGGGGCGCTGCCACTGTTGAAGTATCTGAGAGGTGGGACATCATTAATGAACTATCAAGCATTTGCAAAAATGTTATTTGTTGCGCACATGCAAGGCGTTCTTTACTGAATGTTCGTGGGACAGCAATGTTTTGTATCCCGCACCAGGGCTGCAACTTACATACATTTAAGTCAGTGGTTCTTAACGTGGGTTCGATCGAACCCTAGGGGTTCGGTGAGTCGGCCTCAGGGGTTCGGCGGAGGTCAAAACACACCCGACTCATTGTGTAAATAAAAACTTCTCCCGTATGGCAACAGCAGAAGTCATACTGATTTGCAGGTGTGTAATTTGTTGTGAGTTTATGCACTGTGTTGGTTTTGTTGTTTGAACAAGGTGATGTTCATGCATGGTTCATTTTGTGCACCAGTAAAAAAACATGGTAACACTTTAGTATGGGGAACATATTCACCATTAATTAGTTGCTTATTAACATGCAAATTAGTAACATATTGGCTCTTAACTAGTCATTATTAAGTACTTATTAATGCCTTATTCGGCATGGCCTTATTATAACCCTAACCCTCTAACCCTGGCCCTAACCCTAACCCTAACCAAATAACTCTAAATTAAGTCTTTGTTACCTAGAATATGATCTCCCCTAGTGTCCAAAAAACTCTAAATTAAGTCTTTGTTACTTAGAATATGTTAAAGTGTTACCCAAAAACATATAACTTTGTCTTGAATTTGAAAAAAAAACATTTTATTTTTCACTATAGAAAGGGTTCGGTGAATGCGCATATGAAACTGGTGGGGTTCGGTACCTCCAACAAGGTTAAGAACCACTGATTTAAGTATATTGATTAGTTTGTTCGATTAGTCGAGTAATCAGATAAAACACACTTTATTGTCTCAATGAATATTTAAGGTGAATAGTGCCAAAACGTTCATTCTTTTTTTAAATTAAATGCACATCATCAACATTAAAAGTGCTGTTTTTTTAGTTGGTTATTAGTTTCACTCAACAAAAACAGAAACCAAAGCTTTTTTCCCAAATCGATTGAATCTTTGCAGCTCTATCCCGCACACTTTCATCAACAAACTCACAAACCTTACCTGTGGCTTACATTGATGATGTCGCGGGTCCTTAAGTGTTGCTCCTCCACTTTGCCGGCCAGGTACACACAGCTCATGGCCACCAGGTAGGGTTCATATGCACATATGCTGACACGTTTGAAGAAGTTGTGGTACAACACACACGCCGTGGCCACAGGCACGGAGCGCATGCCCAGCTTCACGCCTAAAACAAGAGATGAGAAAAATCCTTAAGTTTGCACGTCTTATCTCCTGGTGATTGCTCATTAAAGATTTGTTAGTTGTCATTTATCTAACGGTTATGGTGTTAGTTTATTTCAAACAAGCATACAATTACAATATGATACTTCACATATTTCAAGTTTCTCATTACAGCATGTCCGAAAAGGAGTGGGAGGAAGCAGAGCTTATTTAATACTTTTTGTATTATAAATTAATTTGTAACACAAGAGTGAATAAATACAAAAATTGGTGAAATGATTAAATAAATTAATAAATAGGAAAATTAGTAAGTAAATAATTATTAAATACATAAACAATATATTAAATGTTCATAAATAAATAGTTAAATATTGTATGGTTAACATTATGAGATAAATGGATGGATGGAATATATTCATACTCGGGCTGTCAACAATAATCACAGTTTGTTTTATCTTTAAAAATTAGACTGGACAATGTGTTTGATTTATGCAAATGTTTGTTTAAAATACATGATGCTTTTTTTTTAAAACAGCACAACACAAAATGGACACAAACACTCTTTTACAGACACACACACACACACACCCATACACGCAGATGCAAGTCATGCTCTCTTGTTCTCCTAAATATATAATATTGAAATATATATATATATATATATACATATGTGTGTGTATATATACATATATATATATATATATATATACACATATATATACATATATATATACATATATATATACATATATATACATACATATATATATATATATATATATATATATATATATATATATATATATATATATATATATATATATATATATATATATATATATATATATATATATATATATATATATATATATATATATATATATATATATATATATATATATATACACACACATATGTACAAACCCCGTTTCCATATGAGTTGGGAAATTGTGTTAGATTTAAATATGAACGGAATACAATTAAAATTAAATTAAAATCATTTTCACAGCATATGAATATGCTACAAAGACAACATATTTGATGTTCAAACTGATAAACATTTTTTTTTGCAAATAATCATTAACTTTAGAATTTGATGCCAGCAACACGTGACAAAGAAGTTGGGAAAGGTGGCAATAAATACTGATAAAGTTGAGGAATGCTCATCAAACATTTATTTGGAACATCCTACAGGTGAACAAGCAAATTGGGAACAGGTGGGTGCCATGATTGGGTATAAAAGTAGATTCCATGAAATGCTCAGTCATTCACAAACAAGGATGGGGCGAGGGTCACCACTTTGTCAACAAATGCGTGAGCAAGTTGTAGAACAGTTTAAGAAAAACCTTTTTCAACCAGCTATTGCAAGGAATTTAGGGATTTCACCATCTACGGTCCGTAATATCATCAAAGGGTTCAGAGAATCTGGAGAAATCACTGCACGTAAGCAGCTAAGCCCGTGACCTTCGATCCCTCAGGCTGTACTGCATCAACAAGCGTCATCAGTGTGTAAACGATATAACCACATGGGCTCAGGAACACTTCAGAAACCCACTGTCAGTAACTACAGTTGGTCGCTACATCTGTAAGTGCAAGTTAAAACTCTCCTATGCAAGGCAAAAACCGTTTATCAACAACACCCAGAAACGCCGTCGGCTTCGCTGGGCCTGAGCTCATCTAAGATGGACTGATACAAAGTGGAAAAGTGTTCTGTGGTCTGACGAGTCCACATTTCAAATTGTTTTTGGAAACTGTGGACGTCGTGTCCTCCGGACCAAAGAGGAAAAGAACCATCCGTATTGTTATAGGCGCAAAGTTGAAAAGCCAGCATCTGTGATGGTATGGGGGTGTATTAGTGCCCAAGACATGGGTAACTTACACATCTGTGAAGGCGCCATTAATGCTGAAAGGTACATACAAGTTTTGGAGCAACATATGTTGCCATCCAAGCAACGTTACCATGGACGCCCCTGCTTATTTCAGCAAGACAATGCCAAGCCACGTATTGCATCAACGTGGCTTCATAGTAAAAGAGTGCGGATACTAGACTGGCCAGCCCGTAGTCCAAGCCTGTCTCCGATTGAAAATGTGTGGCGCATTATGAAGCCTAAAATACCACAACGGAGACCCCCGGACTGTTGAACAACTTAAGCTGTACATCAAGCAAGAATGGGAAAGAATTCCACCTGAGAAGCTTAAAAAATGTGTCTCCTCAGTTCCCAAACGTTTACTGAGTGTTGTTAAAAGGAAAGGCCATGTAACACAGTGGTGAACATGCCCTTTCCCAACTACTTTGGCACGTGTTGCAGCCATGAAATTGTAAGTTAATTATTATTTGCAAAAAAAAAAAAAAGTTTATGAGTTTGAACATCAAATATCTTGTCTTTGTAGTGCATTCAATTGAATATGGGTTGAAAAGGATTTGCAAATCATTGTATTCGGCTTATATTTACATCTAACACAATTTCCCAACTCATATGGAAACGGGGTTTGTATTTTATATATATATATATATATATATATATTATTTATAAATACATTATTCAAATATAATATATTATATATATACACAATATATATATATATATATATATATATATATATATATATATATATATATATATAGGCTGTTTGAATAAATAACAATTATTGCATTTTGCCGACAGTTAACTCCAAAATAATCTCAAGTAATTGCAAAAATAAGTTTTTTTTTTAATCTTGTACGTCAATAAAATGTACACCCAAAACATGGAGACAGACACAGACATGCACGCACGCACACACACGCAAGACATTTTCCAAATGGGGTCTAACCCAGTCCTTAAGTGCCCTCTTTCCACCTATATAAAAAAAAAAACATATATACCAATTTATTTAATGTTATTTTTTATTAAATCTTCCGCACTAGTTGTGTTTGGGGACATGCCGAGTGGACGGGGGCTAAATAACCAGAAACCAGTAAAAAAGGACAAACTAACTACGGAGCAGTAGTGTTTTGCTTCATTGTGGGGACAGAAAAGCAAGCCCAAACAAGCAACCACACGTTCAAACACAAGCCCAAAAACCGGATGCCACGACTATACTAAATTTTCTAAGCGACTTTAGGCAAAAAGTGACATTGTTATTCGTTAACATGGCGTTAACTTTGACAGCCCTAAATCATACATATTTCACACCTAACACCCGGTTATTGTGTTGGTCAAAACATGGCAGCACTAACAGAAAATATTAAGTAAAAATAGAAAACTAATTTAGGTTAAATATAATGTGCTTAATTGTGAGAGTATTAAGTAATGTGCACTTAATCAACAGATATATCACAGATATTGTAGTACATAAGTGTTATTGGCGTAAATTGCTGATTTTACGTGCTCTCCGACACATGGACTACCTCTGGGTATCAATATAGCGTCTTTTTATACTATAAGGTATTGCTCTTCTTTTTTCTTTATCGAAAGTTGTGTCCAGCTCAAACCTGAGAGATGAGCAGTTGAGTTACCTGTTTCCATTATGAAGCGACACACACGAAAGTGTGTTTTCGTGTCCCGGGAAATGTCAGCCCCTCCACCCCCAGCAGACGTTGTCCCGGCGGCCGGAGCCAGTGGCTCATCCCGGGTAGCAGCGCGAGAGGACGGACCCTCCATGCCTTCTGGAGCATCAGACCTGCTCTGGAAAACTAGTAGTTAGCGCTGTACATTTTTCCGATTGGATTACAAGACAGTGGGAATATAACAACTTTGTTACAACGCGTTGAATGGTTTAGCTTTGTCGAAGTAGTGAACGGAATAATTTGTGGAGACTAACGCTAAGGCGAGTTAGCTTCATGCTATAGCGTTTAGCTACAGGAAGTAAACAATATAACCTCCGGAAGTAAATACCGTGACTTCCGGACAAACACACACAAAAAAGGGGGTGGGGGGTAAAAAGTGTCTGTTGTTAAATAAACAACCGAACGTAAATGTGAATATACTTCGTCAACAGGGTGGGGGTGAAAAGTGTCTGTTGTTAAATAAACAACCGAACGTAAATGTGAATATACTTTGTCAACAGGGTGAGCCGTGAGCGCATTGTAAATAACAAAAAAAATAACTCAAATACACAGGACCTGTAAAAGAAAAGTATAGAAATAAAGAGTGCACAATTAAATTAATACAAAAACATTATCTTGAAAAAATCTAAGATTAAAATAGGACAAGTTTTAAGGGTAGTGATGTGCGATACCACTGATTTTCTTTTATATATATATCATAAAATACAGGCCTGCATTTCTCTCATATATATATACATATATACATATATATATATATATATATATATATATATATATATATATATATATATATATATATATATATATATATATCCATTTACTACCGCTTGTCCCGTTCGGGGTCGCAGGGGTGCTGCGGAGCCTATCTCAGCTGCATTCGGGCGGAAGGCGGGGTACACCCTGGACAAGTCGCCACCTCATCGCAGGGCCATATATATATATATATATATATATATATATATATATATATATATATATATATATATATATATATATATATATATATATATATATATATATATATATATATATATATATATATATATATATATATATATATATATATATATATATATATGTATATATATATATATATATATATATATATATATATATGTATATATATATATATATATAAATATATATATATATATATATATATATATATATATATATATATGTATATATATATATATATATATATATATATATATATATATATATATATATATATATATATATATATATATATATATATATATATATATATATATATATATATATATATATATATATATATATATATATATATATATAAGCGTGTGTATATACCTAATGTGTCTATATATATAATATATATATATATATATATACCTGTATATATGTGTGTGTATATACCTAATGTGTCAATATGTGTCTATGGGGCGGCGTGGCGAAGTTGGTGGAGTGGCCGTGCCAGCAATCGGAGGGTTGCTAGTTACTGGGGTTCAATCCCCACCCTCTACCATCCTAGTCACGTCCGCTGTGTCCTTGGGCAAGACACTTCACCCTTGCTCCTGATTGCTGCTGGTTAGCGCCTTGCATGGCAGCTCCCGCCATCAGTGTGTGAACGTGTGTGTGAATGGGTGAATGTGCAAATACTGTCAAAGCGTTTTGAGTACCTTGAAGGTAGAAAAGCGCTATACAAGTATAACCCATTTATCATATATATATATATATATATATATATATATATATATATATATATATATATATATATATATATACCTGTATATATGCATGTGTATATACCTAATGTGTATATATATATATATATATATATATATATATATATATATATATATATATATATATATATATATATATATATATATATGTATATATATATATATATATATATATATATATATATATATATATATATATATATATATATGTATATATATACCTGTATATATGCATGTGTATATACCTAATGTGTCTATATATATATATATATATATATATATATATATATATATATATATATATATATATATATATATATATATATACATATATATATATACATATATATATATATATATATATATATATATATATATATATATATATATATATATATATATATATATATATATATATATATATATATATATATATATATATATATATATATATATGCGTGTGTATATACCTAATATGTCTGCTAAAAGTTTAAAAGTTGTGTTTTTCAAATACTTACATAGCATAAAGAAGCCCCCCCAAAAAAGTCAGTAAATGAACGTATGTATTTGTAAATGAACGTATGTATTTGTAAACGCTCTGAAGTGGGAAAGGGGTAGGATTAAAAAAAGCTTTGCTTCTCTCTACTCCTTTTCGGACATGATGTAAAGTGAAATGATATGAAATTGTGTGATGTATTATGCTGTAAGTGTGTTGATGTTCGAAATAAACTAAAGAAAGAAAGAAAGAAGAATACAATTATGTATTCATTATTATTATATATTATTATTATTTTTTGTTATTATTTATGTATTTATGGTTATATATTCTTTATTATTATTTATAATTATATATTTATTTGAAACTCTGAAGTATATCGAGGTGGTGGCGTAAATAACAATATAGCCAAGCGAATACAAAGAAAAGACAAGAGGACAAAATCATACAAAGCACACACAAATGGTGTTTTAAACCACAACAAAAGGAAATTGGTAACATAATAAAAACATTGAAATAAATGATTTAACAAGAATTACTGGGCAGTACGGTGGCACAGGGGTCTGCCTCACAATACGAAGGTCCTGAGTTCATTCCTGGGCTCGGGATCTTTCTGTGTGGAGTTTGCATGTTCTCCCTGTGACTGCGTGGGTTCCCTCCGGGTACTCCGGCTTCCTCCCGCCTCCAAAGACATGCACCAGGGGATAGGTTGATTGGCAACACTACATTGGCCCTAGTGTGTGAATGTGAGTGTGAATGTTGTCTGTCTATCTGTGTTGGCCCTGTGATGAGATGGCGACTTGTCCAGGGTGTAACCCGCCTACCGCCCGAACGCAGCTGAGATAGGCTCCAGCGACCCCTCACAACCCCAAAAGGGACAGGCGGTAGAAAATGGATGGATGGAACAAGAGTAAAAAGTAAGTTCCATGAACATGTTAAGGTGAATATATTGACCATGTAAACAAAAGCATCCAACATTGACACATTCCTCATTCACAAGTTAGTTTGTCAACAGTGTTCCTGCTATTGATACACATTATTTCAAAGAACTAAAGTATCAAATGTATTGATATTTTGATGTGAGATTTGATATTAGAACAGAAAGATCTGGTATCCGCGGCATCGATATTTCAGGATTGATCTGCACATCACTACTTGAGGGCTTTCCTATATTTTTTGTTTTACACAAAATTCTAAAATCGTTGATCCAATGAAGGGAATATTAATGACCATTTCAAGGTGGGTGTCTTGTACAAATATGCTAAATGAAATGTCTGCTATAAGGGCCCAACCGGCCCAGGGGTCTTCAACGTTTTCCAGCCTTACAGCCCCCAAACTGATGAAAAAAGAGCAGGGACCTGGTGTTTTTTAAAGTGGAAGGTAGACTTATCTGTCTTTTTGTTGCAGAGGTTAATATTTAAAAAAACATTTTTAAAAAGTCTTATCAACCCAAAGCTTAACGACCTGTTGAGAACTCTCTCCTGTAGTAAACGGGGACGTCTCTCTCATCTTATCCCAACATAACGTTTTCTATTTCATCATTACTTACCTGTTATTGACTATGGAGATGTGTTGTACATGAATGCTACTGCTGGTTGTCTCCACAAACTGGATAGTGTGTACCACGGTGCACTGAGATTTATCACCAACTGCGCTCCCCTTACTCACCATTGCGTATTATACTCAATGGTTAACTGGACATCTTTAAGTGCTCGACGCCTCAATCATTGGTATGTTTTCATCTACAAAACCATTCTGGGTATCACTCCATCTTATCTGTCTTGTCTTTTAACAAAGAAACAAGGAAGTCAAAATCTTCGTTCAATGAATGTTCTGCAATTTGTCGTACCCAAAGTAAGAACTGAACTGGGCAAGAAAGCATTTAGGTTTTCAGCAGCGAAGGCTTGGAATAACCTACAATCGAATATTAAACTTCAAACCCTTGTTACGTTGAATGAGTTTAAAGCTTCTGTGAAAGGACTGCAGTCTACCTTGTCTGTATGCACATGTGTTATGTGAGCAAGTTTTAAAGTCGTAAATGTGATGTTTTATGTATTTGTTTACTGTTTTTAATGTAACCTTGCTGCTGCCCTCTTGGCCAGGTCTCCCTTGGAAAAGAGATCTTTGATCTCAATGGGATTTTACCTGGTTAAATAAAGGCTAATAAATAATAAATTACAGAAAGAACAATTGTCAACCATAAAGTTAATAAATCCTTGCCTAAAAATCATCAGTTTTCCATTAATAATCTTTAAGTTGTATTCATTTTACTTGAGAAAAAAACACTAGTAATTTACTGTATAGTGTCCTTATTTATGGGGGTACCCAAGTTTTTTTTTTGCACTGAATTTGTGTAACAGAATTTTTTGCATTTGAATTTTGCGAACTGCATTTTTTTAAGCATCACATTATGCTGACAATTTCAGTGGAAAAACATTTGGCAGCAAAATGGTTTGTTAAGAAATGTAGTGTTTCAAAACTATATGTATAAAAATCCATCCATCCATCCATCTATCTTCTACCGCTTATCCGAGGTCGGGTCGCGGGAGCAGCAGCCTAAGCAGATAAGCCCAGACTTCCCTATCCCCAGCCACTTCGCCCAGCTCCTCCCGTTGGATCCAGAGGCATTCCCAGGCCAGCCGGGAGACATAGTCTTCCCAACGTGTCCTGTGTCTTCCCCGTGGGCTCCCACCGGTTGGACGTGCCCGAAACACCTCCTTAGGGAGGCGTTCAGGTGGAATCCTGACCAGATGCCCGAACCACCTGATCTCGCTCCTCTCGATGTGGAGGAGCAGTGGCTTTACTTTGAGCTCCTCCCGGATGGCAGAGCTTCTCACCCTATCTCTAAGGGAGAGCCCCGCCACCCGGCGGAGGAAGCTCATTTCGGCCTTTGGTGATAACCCAAAGCTCATGACCATAGGTGAGGATGGGAACGTAGATCGACCGGTAAATTGAGAGCTTTGCCTTCCGGCTCAGCTCCTTCTTCACCACAACGGATCGATACAGCGTCCGCATTACTGAAGACGCCGCACCGATCCGCCTGTCGATCTCACAATCCACTCTTCCCTCACTCGTGAACAAGACTCCGAGGTACTTGAACTCCTCCACTTGGGGCAAGATCTCCTCCCCAACCCGGAGATGGCACTCCACCCTTTTCCAGGCGAGAACATGGACTAAGGCTTGGAGGTGCTGATTCCCATTAGTCGCTTCACACTCGGCTGCGAACCGATCCAGTGAGAGCTGAAGATCTTGGCCAGATGAAGCCATCAGGACCACATCCTCTTCAAAAAGCAGAGACCTAATCCTGCAGCCACCAAACCAGATACCCTCAACGCCCTGACTGCGCCTAGAAATTCTGTCCATAAAAGTTATGAACAGAATTAGTGACAAAGGGCAGCCTTGGCGGAGTCCAACCCTCACTGGAAACGGGTACGACTTACTGCTGGCAATGCGGACCAAGCTCTGACACTGATCATATCGTGTTAAAAAATATATTGTATGGAAATTAATTGTATGAAATGAGTGTTTAAAAATTCAGTGTATACAAATTCAGTGTATAAAAAATAATTGTATGAAAATTCATTGTATAAAAATTCATTGAATAAAAATTCAGTGTTTAAAAATTCTGTGCATAGGCTTTGTCAGTTCATGCTCATAGACGTAGATTGGTCAGATCAAGTCCAGCGGCTGGTGCCAAAACCCCAAATATTTATACTCCAAAACCAGGAGGGTGTGCCTGGGCAAGGGTGGTTTCGCCCTATCGTAGTGAGAAAAACAACTATTTTGATGCAAACAAGCAATCCTAATTGTCAAAGCCAAAGTCAGTCGTTAAATAATTTCCCCTCGTTAGCATTGAGGTATTGTGTGGCAGAACGATCACTGTGGATCGGCTACTACCAGTCCAAAATAGTCGGACTACCCCAAGTAAGCATTCCATTCAGTTGTAACCAAATTGCACAAATGGGATTCTGGTCACCTTCTGTGTCCAGGCAACACCCTGAGACAGAGACTGGTGCATCCTAAAGACCTGACACTCCACACCCACAAAAATACTCTGGTGTATGCTATCCAGTGTAATGATGAATGCACTAATCCAAAGATTGGGAAAACAAAACCACTGTAGTGGATTGTCCGAAGCTTAAGCAGGCAACAAAAGTAGTTTAGTACAACAAATGTATTTACCCATTATCAGAAGTGCAGGTTGAATTGAGTTGTCCATGCAGACAGACCACATGTACTCCGGAGCAAACAAGACACACACAAGCCAAAATCACTTCTGCCATTTTTTATATGTCTCTTGTGCGTCACTGTTTTTATCTTGTGCGTCATGATTGTTTTTGCAACATCCTTGGACTCCCCAATCATACCCAAACAACCAAAACATTCTGTAGACAGGTTGGCATGACTTAATATTCACTTTTGTCCCACACCCAGGGACACAGAATAGAAGAGAAATCAAATGAGCATACATTCTTGACAGACATGAAATATAGGTCAAAGGTCAGAAATTCTACGACATACCCTCCTTCCAGGGTCCTAAGACCCTGGACCAAAACAATTTCTGACGTAGACCACTAACTTAAATCTCTACCACAGATAGAGGCAAAAACCTCAATGTTTTTATACGAGGCAAAAATTCCGTCTATGACCCTCCTTCAGAGCGATCGCTGTTACCAGCCTGCAGTAAAACCATCTCACAGAACACAATTAGTGGCCTACCCTTTGATTTAGTAAAGGAATAACAAATACTTTGATCATGAACATCATTGAACATAATTAGATGAATGTATATAGACTTATGACTGTAGGACATTTGCAAAATTTTTTTATTTTTTTTTCCGGCATTTGCAATGAATGTAGTTACCAATATTGTTAATTACCAATTGATTTTGAACACAAAACTGAATTTCGTATGAGGCCATGTTCGATTAGTGCTCGTGTAGATGCTCGGTGGTGCCTCAGGCTGGTGGCCTGCCGACACCTCGTTGGGCTTTTGGCTGCCTTGGTGAAGAAAGAGATCCACTCAAACAGTCTGTCTCTGTCTCTTCTTGGGGTGTGGTTCAGTCCATTGGGCTGACTGTTTAATGGCATGTGCGCGCTGGCCGCTTTGGGGAAAATTGAGGTAGAGTTGGAGCTGTGGGGGCTTTGGGGAAGGCTGGGGCAGAGTATGGGGCATGGGGCTTTGGTCCAGGCCCTCGGCTTGCTTCCAGGCCTCCTTGCTGCTTCGGCACTCCCGACACCTCTTCTCACAGCTGGAGTCCCGACGGACACATTGGCTGGCAACCTTAGTCGTTCTCGTCATCGCTGGCAAGGTGTTGTCTCTCCTCTCGGTTACTTCCAGTCAGGTATCGGGTGTTGGTCCTGGATTGGCTTTGACCGTGCCCCTCTTAGCGAGTGCAAGGGAATTTGGAGTGGCTGCTTTCATCCTCAAATCTGCACAGAGGAACTGGCACACAAATTCTACATTTTGCAAACATACCATTTTGGTCTCATGGTCTTTCCGCCTTCCTAGGAAGCTGCTGGTCCTGGGACTGAGGATGATAGCCTGCTTCCTTAAAATGGGTGCCGTTGTTTGACATACTCTTTTTGGGGAAACCATGTCGGGATATTAGATAATTCACAAAACATTTAATTACTGACTTGGCATCCTCCTTTGAGGTTGGGGTTGCTTCCGCCAACCACTGCACTTGTCAATCTAAATCATTATGTACCTTTATCCTTGTGCCGGATTGATCATATCGATTAAATAAAACCTCAACACGCTCAAACTTGACCCAATCCAAACTCACCTACCCCCTCTGTCCCTGAAACAGGGACAGTGTTAGTCGTAGTAATAGTAATAGTAGTAGTAGTAGTGGTAGTAGTAGTAGTTTCAGAAACATCCAAGAAAAAGAAAAGGCAGCTGATAGTCAGGTGCAGCAAGAACAGAGGCGGAGGACAGGTCATGTTTGAGGTCACTGTTTGCTTTTTCAATAGTAATTTGATATATTTACAACACCTAGTGAATTATTGCGGCCTCAATAATTCACTATGCAGTTGTATTCAATTTAGTCTATCTATGATAGGACAATGCACAGAAACATTAAGTTCAGAAACAGATATGTTCTGTACCAGATTATATCTAAATAGTTACTTTCCATCTGTAGTCCCTGGCTACCTAAATTAAAGGGATCCAAAAATCAAGCAATAAATTTATGACACTAATTAACCATAATTAATAATATATATACATTCACAATAATTATTTATCAACAAATAATCATACTATAGCATGTAATCAATTTTAAGAGAAGTCCTAAAATGCTCCTTCATGGACACATACTTACCCTACAATACAACCACACCTTATTTTCATCCTCACACAGATAATACATGCTCTTGTTCACCTCTGTCAACATTCATAAAAACAACTAAGCTTTTAACAGCCATACCTCACAATTTACAACAAAAATGCTCTCATGGATAAATATAATACACATTAAGTTGATGTGTCAACATAATGCCCCTCTTAGCGACAGAGTGAGCAGCTTTGATTTCTCCAAAGCCACCTTTTAACTTTAAATTTTCTATTACTTTTGTTATAATGGGGAGAAGGCTAATTGGTCTGTACTTGTTAAGTTAAGTTAAAGTTAAAGTACCAATGATTGTCACACAAACGAGGGGGGAGGTGAGGAGGAGGGGGGCAGAGGAGAGAGAGAGAGGGAATAACACAGATAAAACCTGCAGGTGCTACACAAATGTTATTAAAATTACGCACATATATATATAAATAAAAAAACACACCCACACTTATATCACAAAACACACCCCCTGGTCCGGACCAATATACCAATATAAACAACTTTGCACGCGTGCTTGTGGAACGACCGTATCATACACAAAAACCAGGTTCCATCATTGCTTATACAACGGCGATTAACCCATTCAGTGGAGCAGCACCTGCGTTTATTCCCTGACCAACACGGATAACTGGCCTCTAAGGCGCCATAGGACCACCAGGAATCACCCAGCAACCTACAGACATCGTGTCTGGTCAGTCCATACAGTTTCACCAAGTTTCACCAAAGCTCTACCATATGGAGCCCGAGACGCCACATGTCTATTCTGCAGCCATTAAACAGATTTGTGACAACTTGGCTCAGTTGATCTCCTTTACCGGAGTCACTGAATGGTCACATAATATGAGGCTTTTTTACACGCTGAGTCACAAGGACTAGGGACCGCTGCAGTTTCCACATAGACAGGTGTCTCGCACTTTCACAGACGTATCAATTTTATATGGGCCAAATGTCACACCAGTTAGCAAACTTTGCCTTAAATTTATCTTTGTCCAACTCTGGCTAATTCTGATGCAATTGCAGGAAAAAGTCTCCTCTACCGACAACGACAAAGGAGGAAGAGGTTAAGAAATGTATTCGTCTCACATCGTCTGTGCTTCTACACTCCAAACCACCAAAATTCTAATAACAATCCCCTTATAGCTAAAAACAAGAAATCACAAGTTTTCAACAAACACACAGACAAATGATCACATATAAAACAACTCAATCCAACCATAATTTACCTCATTCCAGGTTGTTTTTGGAGAACCTGACTAAACCTATCTTTTATCAAAAACAGATTCAGCAATTAGTCTTATCGATCTGGCTCTCTCCAGGCAGAAAATGTTTACACTTTAAGCAAACTGCTTACCTTATGATGCGCGCGTGCAACACATTGTCTGCCTGACAGAGAGAGCGGGAGCGGCTGTCGACCTGTAGCTTCTGGGCCATCCTGTTCGTGACGCCAATTTGTGTAGTGGATTGTCCGAAGCTTAAGCAGGCAACAAAAGTAGTTTAGTACAACAAATGTATTTACCCATTATCAGAAGTGCAGGTTGAATTGAGTTGTCCGTGCAGACAGACCACATGTACTCCGGAGCAAACAAGACACACACAAGCCAAAATCACTCTCGAGTCCCGGTCTTCTGCCATTTTTTATATGTCTCTTGTGCGTCACTGTGTTTATCTCGTGCGTCATGATTGTTTTTGCAACATCCTTGGACTCCCCAATCATACCCAAACAACCAAAACATTCTGTAGACAGGTTGGCACGACTTAATATTCACTTTTGTCCCACACCCGGGGACACAGAATAGAAGAGAAATCAAATGAGCATACATTCTTGACAGACATGAAATATAGGTCAAAGGTCAGAAATTCTACGACACCACTAAGCAGACACACGGCACAGCATAGACGGGCAAACTCTTTAGGCCAAGACTCAGCTGTCTACTTGCACCTCAGGGAGAAACAGCACTCATTTGACAACAAAAATGTACAGGTGGTACAAAAGAGTGAGGGAAGCCATCTATGTCAAGGTTGAAAAACTATCCCTGAACAGAGGAGGTTGTCTGCCACACCACCTGTCTCCCACATACCACACTGTCCTTTGAACTATTCCTAAAAGACTCTGCAATTTAGCCTCCAACAAATAACAGCAGTTAGAAACATTCTGGTCACAGGAGGTGACTAGATTGCAATTTGGGGTTTTGGCACCAGCCGCTGGACTAGATCTGACCGATCTAAGTCTATGACTAGATCTGACCAATCTAAGTCTATGAGCATGAACTGATGAAGCCTACCTGGATGAGAGGCAAAACGTCTTCCAAGACAAACCAAGCAGTCCAGTTGCGATCGATGGAACGCCCTGAGATTACAATGACCTGGATGAATGACAACATTCAGAGACACAAATTGAGATTTGCTGCTGTAGAGTTGCTGGTTTACTTCCTAAGGGAAAACGGACAACACGAAAGGCACAATGCAAGATCCTGGTTTTGTTTGATGGAGAGGGCGCTTATCGAGGCTGGCTTGATGTAGGGAAGGAGCCGGAAATGATGAGGTCTAAAGCCTCGCTGCCGGCGGTGTTGCCTGGCCGCTTTGGGACGTGGTTCAGATTTTGCCGGGGAAAAAATGGATGGATGGATTCTACAAAACATAAACCGCCCAAGCTCCATTGAAAATGTGCGCTTTTGAGAGTTGTCAGTTTGGAATCCGGATATATAAAACGAAAAGTTTTAAAAAGGCCAAAAATATGCCTAACGTGGGATCGATTTTCTGCGATGTTAGTCGTCGAATATGCTTCCTACTGTAAACATTACGTCTATAGAGGTAACACATGCTGTATTTTTATTCTCTTTTAAACAGTCACCAGAAATCAATAGCGGGAATTTATTCAGGAAAAAAGGAGTCACTTAAAACTAAAAATGAAGTAACTGTCCTCTGTTCTGCACATCATTGTCCAAGTTACATCATAGTCTCATCGTCTTTTTGAAACTCCTAATAACATTTTCCTAAGGCGACAGAAAAAACATTAGACAACCTGCCGTATTGTTCAATACTTATGAAAAATAAATACCATATCAAAAAATAAATATATAAATAGCAGTATTATTGGAGAGCAACGGTAAAAAACTGTTTGATAATAACATATTAAAACATATTTTACTATACATGTGTTAATTTAACAAGAAAATCCCATTGATCAAGCATTAATTGTGATAGTCATTTCCAAAAGCTTTACCAGACGCAAACATTCAATGAATCACATTATGTGGTAAAGATAGAGAAGTTTGTAATTATACATCTGGCCAGCAGGTGGTTTCTTGTGCCGAAGCATGCTAGAAGCTTTTTGTCCAATCGGCTCAAGTTATTGAAAGCCTCATCTGAACATCACTTCAACGAAGAAAGGTAAATTATGACTTGACAAATGTTCCTTCGGGATGTCGCAGCTTACCAGCGAGACCGTTAACCAGTCCTGGCAGGCAGGGAGACAAAATCCGGGTTGTACGCGGGCTCAGCCAGGTAGTCTTTCCGGCCCCTCGGAGCGTTGGCTTGCGGTTGCAGTGGGTTAGGAGCGTTGGCCAGGGGTGAATGCACTTTGGCTGTAGGGCATCGGGTGGCAAGGGAAGGCAGGGTCCGTGGCTTCCTGATACGATGGCGGTGGTCCTATGGCTTCCTGATACGTTGGTGGTGGTCCCGTGGCTTCCTGATACGTTGGCGGTGGTCCCAGTGTGACCGGCTGTCCTGGGTGAGGTATGGTGGGCATTGGTCGCGGTACTGGCTGGCTACCATGTCCCGGCTGGATTGGTACAGGCTGATGGGCTGGATCGGGGGCCCTCTGATAGGGGTGGGGCTGCCTGCGCAATGTCGTTGGTTGTCGGGGGAAAAGCCGAGCGGTGGTGGCCAGAACCGTGGTGAGGGTGATTGGTGCAACCAGAGGTCTGAGCCTGCGGTACAGCTTGCACAGACATAGGTCGCACACCACCATCCCAAAGAAACAACCGCCGATCAAGCAGATCAACACTGACAAGAATGGATGACCATCGCACTGTTTTTGATCATCCACAGAGAAACGATACCTACTGTCGGTGCAGCAATACCGATGGCGGCACTCACCACAGCAGAATTCTCCCAAACATCGGTCATAGGGGTGATATTCGCTGGTCAAATCCTGCTTGTAGGCTAGACACGCGTCATCGTCCGCGATCACATTGGTGGCCAAAATGGCACAATAGTTTAGGAGGACAACACCGAACAGGCCTGACGCCATGACAGCTTTATTTGAGATGCGAGAGGGATTCACACGGTGTCCAGTGTCCAGAAGATTGTCTACACTATGCTAATGAGATAAGCTAGCAGCTTCTAAGCTACGGATCTATTCTTGTGGTTATTATAATCATCAGATGTCGCTATTGTGGAAAAATGACATGATTGTCTATAGGTAGAATATCAAACAGTATGACCTACAGCAGAAGGGAGCATTATTGCACCATTAAGCTGGATATGATGATTATCCCCTTAATTAAAACATATACATCATGGGTAATTGAGTGACATAGCACTGCTATAGTTTGTTTCCTTTGACACAAGTGTGACAACGTGACTTTGTGTTGTCGACATCACACTAACATAAGTCACATGACCGAGTTGTTTATGCAACGAGGCAGCCAAACAAACTCAGCCGTAAATTCCAGTGTAGTCGCAAATATGTCCACCTGTTACTCAGCAAACCAAGTAAATATTGTTGTTTGGAATTCATTCAAACAATTAACATTTTTTATTTCTCAAATGTATATTTTAAGTACAACGCGTGTTTCCATCCGCAGTATGACGACGCCTTCAGGCCAAAGAGGCTACAGAACTGGTGTCAGGCGAAGCAAGTCAACAAGGTTCTTAGCGTTATTTATTTTATATTTCAGCACTTCTGTCTTGTCTTATGATGTTGGCCTAGTGCAGGGGTCGGCAACCCGCGGCTCCGGAGCCGCATGCGGCTCTTTGACCACTCTGATGCGGCTCAGCTGCATACTTGCCGACCCCCCGATTTTCCCAGGAGACTTATGGATCTCAGTGCCTCTCCTAGATAACTCCCAGGGCAGATAAAATCCTATTTTCACTGTAATTACTAAATTAAGGGCGTGCCCTAATTGCACTGCAGTAATTGTCCTCTATAGCATTTACAAACAGCGTGTCAGCCCAGCCACATGTTGTATGTACCTTTTACTTGCACACGTAGGAGACAGCAAAGCATAGTTAGTCATCAGCCACACAGCTTACACTGACGGTAGCCGTATTAAACAACTTTAACACTGTTACGTTACAAATACGCGACACACTGTGAACACACACCAAAAAAGAATGAAAAACACATTTCTGGAGAACATCCCACCGTAACACAACATAAACACAACACAACCAATACCTAGAATCCCATGCAGCCCTAACTCTTCCGGTCTAGATTATACACCCCCGCTACCACCAAACCCTCCCACACATCACCCCCCCCCCCTCCTCCGCGCGTCGGTTGAGCGGAAGAGTTAGTGCTGCATGGGATTCTGGGTATTTGTTGTGTTGTGTTTATGTTGTGCTGCATGGGATTCTGGGTATTTGTTGTGTTGTGTTTATGTTGTGTTACAGTGCAGATGTTTTCCAGAAATGTGTTTGTCATTATTTTTTGGTGTGGGTTCAAAGTGTGGCGCATATTTGTAACGTAACAGTGTTAAAGTTGTTTTATACGGCTACCGTCAGTGTAAGCTGTGTGGCTGCTGACCTAGTAGGCCTTGCTGTCACTCACGTGAGCAAGCTGAAACTGCATTCTACATGTGGTCAAGCAAGTACACTGTTTGGGCAGGCTGTAGAGGGCGCCAAAAGCAGTGCCATCACGCCCTGTTTTTGGGAGTCTCCCGGAAATAATGAGAGGGTTGGCAAGTATGACACTATCAAGCGCCATTCATTCAAAACTCGCGGGCCGCACTAACATCAAACTTTCCTATTAAAGTGCGTGCCGGTACGTGTGTCCGAGACCCCTGGTTAACATAGCACAAAGCAATGTAAGCTTTGTATGCGGTGTTTTTCATTTAAAAAAATTTTTTGTGGCTCCCAATATTTTCTTTAATTTGTGAAACTTGCCAAAATGGCTCTTTGAGTGGTAAAGGTTGCCGACCCCTGCCCTAGTGGTAGCCTCGCAAGTCGCAATGTAGATACTCCCAGTAGAAATTACCTAAACAAAAGGTTAATTTTTTTCAATAACAGCATCGCATTTACAAACCCCGTTTCCATATGAGTTGGGAAATTGTGTTAGATGTAAATATAAACGGAATACAATGATTTGCAAATCCTTTTCAACCCATATTCAATTGAATGCACTACAAAGACAAGATATTTGATGTTCAAACTCATAAACTTGATTTTTTTTTTGCAAATAATAATTAACTTAGAATTTCATGGCTGCAACACGTGCCAAAGTAGTTGGGAAAGGGCATGTTCACCACTGTGTTACATGGCCTTTCCTTTTAACAACACTCAGTAAACGTTTGGGAACTGAGGAGACACATTTTTTAAGCTTCTCAGGTAGAATTCTTTCCCATTCTTGCTTGATGTACAGCTTAAGTTGTTCAACAGTTCGGGGGTCTCTGTTGTGGTATTTTAGGCTTCAAAATGCGCCACACATTTTCAATGGGAGACAGGTCTGGACTACGGGCAGGCCAGTCTAGTACCCGCACTCTTTTACTATGAAGCCACGTTGATGTAACACGTGGCTTGGCATTGTCTTGCTGAAATAAGCAGGGGCGTCCATGGTAACGTTGCCTGGATGGCAACATATGTTGCTCCAAAACCTGTATGTACCTTTCAGCATTAATGGCGCCTTCACAGATGTGTAAGTTACCTATCTCTTGGGCACTAATACACCCCCATACCATCACAGATGCTGGCTTTTCAACTTTGCGCCTATAACAATCCGGATGGTTCTTTTCCTCTTCGGTCCGGAGGACGCGACGTCCACAGTTTCCAAAAACAATTTGAAATGCGGACTCGTCAGACCACAGAACACTTTTCCACTTTGTATCAGTCCATCTTAGATGAGCTCAGGCCCAGCGAAGCCGACGGCGTTTCTGGGTGTTGATAAACGGTTTTCGCCTTGCATAGGGGAGTTTTAACTTGCACTTACAGATGTAGCGACCAACTGTAGTTACTGACAGTGGGTTTCTGAAGTGTTCCTGAGCCCATGTGGTGATATTCTTCACACACTGATGTCGCTTGTTGATGCAGTACAGCCTGAGGGATCGAAGGTTACGGGCTTAGCTTCTTACGTGCAGTGATTTCTCCAGATTCTCTGAACCCTTTGATGATAATACGGACCGTAGATGGTGAAATCCCTAAATTCCTTGCAATAGCTGGTTGAGAAATGCTTTTCTTAAACTGTTCAACAATTTGCTCACGCATTTGTTGACAAAGTGGTGACCCTCGCCCCATCCTTGTTTGTGAATAACTGAGCATTTCATGGAATCTACTTTTATTCCCAATCATGGCACCCACCTGTTCCCAATTTGTCTGTTCACCTGTGGGATGTTCCAAATAAGTGTTTGATGAGCATTCCTCAACTTTATTAGTATTTATTGCCACCTTTCCCAACTTCTTTGTCACGTGTTGCTGGCATCAAATTCTAAAGTTAATGATTATTTGCAGTTTATTAGTTTGAACATCAAATATGTTCTGTAGCATATTCAACTGAATATGGGTTGAAAATTATTTGCAAATCATTGTATTCCGTTTATATTTACATCTAACACAATTTCCCAACTCATATGGAAACGGGGTTTGTAAATGACTCGTAGCAAACGTGTTTAAAAGTACAAAAATTATATATTTTAAGTTACCTCATTGGCTGCATACACTGTAGGGCTAAATAAACTTTTTAGGGTGGTTACATTGGCAATTTAACACTGACTATTTTCTGTGATAGCGTAGCGGGTGCACCAATAAATAACGTCCTACAACACAATACGTACAGAGCGAACATTGGTTCCGCCATCGAATCAACCCACGTGTATTTAGAAAGTCATATCTTATGAATAGAAATATTTATACAATTCACAAAGCGGTTGTATATGACCAAAATCACTTTAAATATATAGAATTTATTTAAAACGGGGCACTCTTTTTTTTAAGTCACCCAGACCACTAAAGGGCCACACCACCTTTGTTGCAGACAACAGAGGACATCTTATTCCTGGAATGGTTAAGGTGAACTCTTTAAAAAAAATAAAAATAATAATAATACATATTAATTTTGTAAGTATGTTTCTGCAACCTGCAATATGTGTGGCATGTTCTAGAAAGGCAGTGCTTGGCCCGACTTTAAAGGGACCTGGGATCTACCGGCTCGTATTCCAGCTCAGAACATCAACCCGACCAGCCGCTCTGTGGAAGGTATGAACAGGCTGAAGACCTGGGGCATAGACCCTCAGCACACTGGCAAGTCTGGGCCGCTAGGAGGCAGCAAAAACACAGATGGACCTCAGGGTGCTGGCTGGCGGGTGAGTAGAGATGGGATTCATGGCTCTTTGAAGGGAGCCGGGTCTTGAGGAACCGGTCCTTTCAAAGAGCTGTTCAAAAGACTGGCTTGTTATAGTTTTTTCAAATTTTATATATATAACTTTTTTTAAATCAAGAAAACAGTCACTAATATGTAGATTACAATAATTTAATTTTCTCAAATATTACTTTATTGTTGGGAATTATTCTGAAATAGTGGCTGTAATTGAATAATTGTAATTGTTTTCATTGTAAAAATTCCAGGAGGCGGTGCCATATTTCCATGCTTTGGCAGTGACATCACTAGTTAGAATTTTCCTTCACCTGAAAAAAATGTGGAGCATTTTAAAAACACAGAAAAAAAATACAAATAATAAGTAACACTATAATTAATTGATAGGTACCAAAAGTATAAATTAACCTCAATGAAAATGATGACATTTGAGTATAACAATTGTACTACTATACCTGGTGTGTGTGAATGCTTAAAACCACTACCATTTAAAATAATGAATAAGAAACTAATTAAAGCAATTTAAAAAATAATTAAAAAGTGTGTGTATATATATATATATATATATATATATATATATATATATATATATATATATATATATAAATATGTATAGGCCCTATATATCCATCCATCAATCCATCTGCCGTTTATCCGAGGTCGGGTCGCGGGGGCAGCAGCCTAAACAGGGAAGCCCAGACTTTCCTCTACCCAGCCACTTCGTCCAGCTCTTCCCGGGGGATCCCGAGGCGTTCCCAGGCCAGCCGGGAGACATAGTCTTCCCAACGTGTCGTGGGTCTTCCCCGTGGCCTCCTACCGATCGGACGTGCCCTAAACACCTCCCTAGGGAGGCGTTCGGGTGGCATCCTGACCAGATGCCCGAACCACTTCATCTGGCTCCTCTCGATGTGGAGGAGCAGCGGCTTTACTTTGAGGTTGCCCCGGATGGCAGAGCTTCTCTCCCTATCTCTAAGGGAGAGCCCCGCCACCCGGCAGAGGAAACTCACTTCGGCCGCTTGTACCCGTGATCTTGTCCTTTCGGTCATAACCCAAAGCTCATGACCATAGGTGAGGATGGGAACGTAAATCGACCGGTAAATTGAGAGCTTTGCCTTCTGGCTCAGCTCCTTCTTCACCACAACGGACCGATACAGCGTCCGCATTACTGAAGACGCCGCACTGATCCGCCTGTCGATCTCACGATCCACTCTTCCCTCACTCTCGAACAAGACTCCAAGGTACTTGAACTCCTCCACTTGGGGCAGGGTCTCCTCCCCAACCCGGAGATGGCACTCCACCCTTTTCCGGGTGAGAACCATGGACTCGGACTTGGAGGTGCTGATTCCCATCCCAGTTGCTTCACACTCGGCTGCGAACCTATCCAGTGAGAGCTGAAGATCCTGGCCAGATGAAGCCATCAGGACCATATCATCTGCAAAAAGCAGAGACCTAATCCTGCAGCCACCAAACCGGATCCCCTCAACGCATTGACTGCGCCTAGAAATTCTGTCCATAAAAGTTATGAACAGAATCGGTGACAAAGGGCAGCTTTGGCGGAGTCCAACCCTCACTGGAAACATGTCCGACTTACTGCCAGCAATGCGGACCAAGCTCTGACACTGATTAAGATTAAAGATTAAAGTACCAATGATTGTCACACACACACTAGATGTGGTGAAATTTGTCCTCTGCATTTGACCCATCCCCTTGGGGAGCAGTGGGCAGCAGCGGCGCCGCGCCCGGGAATCATTTTGGTCGTACAGGGAGCGGACCGCCATAATCAGACAGTCCGATACCCCATGCTCTCTGAGCCCTCCCCACAGGACTTCCCGAGGGACACGGTCGAATGCCTTCTCCAAGTCCACAAAGCACATGTAGACTGGTTGGGCAAACTCCCACGCACCCTCAAGGACCCTGCCGAGAGTATAGAGCTGGTCCACAGTTCCACGACCAGGACGAAAACCACACTGTTCCTCCTGAATCCGAGGTTCGACTATCCGGCGTAGCCTCCTCTCCAGTACACCTGAATAGACCTTACCGGGAAGGCTGAGGAGTGTGATCCCACGATGGTTGGAACACACCCTCCGGTTCCCCTTCTTAAAAAGAGAAACCACCACCCCAGTCTGCCAATCCAGAGGCACCGCCTCTGATGTCCAAGCGATGCTGCAGAGTCTTGTCAACCAAGACAGCCCCACAGCATCCAGAGCCTCAAGAAAATCCGGGCGTATCTCATCCACCCGGGCCACCGAGTAGCTTTTTAACTACCTCAGCAACCTCAGCCCCAGAAATAAGAGAGCCCACCACAGATTCCCCAGGCACTGATTCCTCATAGGAAGACATGTTGGTGGGATTGAGGAGGTCTTCGAAGTATTCCCTCCACCGATCCACAACATCTGCAGTCGAGGTCAGCAGACTTCCGGACGGC
The DNA here is from genome assembly GCF_033978785.1 of Entelurus aequoreus. Classification (NCBI taxonomy): domain Eukaryota; kingdom Metazoa; phylum Chordata; class Actinopteri; order Syngnathiformes; family Syngnathidae; genus Entelurus; species Entelurus aequoreus. The sequence goes on from NC_084737.1 coordinate 64,423,741, forward strand.
TTCCCCTTCCTGAGGCGGCGCATGGTGGTCCAGAATTGCTTCGAAGCCGTCCGGAAGTCGTTTTCCATGGCTTCCCCGAACTCCTCCCATGTCCGAGTTTTTGCCTCCGCGACCGCTGAAGCCGCACACCGCTTGGCCTGTCGGTACCTGTCCGCTGCCTCCGGAGTCCTATGAGCCAAAAGAACCCGATAGGACTCTTTCTTCAGCTTGACGGCATCCCTCACCGCCAGTGTCCACCAACGGGTTCTAGGATTACCGCGGACACTCTAACCACTGGAGTAGTTTAAAATATGATATTATTATACTTTACCTGACCTTTACTTGACCTGCTCAGTGGTTAGAGTGTCCGCCCTGAGATCGGTAGGTCGTGAGTTTAAACCCCGGCCGAGTCATACCAAAGACTATAAAAATGGGATCCATTACCTCCCTGCTTGGCACTCAGCATCAAGGGTTGGAATTGGGGGTTAAATCACCAAAAATTATTCCCCGGCACAGCCACCGCTGCTGCTCACTGCTCCCCTCACCTCCCAGGGGGTGAGGGTGATGGGTCAAATGCAGAGGATAATCTCACCACCCCTCGTGTGTGCGACAATCATTGGTACTTTAACTTTTTTACTTTAAGTATTTTCGTTTCCCAGGCTCACACACTACTAAAATCATCTCATACACACTATTGAAATCCTCTCACCCACACTACTGAAATCCTCTCATATACACTACTGAAATCCTGTCACACACTACTGAAATCCCCCGCACACTACTGAAATCCTCTCACGCATACTACTGAAATCCTCTCACACACTACTTTGTACTACACACTCAGTGTGTGGGAGAATTATTTTTTCAGTTGAGAGGATTTTAGTAGTTTGTGTGACAGAAAAAAAGTGCAGTAGTGTGCATGAGAGGATTTCAGTAGGGTGCGTAAGAGGTAATTCTGAATAATGTCCCTAACGGCCCCCATACCGTGTAGCGGTCAGACATACACGTAAGGGGAGGGTGGATCCATCCATGTATCTGTAGTGTTGATACAAAGAGCAGTATCAGAATATGATCAAAACAATAGTGACTAAGTCCTTTTTATTTTCAAAAAATAATTTTGTTATTGTACATATTCACAAATTCAGGGAAGGATTCCCTGGACACAGAATGATTTTGAGGGCAAAAATCCAAGTATTTAAAAGAGTACTAGCTAGTAGTTTTGACTTTTGTTTAGTTGTTGTGTACGTTTTGATCAAACAAATACATTTATGTAATAAAAGAGAATAAGGAAGTATAGTTTAAATATTGTGTTGATATTGCTGATATTGTTACACCGTCAATAGCACACGCCATAACATTCACAGTTAATACATGTGATTGGTATCAGCTGATCTCACCTATTTAGACTTGAAATAGATTTGAAATAAGAGCTTCTGTATTGTCCCTCCATGGTTTCAGAGATCGAGGACTGACGTCTCTGCCGCCTTGTCTACAAACCTCCCGGTTACTGCAGACCACAAATATGGCCGACAGAAGCAGGTCACGCTCGTTGATCGTGCATCGTCCGTCGCCAAAGGGCAGACTGCTGTGGCTTCTGTGATGAGCGCACAGAGCCAGAGCGAGTCCACCTTGTGCTCTGAGGCCGTCAGCACGAGACCCAACACCGGGAGCATCGACCAAGTGAGCCCACGCAGCGTCGAGTTTCGACTACCATGAACTGGACTTCCAACCGCTGCACGGAAAATCAGACTTGAAACAGTCAGAAATCGAACCAACTTAGTCAATATCGTTTTCCATGGATCGTCCTTTCAGTTTGGTATCGCTTTCATAAATCGCAACTTCCTGATTCGGTGGTGCAAAAATAAACTGGCAAAGAAAATCATTTTTACACTATAAAACTTCACGGTGTGACCAAAGTCATCATGATCTGTTAATGAGGTGAAATCTGATCTGTAGTGAAGACAAGAATAGCTCAGTGCTCACCTACTTTGGTGTTTCATCATCATTACACATTTTGACTTATAGACATATATTATGGCAGCAATAAAATATTAAAAGCTTGTTTAAAGGCCTACTGAAATGAAATTTTCTTATTTAAACGGGGATAGCAGATACATTCTATGTGTCATACTTGATCATTTCGCGATATTGCCATATTTTTGCTGAAAGGATTTAGTAGAGAACATCGACGATAAAGTTTGCAACTTTTGGTCGCTGATAAAAAAAAGCCCTGCCTGTACCGGAAGTAGCGTGACATCACAGGTTGAAGGGCTCTTCACATTTGCACATTGTTTACACCAGCAGCGAGAGCGATTCGGACCGAGAAAGCGATGATTACCCCATTAATTTGAGCCAGGATGAAAGATTCGTGGATGAGGAAAGTGAGAGTGAAGGACTAGAGTGCAGTGCAGGACGTATCTTTTTTTGCTCTGACCGTAACTTAGATAAAAGGGCTCATTGGATTCCACACTCTCTCCTTTTTCTATTGTGGATCACGGATTTGTATTTTAAACCACCTCGGATACTATATCCTCTTGAAAATGACAGTCGAGAACACGAAATGGACATTCACAGTGACTTTTATCTCCACGACAATACATCGGCGAAGCACTTTAGCTACGGAGCTAACGTGATAGCATCGTGCTTAAATGCAGATAGAAACAGAAGAAATAAGCCCCTGACTGGAAGGATAGACAGAAGATCAACAATACTACCAAACCCTGGACCTGTAACCACACGGTTAATGCTGTGCCGCCTGGCAAAGCTTAGCAATGCTGTTGCTAACGACGCCATTGAAGCTAACTTAGCTACAGGACCTCGACAGCTATGCTAAAAACATTAGCTCTCCACCTACGCTAGCCCTCATCTGCTCATCAACACCCGTGTTCACCTGCGTTCCAGCGATCGACGGCGCGACGAAACACTTCACCACGGTGATCGGTGCGGTCGGCGGCCCGGAGACGGAGGAAGTCAACCCAGACAGGTGAGGACAGCGACGCGGCGGCGGACGGCGTTGTAGCTTTCGACGACACCCCGGCCGCCATCAGAGTCGGCAAGAATATTTCCCCAAAGTTACCTACGTGACATGCACATAGCGGCACGCACGTACGGTCAAGCGATCAAACATTTGGAAGCCAAAGCTGTACTCACGGTAGCGCGTCTGCTATCCAACTCAAAGTCCTCCTGGTTGTGTTGCTGCAGCCGGCCGCTAATACACCGCTTCCCACCTACAGCTTTCTTTGCTGTCTTCATTGTTCATTAAACAAATTGCAAAAGATTCACCAACACAGATGTCCAGAGTACTGTGGAATTATGTGGTGAAAACACGACTTAAGCTGGCCACCGTGCTATTCCAAAATGTCTGCTTCAACCCGTGACGTCACGCGCAAATGTCATCATACAAAGACGTTTTCAGCCGGAAGTTTCCCGGGAAATTTAAAATTGCCCTTTATAAGTTAACCCGGCCGTATTGGCATGTGTTGCAATGTTAAGATTTCATCATTGATATATAAACTATCAGACTGCGTGGTCTGTAGTAGTGGATTTCAGTAGGCCTTTAAATACTGCAAGTCAGTGTTTCTTAACCATAGGGCCAGCACTGCAAGCGCCACCTAGAGGGCCGGCAAAAAATAATTGTTTCTCAGCCGTGGTCTGTATTGCTTGTATTCCGTCATGTGACTTCTTCCTGGATCGCGACGTCACCGTGACAGAAGGCGGAAGTAAACCAAGAGCGGTGGCTAAACACGTGAGTATCCAAATCTTCTTGGCGGTTGTGCATAAACTGTTTTGTGACTGGATCGAGATGGAAGGGGATAGTGACGGGATGTATGAGGAAGGTATGGACGTGGATAGGACTAGAGGGGAGAAAGGAAAGAAGGGGAGTGGAGGGCATGAAGGAAAGTTGAGTGCTAAAAGAGCCCATGAAGAAGATGAAGAAGTAGAAAAAAGGAAAAAGACTATGGAAGATAATTATAGGATTATATATACATTTAAACATACTTGCCAACCCTCCCGTTTTTAGCGGGAGAATCCCGTTATTCAGCGCCTCTCCCGACAACCTCCCGGCAGAGATTTTCTCCCGACAAACTCTCGGTATTCAGCCGGAGCTGGAGGCCACGCCCCCTCCAGCTCAATGCAGACCTGAGACTGAGTGGGGACAGCCTATTCTCACGTCCGCTTTCCCACAATATAAATACGCTTGCAAGTTCCAAAACGAATGGAAACAAGAATTTCAGTTCATCCAGGACAGTTCGAAGGGGAAGGTGTATGTTGCCTGTAAATATGTAGAACAGACTTCTCCATTGAACACGGTGGCCGAAATGATTTCTCAGTCATGAACGGAGAAGTTAAACAGGACAATACTGCCATCTAATGGATAGATAATTCAAGTATTTCTTTTATGTAAATAAAATAAATATATATATATAGCTAGAATTCACTGAAAGTCAAGTATTTCATACACATATATATATATATATATATATATATATATATATATATATATATATATATATATATATATATATATATATATATATATATATATATATATGAAATATATATGAAATATTCGAGTCGGTGAATTCTAGTGGTAAATAACCACGCCCCCAACCCCCCCCCCCCCCCCCCCACCCCCCGATATTGGAGGTCTCAAGGTTGGCAATTATGATTTAAATCAAGTCAAGACATGAATGACATAAGTTTAATGACACTGGTTAAGGGGTTAAAGAAGGACATCGGAGAGGTGGAGATAGCAAAGGTGCTTAGGGACGGACGACTTTTGATTAAATGCAAAAAGGAAGAGCAAAAAAGTAAAGCAATGCGGTTGCAAAAACTGCAATAAGATAATAAAGGAAAAAATCGAAGTGGGAGAACGAAAGGGGGCAAGAGGAGTAGTGACAGGAATTCCAAGAGGTGAAAATTTAGAAGAATTGAAAAGACAAATAAAAGGGGGAACTGTCAAGATGTTGACAAGAATGATGGCATATAGAAATGGAGAAAAGACGGAGAGCGAATCAGTATTAGTACAGTTTGTCAAGGAAGTCCTCCCGCAGAGAATTATGATTGGGTTTTTAAGCTTTTATGTTAGAGCTTACGTCCCACCCCCAGTACGCTGCTTCAAGTGCCAACGCTATGGGCACATAGTCAGTGTGTGTCATGCTAAGTTGAGATGTGGAAGGTGTGGAGGGGAGCATGAATATGGACAATGTGGAGATAATGATCTGGTCAAATGTTGTAACTGGCGGGAATCACACAGCAGCGTATGGGGGATGTGTCATTAGGAAACAGGCAACAGAAGTACAGCAAATCAGAGTAGAAAGAAATATTACATACGCAGAGGCAGTTAATGTAAGAAATCAAGAAAGTGCAGAACAAGATAGAAGTGAGAATAGTTCAGAACGAGACAGAAGTGGCAATAGTTCAAGTAATAAACAAGAGGCAGCAAGTACAGGACTTTCTATGGACAAGCTAGTTGTGTTCCTGGCATATGTCATAAACTGTACAGAACAGGCAAGAAATAAAACTGAGAAGATCAAAATAATTGTCAAAGCAGCAGCAAAGTTCTTAAATTTAAAAGAACTATCTTGGGAACAGGTACAAGGTGAACTACAGAGAGTAGACGAGACAGAGTCATGTTACCACAATCCAACGCCATGTTAATTATTCAGTGGAATGCCAGAAGTTTAGTAGCAAACGGACAGGAACTAAAGGGACATATTAATAATATGAAAAATAAACCACATATAATATGTATTCAAGAAACCTGGCTGAAGCCAAAATTGAGCTTTATAATAAAAGGATACGTAACAATACGTAAAGATAGGAATGATGGGCAAGGAGGAGGATGTGCCATATTTATTAAAGAAGACATGCATTATACAATATTAAAAGAAAAACAAGAACTAGAAATAGAAATAGTAGGGGTAGAAGTATGGAATAATAAAGAAAGATACAAAGTGCTAAACTTCTATAATCCGTGTAAGAAATTACAAATTCATCAACTAGAAAAAATAGTCGAGCACTGGAGTGGCAATATCATTTGGTGTGGTGACTTTAATGCACATAGCACAATATGGGGTGAAAGGGATGACTGGAATGGGGAAACATTGGAAGCATTTTTGGAGGAAAAAGAACTGGTGTGTGTGAATGATGGGTCGGGAACAAGATTAGATGTAGTTACGGGTAAAGAAACAGCAATAGATTTAACACTGGTGTCACAAGGGTTAGCAGGAAAGGTAGAGTGGGAAGTAAATAAAGACAGCACTATAAGAAGTGATCACTACCCAATCTTCATTCACATAAACATAAACCAAAGGACAGAAAGCACTAAAAAAGAAGGAAGATGGAAGTATAATCACGGTGATTGGGGACAATTTAGGGAAAGTACCGACATGACATTAAAGGAAGTGGATATATATCAAGATATTGAACAACTGAATACAGATATTACAAAGTGCATAATAGAAGCAGCCAAAAAGAGCATACCAAGGAGTAGTATAGGGGAAAGAAGGAAGATAGTGCCGTGGTGGACACAAGCGTGCACAGACGCAATAAAAGAACGGAATAGAGCATTTAGAATATTGAGAAGAACACATAATTTCCAAGATATGATCCAATATAAAAGGCACCAAGCTAAAAGTAAGGTACGTTATTAAAAATACAAAAAAAACACTATTGGAGAACGTTTTGTGAATCATTAAATAGAACTACTCCTTTAGGCCAAGTGTGGGGAATGATCAAGAAAATGTCAGGGATCAGAAGTGAACATAAAAATCATGTGATGAAAGATGGGACACGGTGTGTGGAAGAAAATAAAGAAAAAGCAGAACTTTTAGCAAAGACATTTGTTAAAGTGCACAGTATGATAATTTGAGAAATGTAGAAAAACAAAAGAGAGAAGAAACAATTAGTTTAAATATTGGGGAAATGGTGGAAGACAATGATAATAGTTTAACCAACACTATAGATATGAAATTTTCTTTGAATGAAATGGTTCGAATATTGAAAAAGGTTAAAAATACAACACCAGGAAAAGACCAGGTGAGTTATCAGATGATCAAAAACTTAAGCAGCATTGGCAAAGAAGTGGTCTTGAAATTATATAATAGGATATATGAAGAAGGGAAATTACCAGCAGAGTGGAAAGAAGCTGTAATAATTAATTCCGATATGCAAACCAGGGAAAGACCCGGAAGAGGCAGGTAATTATAGGCCGATAGCATTGACCTGAAATTTGGGTAAAGTAATGGAAAAAATTATTAATGAAAGACTAGTATATTATTTAGAGTCAAAAGAAATAATAAAAAACTACCAAAGTGGATTTCGCAAAGCAAGAAACACAAACGACCCAACAGTGCAGCTGGAAGAGGAAATTAGAACGGGACAAATAAATAAATAAAGTATAATTGCAGTATTTTTTGATATAGAGAAAGCTTATGATATGTTGTGGAAACAGGGGTTGTTGATAAAACTAAATAGAATTGGGATTAGAGGGAAAATGTGTAGATGGATAAAAGACTTCTTAACAAGTAGAAAAATATTAGTAAAAATAGAGAATGAATACAGCAGAGTATATGAAGTGGAAAATGGGACCCCGCAAGGGAGTAAAATAAGTCCAGTATTATTTTCAATAATGATAAATGAAGTTTTTAGTGAAGTGGAAGGGTCAGTGGATGTGGCACTGTTTGCTGACAATGGAGTGATGTGGAAAAGAGGTAGAAATACTAATCATATAGAAAAGAAGATTCAAAAAGCGGTAAATAAAGTTCAAGAATGGGGAACGGCGTGGGGTTTAAGATTCTCTGTTGGAAAGACAAAAGTCATAAATTTTACAAAGAGGAAAGTACAAAACAAGATCCAAATTAAACTCTATGGAGAAAATATAGAAGAGGTACAAGTATTTAAATATTTGGGTATATGGTTTGATAAAAATATTAACTGGTCAACCCACATCAGCAAAATAGTGGAGAAAAGTATAAAGGTGTTAAATATAATGAGGGCGTTGAGGGGTAAAGACTGGGGGGCTGATAGGCAGACATTGAAAGCAATATACATCAGTTTAATACGATCTGTTATTGATTATGGATGCATTATTTATCAATCTGCTGCAAAAACATTACTTGGGAAAATAGACAGGATCCAATCACAGGCTTTAAGATTATGTTGTGGAGCTACTAAATCAACCCCAGTTGCAGCATTACAAGTAGAGATGAATGAAAAACCTTTAGATATGAGGAGAGATCAACTGTCAGTAGTTTATTGGGCAAACTTAAAAGGGTCCAAGCAAGGACATCCAACCCATCAAGTACTATTAAACTGCCAAGAAAAAGAGAAGAAAAAAATGAATAGTTTTGGGTGGATAATAGGAGACAGATGTAATAAAGTTCAAATTGATAATATTAAAGTTAGCCCTACAGTACCAATCCCTGCAATACCACCGTGGATGTATGAAAACCCAAATGTAAACATGCAATTACTAAAGAATAGAAATTTAAATAGTTACCAGATAGAACAATGGATTGAGGAAACTTTTTTAGACAACATCGTGGTGTACACAGATGCATCAAAAACTATAAATAATAAGGTAGGAGCAGCAGCTGTTATTCCACAAGGAAACATAGTATTAAATAAAAGAATTAGTGATAAATTATCTGTTTTTACGGGAGAATTGGTAGCAATTTATATGGCAATTAATTGGATAGAAGAAAATAAAGCAAGAAAAGCAGTCGTGTGCTCAGACTCCAGCAGTGCATTGACTAGCATAAAAAACATAGCGTCGGAAACAAGACAAGATTTAGTTTATGAAATAGTTCAGGCAGTCTACAGAATAAGTAAAGCGGGAGGTGTGGTAACATTTCTTTGGGTTCCTGCTCATGTAGGAGTTGAGGGGAACGAATTAGCTGATAAGTATGCAAAACAAGCAACCACTAAAACAGAAGTAAACATGGAGATTAAGCACAGTAAAGAAGAAGTGAAGAACATAATTAAGATAGAACACAATAAAAAGTGGCAGGATAATTGGAATAAGGAAACAAAAGGTAGAGAGTATTACAAAGTCCAGAGGAGAGTAGGTGTAATGAGAGGAGGCAATAGAAATAGGAAGGAAGAAGACATTATTACTAGAATGAGATTAGGACATACATATCTAAATAGTTCATTGAAATTGATGGGGAAACATGCTACAGGACTGTGTGATTCTTGCCAACAGATAGAAAATGTAAGACATGTTTTAATACATTGTAGAAAATATAATAGAGAAAGGGAAATACTGGGAAATAAGTTAGCGAAAGAGAATATTAGGTTAGCAGTGGGAGATATATTAGGATTGCACTCAGAACATACAGGTTATAAAGCAATACACACATTTTTTAAAAACACTGGGTTAAATAAAATAATTTAGAGTAGGAATCCACCTCGATCCACACTCCATTACAGTAGGTGGCGGTAATGCTCACCACAAGGTTGCTTGCCAAGCGCTGAAATATTAATTTATGATTGTTCATCAAAATATAACTATGTCAACATTGTGTATGTGCGGAAAGATTCATTTATGATTATTTGTCAAAATATAACTATAGATGTCAACATTTAGGAAGTGCTGAAAGTTTAATTTATGATTGTTTATCAAAATATAACTACAGATGTCAACATTGTGTATGTGCTGAACGATTAATTTATGATTATTTGTCAAAATATAACTATAGATGTCAACATTTAGGAAGTGCTGAAAGTTTAATGTATGATTGTTTATCAAAATATAACTATGGATGTTAACATTATGATAACAATAGATGTCAACATTGTGTATGTGCTGAAATATTCATTTATGATTGTTTATCAAAATATAACTATAGATGTCAACATTGTGATAACTATAGATGTCAACATTGTGTATGTGCTGAAATATTCATTTATGATTGTTTATCAAAATATAACTATAGATGTCAACATTGTGTATGTGCTGAAAGATTAATTTATGATTGTTTATCAAAATATAACTATAGATGTCAACATTGTGTATGTGCTGAAAGATTCATTTATAATTTGTCAAAATATGACTATTGATGTCTACATTTAGGAAGTGCTGAAAGTTTAATTTATGATTGTTTATCAAAATATAACTGTAGATGTCAAAATTGTGTTTGTGCTGAAATATTCATTTATGATTGTTTATCAAAATATAACTATAGATGTCAACATGTGTATGTGCTGAGAGATTTATTTATGATTGTTTATCAAAATAGAACTAAAGATGTCAACATTGTGTATATGCCGAAAGATTCATTTATGATAGTTTATCAAAATATAACTATAGATGTCAACATTGTGTATGTGCTGAAAGATTCATTTATGATTGTTTATCAAGATATAACTATAGATGTCAACATTGTGTATGTGCTGAAAGATTCATTTATGATTGTTTATCAAAATATAACTAGATGTCAACATTGTGTATGCGCTGAAAGATTCATTTAGGATTGTTTATCAAAATATAACTATAGATGTCAACATGTGTATGTGCTGAAAGATTCATTTATGATTATCAAAATATAACTAGATGTCAACATTGTGTATGTGCTGAAAGATTCATTTATGATTGTTTATCAAAATATAAATATGTGTCAACATTGTGTATGTGCTGAAAGATTAATTTATGATTATCAAAATATAACTATAGATGTCAACATTGTGTATGTGCTGAAAGATTCATTTATGATTGTTTATCAAAATATAAATATGTGTCAACATTGTGTATGTGCTGAAAGATTAATTTATGATTATCAAAATATAACTATAGATGTCAACATTGTGTATGTGCTGAAAGATTAATTCAAGATTCCCAACAAGTCAAGGTGAATGGTATTTTATCCGAGTTATCACACTCTTCAACTGGCTCACCTCAAGGGTGTGTGCTTTCAGCCCTTTTTATCCTGTACACAAACAGGTGCCAGAGTTAAGCCTGCTAACAGTATGCCAGTGAAATTTGCAGGTAATTGTCAGTCTTCTTAGCGGAAATGAGTCCATCCATGGTCCTGTAGTGAATTTTTCAGCTGGTGTGAGTAATCCTTTTTACAGTTCAACATATCCAAAACGAAGGACATGATTATTGATTTTAGAACCCACACCAGTGCCAAACCTTCCACAGTCATCAAAGGTCAGCCTGTAGGCTGTGTGGACAGCTACAAATACCTTGGCACGGTCATAGACTCAAAGCTGACCTTCGAGATGAACTGCGAGGCGGTGTGTAAAAAGGAAACCGACGTCTTTATTGCCTGATGAAACTGTCACGTCTCCACATAGATAGAACCATGTTGTCACTCCTATAAATCGATTCTGTCCTTCTACCTAGTGTCATAGTTTGGTAGTTTGTCCTTGAGAAACAAGTCTGCACTAAATCAAATTGTAAAGTGGGCTAGTAAGCTTATAGGTGAGCCGCAACTCAGCCTATCAGGCATCTATGCCACACAGCTGCAGCGCAAGGTGAGCTCTATTATTCACCACTGCATCCATCCTCTTTTACACAGTGAATCCCAGCTCCTTCGCTCTGGTCGGCAGTTCATTGTTCCTCTTTGTAGGACTAAACGATACTTTTGTACCTGCTGCCATCACATGCTTAAATAAGGTTATCACATGGTGATTGTATTTATTTATTATGCTATAGCACTTTCATCACAATGATTTTATTGGTTTAGTAGGGATTCTATTTTTATTGTTCTACAGTGTGCCTGTATACTGGAGATCGTTTAAGGGGATTTAAAAATATGTTTTTATGTTTTATATGATTTGTATTTTGCTTGTTTCATTC
>NC_084737.1:64438025-64458025 GCF_033978785.1 Entelurus aequoreus
ATTTGGGGAGAGTCCGCTGCCTTATGCTTACCTGCTAAACACCTTTCTGCTCACCCCACCGTCTCTCCTCTCTGCCTGGCTGTGGCGTAAGCACTGACTCCATGTGCTCTGAATATGCACTGCTGATTGGCTGTTACCGCTCTGCGTGAAACCAATCAGATGGTTGTGGGTGGGACAATGCTGGGATGCACCAGCAGCACAGCAGAGAGACGTACTGACAGGGGGTAGAACGAAGCGGAGCAGCTTGTTAAGACGTTAGTTTAGGCGGTGGCTCTTTGTTGTTGAGGCGGCCGCCTTAACAACAAAGCGCTGCGGGAAACCCAGTAAACACACATACCGGTATATACATTATATATATATATATATATATATATATATATATATATATATATATATATATATATATATATATATATATATATATATATATATATATATATATATATATATATATATATATATATATATATATATATATATATATATACATATATCATTAAGCAGAATCGAAAGTGGAATTGGAACCGGAAAAAACTTATCAATTCCCATCCCTTGATGCAGCGTACAAACATGGAGGTTTTTTTTAGCGTATATTTTCAAAGGTATTAAAACAAGAATTTAAGAAGTCTGGCAGGACAGCGTGTGAAGTACAGTCGTCAGCACAGAGAGAACATCCTTCAGAGCGTTGTCGTCTCTTGGCCGCTGCTTTAAAGTCACCTGTATTTCCTTCACGTCTGCCCTTTCCCTCGCCGTCTCACCTCCTCCAAACGTGGCTTCCTCCTCGCCATCGGCCAGTGCCGCCGCATCGTCGGTGTCCTCGCCGTCTGCAGCGGCCGCATGTGCGCCCGCCTCCTGGTAGAGCAGCTCCGCCAGGACAAGTGTAGTGCGGGGCGGGGCGGCCGTGTGCGTGTACACGTAGATCCGCCATGGCAGCGTGCGTGGCGGCGTGAAGGCCAGCGTGTGGATGTTGAGCAGCTGCAAGGCGGCCTGAAGGCTTTGTGGCGAAACGCGGGTCACGTTTGGACCCTGGAGGTGTTCCGTCCGGCACACAAAATCCAACTTTTCCTCAGCATGCTCCACACCTGGGAGTAAAAAAAAACCAGTCATTAAATCTTTAATTCTACAATAAAAAGTTAATAATACCTGACTTTTTTCTTTCATTGCGTTACTAAATGTGACCCTGCTTAAAATTGTTCATGCGTAAGCCAAACGAGAACAAAAATGAATCAGCAGGCTGCTGGGGATTCATTAACATGACCCTTGTTAACATTGACTATACACTCTTACTCTCGGGACCCAAAAGGGACTTGCTCATTAAAGTGCAGCATTTAAAAATGTAAATGTAAAGTTTTTATTATTAGATTTTATGGCCTTTTTGTCAAAAATACCTTTTTTTTTTTAAAGGAAAAATGCCAAATACTTCTAAATTAATACTACTTGTATAAACTGTATATTCATATATGTACACACTAATACTGCTTGTATACACTGTATATTAATACATGTACACACTAACACTACTTGTATAAACTGTATATTCATACATGTACACACTAATACTACTTGTATAAACTGTATATTCATACATGTACACACTAATATTACTTGTATAAACTGTACATTCATATATGTACACACTAATACTGCTTGTATACACTGTATATTTAAACATGTAGACACTAATACTTCTTGTATAAATACACTTTGATAAGTAAGTAAACTGACTGTATATTTATACATGTATATAATAATATTGCTTGTATACACTGTATATTTATACATGTACACACTAATACTACTTGTATTAATACTACTTGTATAAATACACTTTGATAAGTAAGTAAACTTTGACTGTATATTTATACACGTACATACTAATATTGCTTGTATACACTATATTTATACATGTACACACTAATAGAACTTGTAAACACAGTATATTCATACATGTACACACTAATACTACTTGTATAAACTGTATATTCATACATGTACACATTAATACTACTTGTATAAACTGTATATTCATATATGTACACACTAATACTGCTTGTATACACTGTATATTCATACATGTACACACTAATGCTACTTGTGTAAACTGTATATTCATATACAGTATGTACACACTAATACTACTTGTGTGCACTGTATTTTTATACTTGTACACACTAATACTACTTGTATAAATATACTTGATAAGTAAACTTTGACTGTATATTTATACATGTACATACTAATATTGCTTGTATACACTGTATATTTATAAATGTACACACTAATACTACTTGTATACACTGTATATTTATACATGTACACACTAGTATTACTTGTGTGAACTGTATATTTATACATGTACACTAATACTACATGTATACATTGTATATTTATACATGTGCACACTACAATACTTGTATAAACTTTACTTGTATACATGTACACACTACAATACTTGTATAAAGTGTACATGTATACATGTACTCACAATAATACTTGTGTAAAGTGTACATGTACACATGATAATACTTGTATAAACTGTACATGTACACACAATAATACTTGTATAAAGTGTACATGTACACACAATAGTACTTGTATAATGTGTTTATTTATTAATGTACTCAAAAATAATACTTGTACAAAGCGTACATTTATACATCTCCACACTAAAATACTTGTATGTGTACATGTACACAGTATAATATTTGTATAAAGTGTACATGTACACACTACAATACTTGTATAAAGTGTACATGTAAACACAATACTACTTGTTTAAAGTGTACATGTACAGCACGGTGGAACAGGGGTTAGTGCATGTACACAATACGAAGGTCCTGAGTAGTCCTGAGTTCAATCCCGGGCTCGGGATCTTTCTGTGTGGAGTTTGCATGTTCTCCCCGTGACTGCGTGGGTTCCCTCCGGGTACTCCGGCTTCCTCCCACCTCCAAAAACATGCACCTGGGGATAGGTTGATTGGCAACACTAAACTGGCCCTAGTGTGTGAATGTGAGTGTGAATGTTGTCTTTCTATCTGTGTTGGCCCTGTGATGAGGTGGCGACTTGTCCAGGGTGTACCCTGCCTTCCGCTCGAATGCAGCTGAGATAGGCTCCAGCACCCCCCGCAACCCCAAAAGGGACAAGCAGTAGAAAATGGATGTACACACAATAGTACTTGTTTAACGTGTACATGTACACACTATAGCACTTGTATAAGGCGTACATGTACACACTATAGAACCTGTATAACGTGTACATGTACACACTACAGTACTTTTATAACATATACATGTACACACTACAGTACTTTTATAACGTATACCGGTACATGTACACACTACAGTACTTGTATTGTATTGTTGTGTTACCTTGCAGCCACAGACGTTCAAACTCCTGAGGGCTGAGAGTCGGGAACAAACTAATAGGGACAACAGCGCTAGTCGCCAAGGTGTCTGCAGGTGCGTCTGGAAGACCAACAGAGGAGAGGCGGGGCTTGGTCGCCAAGTTGTCTGCAGGTGCGTCTGGAAGACCAACAGAGGAGAGGCGGGGCTTGGTCGCCAAGTTGTCTGCAGGTGCGTCTGGAAGACCAACAGAGGAGAGGCGGGGCTTGGTCGCCAAGTTGTCTGCAGGTGTGTCTGGGAGACCAACAGAGAGGAGGCTTGTAAGAAAAGTCGGAGAATTGAGAACCATTAATTCTGGTACAGGCAGCACGGTGGCACATGTACATGTTAGTACATGTGCCTCACAATACAAAGGTCGAGAGTTAAATCCCGGGCTCGGGATATTTCTGTGTGGAGTTTGCATGTTCTCCCCGTGACTGCGTGGGTTCCCTCCGGGTACTCCGGCTTCCTCCCACCCCCAAAAACATGCACCTGGGTATAGGTTGATTGGCAACACTAAATTGGCCCTAGTGTGTTAATGTGAGTGTGAATGTTGTCTGTCTATCTGTGTTGGCCCTGCGATGAGATGGCGACTTGTCCAGGGTGTACCCCGCCTTCCACCTGAATGCAGCTGAGATAGGCTGCAGCACCCCCCGCGACCACGAAAGGGACAAGCGGTAGAAAATGGATGGATGGATAGTTCTGGTCCAATGTAGAAAACATTTGTATCCTATGCACAGTTTTGAGTATGAATCATATTTGTAGTTGTAGTTCTGATCGGGATTTTCAGATACCAAAATCCATGAGTGAGATCTGTGGCCAAAATCTGTACTTTTTCCACATTTTGTTATGTTACAGAACTTATTCCAAAATGGAAATTAATTAATTGTTGTCCTCAAAATCTACACACAATTCCCCATAATGACAATGTAAATTTTTTTTAATTTATTTTAGTTTTAATCAATTTTCTAAATGAAAAATATTTACCTTTTTATGCAATGGGGTATTGTGTGTAGAATTTTGAGGACAAAAAATATATATTTAATTTTGGAATACGACTAACATGAAACAGGATGCACTGTATGAGTCGAGACGCCCCCTGGTGGCCGGTTACAAAATAGTCCATGCGATCATAGAAGACTTGGTGATGGTCAATCAATCAATTTCATGAAAATATCAGGACTCCTTTGGAAGAAGACTCACCTGCAGGAACACCTTCAACTTCAGCGTCCAGAGGGTCTGCGAGGTCAGAGGTCATGTGATCAAAGTCGTCGCTGTTGACGGACTCTGTCCCCGCGGCGTTCTGCCAGAGAGGCATCAGCGTGTTGAAAGCGTGAGCCCACTGGCTTGGCGGCTCTGCGGGACGGCCAATAAGAACGCCAAGGGACGGGTCTGACCTCCGACCCTGGAGGACCTTGCGTGTCTCGTCAACCCCGCATCGTAGAAGGCGATAGTAGAGAAGCGCCTGATCGCGCACGCACATGTCAGTCTCCTCATCTGTGGGGGACATTTTTTTTCTCCATTTTATTAAAATTCAGTGGAACCTCCATTTACAAACTCTTCCATTTGCCTCTGTGTGCAAACCATGTCTTTGTGTATGAACGCTTTATTCATTTTGTGTCCTGCTTGCAGGCAAAAAACGGGGCGAAACCTTTTTGTGGAGGCGGAGCCTTCCACGTCACTTGCTGACCAGTCCACTACAAGTCACTTCTCAGTCCTTCAGCATGTGGTATAACTCAATATTGTTCCCAACAAGACAGCATGTAGTTAATCTAAGTAAAATTTACTTTTTTAAATATGTATTATTGTAGAAATATAGTTATTAAAGTTAAGGTTTTTACTTATTTCTGATCATTTGTGAGGGCACCAAATGGACTTCTGGGCCATGTGTTGGCAGAGCAGTGCATACAGGACAGTTCAGCTTGTTGTTGTTTTGGCTTGTTAACAGGGATGTATTGTACTGTGAATACTGCAATATTTTGATATCAAAATCCTCACAATAATACCGTGACTGTATCGAACAAAAACTTGATCAGAGTAGTTGTTTTCTGGCACTTTTGATTAATTAAACTACACCTTTTAAAAGTCCTTGCTTGGCGTCAGCATGCGAGGTCCATGTGTGGGTGGTCGTAAAGGGGAGAGAAAGGATTGTTTTTTGGAAATTTTCATCAAAATCGGTCCATAACTTTTTTAGGTAAGTTGCTGACAGACAAATCCTGGAGAAAACACAACCTCTATGGTCTGCGGACTGCAAGGTAAAGCTTGCCGCCTTCATCTGGAGTTTTTCCAAGACGACACACGTAAGGCTGGTCAAAAGTACTTTTTTTCAGTAACATTGAATCAACCCGTGTTTTAAATAGATTTGTTATCCAAGTTTTAAGTAGGAAATACGCCGAGCGGCAGCTAAGACAAGGACAATGAGTTTGGTGACACTACACATTAGCGGTGTGAATCTTGGGACACCGAATGATTCGATCCGATTACAATTACTGGGGCCACGATTTGTATCAGAATCGATCCCACAGTATATTATTTTTTATAATAATTATAATATATATATACAGGTTACATGTGAGAAAACCTCCTTCTTGTTGCATGGAGATGGCATAAAAACATAATTTAAAAAATTTATTTTTATCGCATTTTAAAAAATTATGACTCAATTTAGAATCAGGATGAAAAAGAATCACGATTTAGATTTGTGCACCCCTACAACACACTGCGGGGAACACAAGTAATATGACAAGCTACCATCACCCGGAAAATATATTTGATGCCAGCGAGGCCGAGCAACAATTTGTGAGGTATTTACATTAATAAACGTTAAAATGTCCCTGAACTTTTCTAAAAATCAGCATTTTTCAAAGTGATATAAAGTTAAATGTTGAAAGAGACTTAAGCGAATATTACTGTTTTACACTGAATGTTTATAATTAGTAGTCAGTGTAAATACACTAACCTGAAAGTGTACAGTTGTGCTCATAAGTTTACATACCCTGGGAGAATTTATGATTTCTTGGCCATTCTTCAGAGAATATGAATGATAACACAAAAACCTTTCTTCCATTCATGCTTAATGGTTGTGTCAAGCTATTTATTGGCAAACAACTGTGTTTACTCTTTTTAAATCAAAATGACAAAAGAAAGTACCCAAATGACCCTGATCAAAAGTTTACATACCCCAGTGACTTTGATCTGATAACATGTACAAAAGTTGACACAAACAGGTTTGAATGGCTAATCAAGGTTCCAATCCTCACCTGTGACATGTTTGTTTGTAATTAATGTGTGTGTATAAAAGGTCAGTGAGTTTCTGGGCCTCTGACAGACCATTGCATCTTTCATCCAGTGCTGCACAGATGTTTCTGCATTCTGAGTCATGGGGAAGGCAAAATAATTGTCAAAGGATCTGCGAGAAAAGGTAATTGAATTGCATAAAAGAGGCAAGGGGTATAAAAAGCTTTCCAAGGAATTGAGAATGCCAATCAGCAGTGTTGAAACACTGATTAAGAAGTGGAAAATGAGGGATTCAGGTAGACCAGCAAAGATTTCAGCCACAACTGCCAGGAAAATTGTTCAAGATACAAAGAAAAATCCACGAATAACTTCAGCCGAAATACAGGACTCTCTGAAAAATTGTGGTGTGGCTGTTTCAAGATGCACAATAAGGAGGCACTTGAAGAAAAATGGTCTGCATGGTCGAGTCGACCAGAAGAAAGTTACAGTTATCAGATCAAAGTCACTGGGGTATGTAAACTTTTGATCAGGGTCATTTGGGTACTTTCATTTGTCATTTTGATTCAAAAAGAGTAAACACAGTTGTTTGCCAATAAATAGCTTCACACAACCATTAAGCATGAATGGAAGAAAGGTTTTTGTGTTATCATTCATATTCTCTGAAGAATGGCCAAGAAATCATAAATTCTCCCAGGGTTTGTAAACTTTTGAGCACGACTGTATATATATATATATATATATATATATATATATATATATATATATATATATATATAAATATATATATATATATATATATATAAATATATATATATATATATATAAATATATATATATAAATATATATATATATATATATATAAATATATATATATATAAATAAATATATATATATATATAAATAAATATGTATATATATAAATATATATATATATAAATATATATATATATATATAAATATATATATATATATATATATATATATATATATATATATAAATATATATATATATATATATATATAAATATATATATATATATATATATATATATAAATATATATATATATAAATATATATATATATATATATATATATAAATATATAAATATATATATATATATATATAAATATATAAATATATATATATATATATATATATATATATATATAAATATATATAAATATATATATATATATATATATATATACATAAATATATAAATATATATATATAAATATATATAAATATATATATATATAAATATATATATATATACATGTATACATACATATATATATATACACATATGTACATATATATATATATACATATACGTACATACATACAAACATATATGTATATATACGTATGTATATATACATACATACATATGTATATAAACATACATACATACATATGTACGGTATATAAACAAACATACATACATACACATTTTTATATACATATATACAGTATATATACGTATACACACACACACACACATATATATATAAAAAATGTGTATATTTAAATATACACGCACGCACGCACACACACACACACAAGCACACACACAATAATATTGTACTTTGTCTCTAATACCGTGATATCTATCGTACTATGAGATTTTGGTAGCGTTACAGCCCAACTTGTTAATAAAGACAAGTTGATCCATTACCTCCTTGTTGTGTTTGTTTGATATACAGTACTGTATAGTACTTTATATTGTGTTCAAAGTGTACAAACCTTCACTTTTGTTGAGGCTGGAACCAATTTTTCATATTTACATTGTTTCTTATGGAGAAATTTGCTTTCCTGGACAGACTTTTCTATTTACGAACCCTGTTGAATAACCAATTAAGTTTGTAAATCGAGGTTCCACTGTGTCGCAAACATGCTCTCAGTCCTTTTTCCTGTCTGTTGCACGCACACACTCACTCACTCACTCACTCACTCACTCACTCACTCACTCACTCACTCACTCACTCACGCACTCACTCACTCACTCACTCACTCACGCACGCACGCACGCACGCACGCACGCACGCACGCACACACTCACTCACCTATACAGTAGTGCAGCAGTCTTCCAAGCATGTCCTGCGTCTCAGCAGGGCGGCACAAAAACAACCTTACAGAGGCGGTCAGCAGCTCCATCTTGACCCCTGGTGACGTCTCACACCTCACAGTGTCAATGAACACCTCCAGCGTGTAGGGGGCGCTGGAGACTCTATCGCCATATGCTCCCAGGAACCACAGCAAGGCCTGCTTGCCCTGTTAGGATGAAGACAGGAAGCTGAAATTTTTTTCCCGTAATCTCTTTAGCCTCAACTGGACAAAATTCTCACAAGGATCGGGAATATGTTCTTTTTGTTGTTGTTTTTACAAAATCATCCTTTATAAAACTGCTTGGAAGAAAGGGATTGACAACAACTTATTTGTTGTCAATCAAAAACATGGACAGGTAATGCCCTTATACATATAATACCTAGATCCTCGATAAAATAGCTACAGTAGATAAAAATAAAGCTAAATATAATAAAGCTTTTGTGTTAACCGTTTAGGGAAAATACAAGTTCTGAGGTACCTAGGCTTACGAGTTCTTTGTAATTGTTATGCTTTGGTTGCGATCAAAAAAGTGCGTTACGAGCCAAAACATTCGCTCTTACTCGCTATCATTAGCTTCTAGTTAGAGAGGGACATAACTTTGTTTTTTCCAGGCATAGTTATGAAGAAAGTGAGCGTGAAAGACAGCGCTGAGAAGAAGGAGTGAGGAATTAAAGAAATAAGTCATCAAAAAGGTGACAGAGTGAGTAGCTAGCGAACTTGGTGCACCATACTCAAACAGAATGAGGATGTTAAATGAATAAACATGTATCCATGAAAATAGGGAGTAGCTGCTGCTGATGTGTATGACAGAGAAGTAGCTGGAAGGAAATAACGTAGAAGAAGAGGGTGAATACTGTACATTAAAATTACTTCATAAAACTACTGTACTTGTGTGAACTGTATTACATTCTATTGTATTGTTCTTTTTACAATATTAATGATCTAAAAGTTCCTTTTTAAAAGGCGTGTTATATATATTAAAATTGAGATGCTGGGGGGACAAAGCAACAATTAAAGCTACGTGTGCATCACAGAACTGATTCAACTTGTATCACGATGTACCAATGTATTCTTATTTTGGCTACATGCTGACTACAGCTACAAACGTATTATTATTATTATTAATAATACTACAATTATAATATTACACATAATTTTCTTAAATTTGTTTAAAAAAATTAAATAAGTTAATTATTATTTTTATTATTATCACTATTATTTCTATATTGTTACATTCTGAGGTTGCTCATTTGAGGTTGCTCTTTGATATTCTCAACAATGAAGTTACAGTTAAACTAAGCACACAGAGGAAAGTACATTAATATGCACATAAAGTGCACATAAGTGTAAGAAATGTTAAACCAACAATACAGTTTGGTATAATCTGAAAAAAGCAATACAACCGTACAGGAGAAGGGTTGGCTTTTATGCCGTTAGCTTAATGCTAACATACAGTGGACAGTTCTAGTGACAGGCTAACGAAAATTATCATCGCGGTCGTTTCAAACGTTGCTCAAACCTCAAACTGTAACTTTAAAACAAACAACGTAGTGTGGAACTTTAATGCCAGGATAGAGCAGCACATATATCACCTGTATGGTTAAATGTACCTTCCTATGACGCCAAATCCGGAAAAAATTAATGTAAATTCCGGACGAAAACCGCTACTTTTTTCCTAGGCTTTGAACCCTGCGGCTTATAAAACGGTGCGGCTGATTTATGGATTTTTCTTCACTGCTATAAAGTAAATAATGAAAAAAAAATCAAGCAAACACACTGAATAGGTGTGTTATTGTTTAAGCTATGGTGCCATCTTTTGAACAAGTTCGCTCACTGCAAGTGCTGCAGTGGCTGCATTGCACTTCTGTTTAGACTGAGCTATGAACAGTTGCCGTTCTGTCCTCGAGCCGTCCACAGCGTTTCTACTCATATGGATTCTTCATCCATCACTCCAAGCAACATTTGTAAGTGTTACAATATAACTAAGTCAATTCAAATGTATTAAACCGTTCCATATGTGGTGTCTTTAAAAGTGTTTTCATACATATTTGTACCTGCTATCATAATGCAATGAAGATAGCGTCGTTAGAATTAGCTAACACGCTAACACGTTTCTGTGTTAGTATTATTAACTAACAACGGCATTCTTTTTGTATCGTTTCAGTTTCGTAAATTCACCAAAACGTCACCGTGAAGTTATTGAGTCTGTTTAGCTGAATAGAGAGCTAGCTTGCGCAGCTAGTGGGTCTGTGACGATGACTTCTGTTTTGTTTGATCTACCGTTTTACTGCCGTCTTACAGACACCGTTTGGAAACAATTAGGGTATGTAAATAAACATTTACAAAATATTTATGTGTAAATAACTCATTTCACAACGTATATATCTTCGGCTTATAGTCCAGTGCAGCTAATATAAGGGGAAACAATTATTCTAAATTTCAGTGGGTGTGTTTTACAGTCTGGAAAATATGGTATTAAAACCATATTAAAAAAAAAAATATTTGAGGCGGAATGAATGCTTGGGAAACACTTAGACCTGATTCACACTGACACAGACTAGGAACAGAACTGGTTTGTAAACTGAGGACCACCTGTAGGTAATATCCATGCTTACCAGGTTGGCAGCAGTATCAGGCTCACCTGGCTGTCCTGTAGCGTCTCCTCACACCCCTCCAAAGCAGAACACACAGTCTCACTACACTGAGGACACACCCACACCAGATCTCGCATCGTCTGCACCACCGCTGCACAGCGGAGGAGTAAGGGGATAGAGGTAGTAAGTTGTGACAAAGTGATGTACAGTACACGCGGAAGTGAAATCTACCGGATGTGATGTGCTCTTGTTTGAGCCCAAGCAGGCCGATGAGGATTTTGAGACATCTGTCACTGTAGCTCCTCCCAATACGACCTGCGAGTGACCATGAAAGTTAACTAGAAACGTGCATCATTGTTCACCACACTGCATATTTCCTGTATAATACAATATGTGTAATACTTACGTGTTTGTTTCACTAATAAAGTGATGAGGCTGACATTTAATCATTAAATATGGTCTAATAGGGCTGGGTGATAACACAGTATCAATATTTATCATGATAGACAAGTAATTGATATCAATAAAAAAAATTTATTCGATGAAACGTTCATTTTTTTTCCCCCTTCTTGGTGGGAAGAAAGAGGAAGTATGGAAGCAAGGTTGGTTGCATTAACAAAGGCACTGTGGTAACCGAGCAACACAGGAAGTGATCACTGATCAGTGGGAGTGACACGCAAACAGCCAATCAGGTAGCAGTATCAACTATCACGTTTGGTTGATTTGTTGCATGGAGTGAGAAGAGAAAGTCAAAATGAAGAAATTGTGGATAAAGGAGGGAAAGTCACCTTGGACAGGTTTTTGGATTTTTTTCAACGTGGTCTGTAAATGATGCTATGCGCCACACCACCTTAGCCGCACTCACCTTTTAGAGCACAGCTGTATCTTCCTGCCACTAAACCAGCAGAAAATAGTTCTTCTCAGGTTTCTCTAAGTTTACATTTTCACACTTTGCACTATTTTCTTACACTTTATGAAACATTTCTTACATATTCCTTATTTTTAAGAGCTTATTGTTAAGTGTTCAATGTGAGCATTAGCTAATATGCTAACACATTTACGGAGTGTCTGTGTTAGTATTATTAACCTACGATGGTATTATTTTTGAATTGTTTTAGTTTTGTAAATTCCTCAGTAAATTCACCAAAATGTCACCGTGGAGTTATTGAGTCTGTTTAGCTGATTGGAGAACGAGCTTGCGCAGCTAGTGGGTCCATGACGATGACTTCTGTTTTGTTTGATCAGCCGTTTTACGCCATGTTACAGAAATGGACACAATTAAGGTATGTAAACATTCACAAAAATATTTCTGTGTAAATAACTCATTTCACAACGTGTATATCTGCAGCTTATAGTCCGGTGCGGCTAATATATGGAAAATATTTTTTTTCTACAAAAAATGTAGTGGGTATGGCTTATATACTGGTGCACTCTATACTTTGGAAAATATGGCAATCAGAGGAGTGTTACACTTTAAATAAAAACTTTTTTTCCTGGTGCTTCTTTTCAATCGGTCAAAAAAAAAATCAATTATCTATATAGACCGATATAAAACGCTTATATCGTGATACAGTTTTTAGCGTATCTCCCAGCCCTATGTTCTATGCAAAGATGGTATACAGTATTTCTTTATGGGTGAACATGACGACGGGAGTGTAAACACAGCATGTTTAAGTACTACCACACACGTGAGTGAGTGTTTACCAATAGCCGATATTGCGGCCTGGGCAGTGTCGGTGTTGACATCGGTGCAATATTCCTTCAGCTCGTCCAGTATCATCGCTACATTCTCATCATTCACCAGCTCGACCAGCACCTGCAAACGCAACAGCACTCCTATTACTCTTGTTAAAGCTCCTGTGTATACTTGCACACATGAAGTCGCATCCTAAGCAGCTCAAATGTTATTGTGTCGGTTTCTTTTAAGAGGAAGTACAAATATTTGTAGACAGACCTGCCTTGTTGCTCGACGGGAAATGACTAGCGGTAGTTATCATACCAGAAGATTAAAATGATCATATTTTGATAAAAATTATCAAACATACCCGATTTAACGTTATTCAAGTATAGCAAAACATTACCACAGATTTTCAAGCCGATATGAGGAATTATAGCATTATAAAATAGCTATGATTAAAAAAAAAAAAAAAAAAAAAGGCACTCCAAAGAAGCGAGATTAGCCATACAGTTATGTAGATGGGTTAGGGTGAGCAAGTCAAACGCTCCTTGTCGTTAACCTACCCTTAGCTCATTGTCCTTCTCAAATAGTGGGGCAGGCCCCCCGGGGGGGATTCTGGGAAACATGCTTTATCAGTATCATGCTTCGTAAACCCGTGAACTGCAAAGTGTGCTCATTGTGGCCATTCATTCTGACTTCATTTTGATAAAAAAAAAAAAACAATTATTAATTTTTGTTTTGTTTTATATATTGCTCTCCTCGGTTAATGTTGCTGATCGATTTGAATTTATCATGATTACATTTTTTCAGTATCAAATGGTTTGAGTCTTTAAAAAAAAGTTTATAGTTTAAATAAGGATTTAATTTTGGGGGGGAATTTCTTTTTTGTTAAAGACTAAAAAACTATGTTCAAGTTATTATTTTTGTATTCTTTAATGTTAATAAAGATATAATGTTATGCAGAGGTGTATTTATATTTTTTTTATAGACAAATGATATACACTACCGTTCAAAAGTTTGGGGTCACATTTAAATATCCTTATTTTCAATGAAGATAACTTTAAACTAGTCTTAACTTTAAAGAAATACACTCTACACATTGCTAATGTGGTAAATGACTATTCTAGCTGCAAATGTCTGGTTTTTGGTGCAATATCTACATAGGTGTATAGAGGCCCATTTCCAGCAACTATCACTCCAGTGTTCTAATGGTACAATGTGTTTGCTCATTGGCTCAGAAGGCTAATTGATGATTAGAAAACCCTTGTGCAATCATGTTCACACATCTGAAAACAGTTTAGCTCGTTACAGAAGCTAAAAAACTGACCTTCCTTTGAGCAGATTGAGTTTCTGGAGCATCACATTTGTGGGGTCAATTAAACGCTCAAAATGGCCAGAAAAAGAGAACTTTCATCTGAAACTCGACAGTCTATTCTTGTTCTTAGAAATGAAGGCTATTCCACAAAATTGTTTGGGTGACCCCAAACTTTTGAACGGTAGTGTATATTTATAGTCATGGCAGAGGGTGGGGGAGAAAAGTTTTCTTTGGAAAAAATTGAGAAACACTGATGTAAACAAACATGGCGTTGATCGTGTGGGACTTTGTCACTGTTTCATTTGGCATGCTATTTGCACCAAATGTTCTGCAAACACACCACGAAGAGGAGGAGAAGCGGGGGGACATCGTGCCTCAACACATCAAACCTTATCAGACACCTGAAATGCCAAACAGTGTTTTGAAAGCCTACAAAGACGCCTGCTGTGCCCCAAAGCAAGTTTTGCAAAAACTACACTTACTTCTAAATTTAAAAAAAGAATAGATATAAATACCAAGGGAAACTCCTTGTTTGTAAAAATACTTGGCTAATAAAACTGATTCTGAAGTATCAGTCTTGAGAAGCAGGAAGTTACCTGAATCGATTAGGAAGTGCATCTTTACTTATAATGCAGTTGTATCTTTAGATTAACAGTTGGACAATTGCTGACAAAGAAAAAGAACGACCCACAACATCCTGTTTGTGTTTGCTGATAGCCACGTTTGAAGGGTCAAATTAGTGTACATTATGAGACTATTGGAATTATCCATTGCACAGAGGAGAGATTATCTTATAATATTATTAATACTATTACATCTGGCAACGCTGTGCCTCACCTGC
Source organism: Entelurus aequoreus (assembly GCF_033978785.1). Lineage (NCBI taxonomy): Eukaryota > Metazoa > Chordata > Actinopteri > Syngnathiformes > Syngnathidae > Entelurus > Entelurus aequoreus. The sequence goes on from NC_084737.1 coordinate 64,453,183, forward strand.
ATCTTCCTCTGCTTGATAAAGGCTGGCTCAGCATAGCCACAGAAGAAACGCTTGTAGTGTGCCCCCATCAGGCCAGGGACAGACCGCAGCAGCAACTGCACGGGGAACAGATTCATAAAAGATGCTACTGGGACAGTTGTACAATAAAAACACTTAATGGGTACCGTAACTAGGGCAAACATTTAAAACAAACACATCTTCTGACTCCACATTACCTTAGAGCTGTATCTTCATTTCATTGTTTATTTGATCCTATTTTGTATCGTTTGTGATCCAACAATTATGGACTATCAGCGTCTCTCATTTGGTCCCAGTTGAAGAGTTAAAGCTGCTGTATGTCACACTCGTGTTCTAATAATAACCCCAACATGTATTTGTTAAATCTGTTCTTTTACAATACTATTAGTAACATATGGCAGCTGCTGGTGCTGTTGCTATTTTTGTTTGGTTCAAAATAATGTCACTTGGAGCCAGCAGCTTTGATTGATTGATGGATTGATTGAAACTTTTATTAGTAGATTGCACAGTACAGTACATATTCCGTACAATTGACCACTAAATGGTAACACCCAAATAAGTTTTTCAACTTGCTTAAATCGGGGTCCAGCTTAATCAATTCATGGTACAAATATATACTATCAGCATAATACAGTCATCATACAAGTTAATCACCAGAGTATATACATTGAATTATTTACAATCCAGGGGGGGGGGGGGGGCGGAGGTTAGGTTGCTATCAGCATATTTCAGGCATCTTACAAGTTTATCATCTGAGAAATGGACATTGTAACAGTGTAGGTCTCACTTTGTAGGATATGTACAGCGAGCAGTGAATATAGTGAGCTCAGAAAGCATAAGAACAAGTATATATATTTGATTATTTACAATCCGGGGAGGTGGGATGTGGTGGGGGGAGGGGGTTAGGCTAGGGTTGTAGCTGCCTGGAGGTGTTCTTTTAGTGCGGTTTTGAAGGAGGATAGAAATGCACTTTCTTTTACACCTGTTGGAAGTGCATTCCATATTGATGTGGCACAGTAGAAGGAGAATGAGTTAAGACCTTTGTTAGATCGGAATCTGGGTTTGACGTGGTTTGTGGAGCTCCCCCTGGTGTTGTGGTTATGGTGGTAATTTACGTTCTGGAAGTAGTTTGACATGTACTTCGGTATTAGGGAGGTGTAGCAAATTTTATAGACTAGGCTCAGTGCAAGTTGTTTTACTCTGTCCTCCACCCTGAGCCAGCCCACTTTGGAGAAGGAGAAGTGGGTAGGAGTTAGGTGGGATCTGGGAGCTTTAAAGGGGAACTGCATTTTTGGGGGGAATTTTGCCTATTTGTTCACAAAACTTATGAGAAACAAGAAGACAAAAGGTTTTTGGTTTTTCTGCATTCTTACATGTAAAAATTTACTTGTTCTAGGTGGCTAGCAATGCAGCTAATGTTAGCAATCAATTGTACCTCTAAATCACTTTAAAAATGCATTCAAAAACTGTCAACAATACTTCCTTTATGTTCTGTAACCTGTATAATAACCAAACTGTAGCAGCATTGTTATTGTAGGAGTGAACACAGAGGAACTCCTTTTCTAGCGTAGTAACACATCGGCGAGCTACTGTATTAGCCCTAAAAGCTAACTACAGAAAGAGATAAGCTAGTTTGAGTTTGTAATACACAACACAATGCGATAGTACACCAATCTGTACTGACTGAAAAACATGAACCTTCATATTACAGTATCTGTAAAGTATTATTTCATGTTTGGTTTGTACACAGCTAGCCAGACAGTGTATGCACTGTAGTTGTACTAACACGAATCACGTGCTGCGTGTATCATGATCAATATAAAGTGTGACTCACTCGATGGACAGTTGTCTGTTTGGACCAGCTGGCCGGGGACGTTTTGCCCCGGTTTATTTGGGTAAGCACTCCATTAATGTCTATATACCATAGCTTCAAATTCCACATTTTGCAGCTTCGAGTCACTTTCACCTCACTCTCTTGGCTTCCGTCTGCTCTAACGTCTCACTCTTCTTCTTCTTCTCACTATTACGTTGACCATCATTGTCCTTATTAATGGCTTTGCACAAAGACGACAACAAACTATTTTCATGTGATTTCATTAGGAGTGTCCCGTTCCCGAAACAACTTTTTCACTTCCGGTACGATGCTGATTTTGGAGCCTTGATTGTTGGCCGATACCGACATTGATCCAATGCGAAATCAGCTGGAATCATACCTACTTGTATTATTTAGTAGTGTGGAATGTTGTAAAAGGTCTGGAATTGACTTATGCTGTCTTTAAGTTGAAGTGGAGTGGTAATTGTTTATTTGGTGGCACCTAGTGGTCAGAATAATTCATGAAGTTAAGCTCATGATGTGGACTCGTTAATGACTGGCTACTTTCTAATACTGCCTCGGAGACTTTGTATGTGTAAGTAATATGATAAATAAATGATAAATGGGTTATACTTGTATAGCGCTTTTCTACCTTCAAGGTACTCAAAGCGCTTTGACAGTATTTCCACATTCACCCATTCACACACACATTCACACACTGATGGCGGGAGCTGCCATGCAAGGCGCTAACCAGCAGCCATCAGGAGCAAGGGTGAAGTGTCTTGCCCAAGGACACAACGGACATGACTCGGATGGTAGACGGTGGGGATTGAACCCCAGTAACCAGCAACCCTCCGATTGCTGGCACAGCCACTCTACCAACTTCGCCACGCCGTATTATTTGGTACTTGTTTATATTGACAAATGTGCTGTTTTATTGTTCAATGGTTATTACCTATGTCTAGTTGTGTGCTATTGTGTGCTTAGCTGTTGTGTATCCACTAGCTCCTAGTAGCTTATAGCAGGGGTTCTTAACCTTTTTGACCTCGGGGCCCAACTTTTCCACTACAGATGGGCCCGGTCCCACTGAAACACTAAAACACAATTAGTAATCTTACTCTTGATTTGAATCATATTCAATAACTACAGTATATCTAACCTATTTACAGTTTACAACAGGGATGTCAAACATCGAACAGGTTCAATTCGGCCCGCGAGATGAGTTTAAGTGAAAAAATTGAGGACAAGCGGTAGAAAATGGATGGATGTATGTTAAATGAAAGAAACTGCTGTTCTAAATTTGTCCACTGGATGTCGCAATAGTAATTACTTTTTTGTAGGCGAGCAAGTACACCAAGCAAGAGGTACGCTGCCTGAGTGTTACAGTAGTAGTGCTTATATGTATGAGTGCACATGTGTACTTTGTTTGAGTGTTAATGATGACATTGTGATATTTAAGACATGTCAAATTGCTACAAAAAAATTATGTGCAACTAATTTTTTTAATTTAGTAGCACTTGTCTAGCAATGCGTGCTTAATCTTCTGATGGGCATTATTAAAGGCCTACTGAAACCCACTACTACCGACCACGTAGTCTGATAGTTTATATATCAATGATGAAATCTTAACAATGCAACACACGCCAATACGGCCGGGTTAACTTATAAAGTGCAATTTAAATTTCCCGCTAAACTTCCGGTTGAAAACGTCTATATATGATGACGTATGCGCGTGACGTCAATCGTTGAACCGGAAGTATTGGTACCCCATTGAATCCAATACAAAAAAGCTCTGTTTTCATTTCAAAATTCCACAGTATTCTGGACATCTGTGTTGGTGAATCTTTTGCAATTTGTTTAATGAACAATGACGACTGCAAAGAAGAAAGTTGTAGGTGGGATCGGTGTATTAGCGGCTGGCTGTAGCAACACAACCAGGAGGACTTACTTGGATAGCAGACGCACTAGCCGACGCTAGCCGCCAACCGCACGGATGATCGGGTGAAGTCCTTCGTCCTACCGTCGATCGCTGGAACGCAGGTGAGCACGGGTGTTGATGAGCAAATGAGGGCTGGCGTAGGTGGAGCGCTAATGTTTTTATCATAGCTCTGTGAGGTCCCGTTGCTAAATGAGCTTCAATGGCGTCGTTAGCAACAGTATTGTTAAGCTTTGCCAGGCTGGGAATTATTAACCGTGTAGTTACATGTACATGGTTTAATAGTATTGTTGATCTTCTGTCTATCCTTCCAGTCAGGGATTTATTTATTTTGTTTCTATTGGCATTTGAGCCCGATGCTATCACGTTAGCTCAGTAGCTAAAGAGCTTCGCCGATGTATTGTCGTGGAGATAAAAGTCACTGTGAATGTCCATTTCGCGTTCTCGACTCTCATTTTCAAGAGAATATAGTATCCGAGGTGGTTTGAAATACAAATCCGTGATCCACAATAGAAAAAGGAGAAAGTGTGGAATCCAATGAACCCTTGTACCTAAGTTACGGTCAGAGCGAAAAAAAATACGTCCTGCACTGCCTCTCTAGTCCTTCACTCTCACTTTCCTCATCCACAAATCTTTAATCCTCGCTCAAATTAATGGGGTACTCGTCGCTTTCTCTGTCCGAATCTCTCTCGCTGCATTGTAAACAATGGTAGAATGTGAGGAATCCTTCCTCTGGTGATGTCACGCTACTTCCGGTATAGGCAAGGCTTTTTTTTATCAGCGACCAAAAGTTGCGACCTTTATCGTCGTTGTTCTCTACTAAATCCTTTCATCAAAAATATGGCAATATCGCAAAATGATTAAGTATGACACATAGAATGGATCTGCTATCCCCGTTTAAATAAAATCAATTCCATTTCAGTAGGCCTTAATGTTATGCTATCTGGTGCTAAGGAAATGTAAATGTAATGCATCCATGTCAGTGTAAATGTTTATTTCTCAAAGACATACGCTCACCTGGATGTGGCAGAGCGCAGTGAACCTCATCTCTCTGGACGCACTCCCACAGGCGGCCA
>NC_084737.1:64463025-64665525 GCF_033978785.1 Entelurus aequoreus
TACATCGTAGTGTGCTGGGGGGACAGTACATCTAAGAAGGACAGCTACAAACTGGAGAAACTGATCAGGCGGGCCTGCTCTACGATCGGAATAAAACTGGACTCACTGGTGACAGCGGCAGAGAAGAGGACTGTGGAAAAACTACTGAGCATTATGGATGATGCCAGTCACCCTCTGCATACCGTTATCAGTAGCCAGAGGAGCCTATTCAGTGCTAGACTGCTTCATCCCAAGTGCAGGACTAATAGACTAAAAAACTCCTTTGTCCCACACGCCATCAGACTGTACAACTCCTCTCTGGGGGAGGGGGTACTAGGATGACATGACAGGGGATGCAAAACAATAACAATACTGAAATAAACTGCAACAAAAAACAGTGCAATTAACAGTGCAATAACAATGCAATACATTTTCATAACATGGTCACTACTGCATAGTTGCTCTTGTTATATTCTTATTTTTACTGTTATATTTTTATTCTTATTGTTGCTTTTTATTTTTATTCTTATTGTTGTATTTTATTTCTATTTATATCCCCTTTATTTACTTTTTACTTTTTGAACTCAATCTCAATTCTGTGCACTGCTGCTGGAATTTAAATTTACCTGAGGGAACTCTCCTGAAGGAATCAATAAAGTACTATCTATCTATCTGTCTATCTATCTATCTATTATTCTATCCATCTATCTATCTTATCTTATCTTTGTCCATGTGATCAGCAGCAAACTTTAGATGAGCCTTAAGGTGTCGCTTCTGGAGCAAGGGCTTCCTTCTTGCATGGTAGCCTCTCAGTCCATGGCGATGCAAAACACGCTTGACTGTGGACACTGACACCTGTGTTCCAGCAACTTCCAATTCATTGCAGACCTGCTTTTTGGTGGTTCTCGGTTGACTCTTGATCATCCTGACAAATTTTCTCTCAGCAGCAGGTGATAGCTTGCGTTTTCTTCCTGATCGTGGCAGTGACAAAACTCAAGACAGCCATGGCGTTATGTCCTTCACAAGTGTATGTAAACTTTTGACCACGACTGTATATATATATATATATATATATATATATATATATATATATATATATATATATATACACACAGATTTATATATACATATAGTTACTTTGCATGAAGTTGGCTTGTTTGTGTGTATATATATATATATATATATATATATATATATATATATATATATATATAACATACATATACTGTACATACATACGTATAGTTACTTTGCATGCAGTTGGCTTTCTTGTATGTATATGTTTATACATATGTGTGTGTGTGTATATATACACATATTTATATATATACACACACACACACACACACACATACATAAAAATATAGTTTTATTTATTTATTTACTTTTTTTAAATACTTTACATCTGAGCAGATCTGAGCTTAATCTAGAAATTTAAGTTTTGAAATTTGTAAAAAATAATAATGTACAACTTATATTATGAGTGGGGCCCTTTTGGATCCCCAATAGTTTTAGTGGGATTTGTTTAAACTCATTGCTCAAAAAATAACAAATTGAAATCAATATTTTGTTGCATAGTTTGTGATTTTGCATTAAGAACAGGTTTTTTTTTAACAAAACGGGCATAAAACATAAAAAAATAAGATAAAAAAATACTTTACATCGACAGATAAATCTGAAGTTGATCTAAAACTTTAAGCGCTGATTTTTTTTTATTTTTTATATATGACTTATTTTTTTACATTTTTTGACTGAGATCCTTCTGGGTCATTGGGACCAAACTTGAGGGGAGCCCTAAAGGTGAAAAAGAAATCCATATATGTATTGGTTTTAAAATTCAAAAATATCAAAATGGCCCGCGCATGCTTTAATTTTTCAATGTGCGGCCCTCAGTCGCTTGCTTTAGACCCCCATCACAACAACAATTTAGAATTTATATCCACTCACCTCAGGTTGGTCATGTTCCTCAAGGCCAAGCTGCGCACCATGGGGTTTGGATCCTGGCAGTCTTTCCTCAGTGTGTTGATGACCAGCAGCGACAGCTCTGGGTTCAACGCGGCATAGGAGCACAGGAAGACGTAGACCAGCTTCTTCTGGACCACGTCTACTGTGGCACACGCTTTGACCATCTCGCTGAACAGGTTGGACACATCCACGCCTTGCGACATCAGCCTAAGACGCGAAAAGAAGTGACAAATTCAACATTCAGATGACTGAACATAAATGGATCCGGATTTGGGCCCCACAAACTTGAGGTCATGAAAGGTAAACCAATTTTGCTGTCAAAAGTTCAATAATGAGGTGGTTGGAATCATATTATGAATGTGTAACTTTACCAAAACCCAGCATAAACCCTTCACTGTTCGCGAACACAGACGTCGTAACAACATCAAAGCTCACTTTTATGCATCCACACACAGCAACAACATTTGGGAACCAGGATGAGGTGATAGAAGAAAAGTCCCGAAAATTTGAACTCAAACCGTGGAGGCATGGCAGAGGCATTAATAAAACAATCTTGTTCAAAATGACTCGTTTGGAATTTGCACAACCTGTGACGTCACCAGTTAGGAAAACAGTCACAGAATTATCCATATATAGTATACATTTACACAAAGATGTTTAAGTTTAAGATGGTCTGTAAAACATATGCAACATTTGGACCAAAGAACCACTATTATGTGTTATGTACACCACAAGGAAGTGTTTTACATGTAGAAAAACCTCATAAAATGATTACTTTAGCCCCAAGTAGATGCACTAATAATAATCCTACATGAATCGGCTAATATCTACTTTACACTGTGAAGTAAAGGGAAATGTGACATATTCATAATCATATTTAAGTAAATAATGACAGGTTATATTATATTAAAACTCACATTTTGGCTAATTTAGGAATATATTAGGGTGCCTTAAAAAGTTAAAAAAGTCAAATATATATACATGTATATATTTACATGTGTTTCAAACAGCTAGTTTCAATTAAATTAAGTCAACAATTGTTTTTTAGTTGCATGTAAACAATAACAAACGGTGCGTGTGTATGTGGAGAGGTGCGGTTAGGTTTAGGGCGAGGTGAGGGCCCTTCAGGAGTCATGGGGCCACAAATAAAATTGCGTTTAGGGCCAAACACAAAAAGCCTTGTCCTCTTCACATTGGGGTGAACATGTGCAGTACACCCAGATGGAGATGCTGCCTTGGAATTAACCCTGACACCTTGTGTTGAATCAGCATTCTGGGCAATTTTAATTGATGAGGATGGAATATTTGTGTTTTGTTCACGTACAAAACCCAAAACCAGTGAAGTTGGCAACTTGTGTAAATTGTAAACAAAAACAGAATACAATGATTTGCAAATACTTTTAAACTTATATTCAATTGAATATACCGCAAAGACAAGATGTTTAATGTTCGAACTGAGAAACTTGCAAATAATCATTAAGTTAGAATTTAATGGCAGCAACATATTGCAAAAAAGTTAGCACAGGAGCATTTTTACCACTGTGTTACATGGCCTTTCCTTTTAACAACACTCAGTAAACGTTTGGGAACTGAGGAGACACATTTTTGAAGCTTTTCAGGTGGAATTATTTCCCATTCTTGCTTGATGTACAGCTTAAAGGCCTACTGAAATGAATTTATTTTTTTAAACAGGGATAGCAGATCTATTCTATGTGTCATACTTGATAATTTTGCGATATTTCCATATTTTTGCTGAAAGGATTTAGTAGAGAACAACGACGATAAAGATCGCAACTTTTGGTATCTGACAAAAAAAAGCATTGCCCCTACCGGAAGTAGCGTGACGTAGTCAGTTGTACATTTCCGCAAAGTTCCCTATTGTTTACAGTGATGGCGGCCAGAAGTGAGAGCGATTCGGACCGAGAAAGCGACGATTTCCCCATTAATTTGAGTGAGGATGAAAGATTTGTGGATGAGGAAAGTGCAAGTGAAGGACTAGTGGGGAGTGGAAGCGATTCAGATAGGGAAGATGCTGTGAGAGGCGGGTGGGACCTGATATTCAGCTGGAATGACTACAACAGTAAATAAACACAAGACATATATATACTCTATTAGCCACAACACAACCAGCCCAAAGGACTGTTCACCTAACCCAAGGTTCATAAAGACTATATATTTACCCAAAGTTACGCACGTACGGGCAAGCGATCAAATGTTTGGAAGCGCGCGGGTGGGACCTGATATTCAGCTGGGAATGACTACAACAGTAAATAAACACAAGACATATATATACTCTATTAGCCACAACACAACCAGGCTTATATTTAATATGCCACAAATTAATCCCGCATAAAAACACCTAGGTGTTTGTTGTGCTAGCTCCTAGCCATAGCTGGGAGCTAGGAGCTAGTATACTAGCTCCCGTCCATATAACCCGCCAATACAATTCAAACACCTGCACAACACACACAATCACTAAGCCCAAAGGACCGTTCACCTAACCCAAGGTTCATAAAGCTTATATATTTAACCAAAGTTACGTACGTGACACGCACGTACGGGCAAGCGATCAAATGTTTGGAAGCGCAGCTGCATACTCACGATACAGCGTCTGCGTGTGTGTATCCAAATCAAAGTAATCCTGGTAAGAGTCTGTGTTGTCCCAGTTCTCTACAGGCGTCTGTGTATCGAAGTCAAAGTCCTCCTGGTAAGAGTCTCTGTTGTCCGAGTTCTTCGATCTTGACTGCATCTTTCGGGAATATAAACAATGAAACACCGGCTGTGTTGTGTTGCTGACTTCCCTCGCAAAATACTCCGCTTCGCACCGACAACTTTCTTCTTTGCTTGCTCAGCTTTTTTCTCCATAATGCAATGAACAAATTGCAACAGATTCACCAACACAGATGTCCAGAATACTGTGGAATAATGAGATGAAAACAGAGCTATTTCGTATTGGCCTCAATGGGGGAGCCATACCTCTGTTCTACTGGCTACGTCACGCGCATACGTCATATCCAAAGGAGTTTTCAACCGGAAGTTTAGCTGGAAATTTAAAATTGCACTTTATAAGTTAACCCGGCCGTATTGGCATGTGTTGCAATGTTAAGATTTCATCATTGATATATGAACTATCAGACTGTGTGGTCGGTAGTAGTGGGTTTCAGTAGGCCTTTAAGTTGTTCAACAGTCCGGGGTCTCCGTTGTCGTATTTTACGCTTCATAATGCGCCACACATTTTCAATGGGAGACAAGTCTGGACTACAGGTAGGCCAGTCTAGTACCCACACTCTTTTACTATGAAGCCACGCTGTTGTAACACGCGGCTTGGCATTGTCTTGCTGAAATAAGCAGGGGCATCGATGATAACGTTGCTTGGATGGCAACATATGTTGCTCCAAAACTTGTAGGTACTTTTCAGCCTTATTGGTGCTTTCACAGATGTGTAAGTTACCCATGCCTTGAGCACAAATACACCCCCATACATCACAGATGCTGGCTTTTGAACTTTGCGCCTATAACAATCCGGATGGTTCTTTTCCTCTTTGTTCCGGAGGACACAACATCCCCAGTTTCCAAAATTAAATTTGAAAGGTGGACTCGTCAGACCACAGAACACTTTTACACTCTGCATCAGTCCATCTTAGATGAGCTAAGGCACAGCGAAGCCGGCGGCGTTTCTGGGTGTTGTTGATAAATGGCTTTTGCTTTGCATAGTAAATTTTTAACTTGCACTAACAGATGTAGCGACAAACTGTAGTTACTGACAGTGGTTTTCTGAAGTGTTCCTGAGTCCATGTGGTGATATTCTTTACACACTGATGTCGTTTTTTGATGCAGTACAGCCTGAGGGATCCAAGGTCACGGGCATTCAATGTTACGTGCAGTGATTTCTCCAGATTCTCTGAACCTTTTGATGATATTACAGACCTTAGATGGTGAAATCCCTAAATTGTTCGCAATAGCTCGTTGAGAAATGTTGTTCGTAAACTGTTCGACAATTTGCTCACGCATTTGTTCACAAAGTGGTGACCCTCGCCCAATCCTTGTTTGTGAATGACTGAGCAATTCATGGAAGCTGCTTTTATATCCAATCATGGCACCCACCTGTTCCCAATTAGCCTGTTCACCTGTGGGATGTTCCAAATAAGTGTTTGATGAGCATTCCTCAACTTTCTCAGTCTTTTTTGCCACTTGTCCCAGCTTTTTTAAAACATGTTGCAGGCATCAAATTTCAAATTAGCTAAAATTTGCAAAAAATAAGGTTTTTCCAGTTTTAAACGTTAAGTATCTTGTCTTTGAATATAGACTGAAAAGAATTTGCAAATAATTGTATTCTGCCAACTTTACTGGTTTTGGGGTTTGTATGTGGGCATGGCTGCAACTACCATTGAGGACACCGAGGTCATGTCCAAAGTATTTTTTTTTAGGTGACAAATGGATGATGAAATGACTGACTGTAAATATACTTTGTCTCGGACATCGTGTGCGCTGTACATCACCATGCGTAGATCATCTTCTGTCAATATACGATCTTTGGTCATGCACAGCTCGCTACATTTCCAACAATGTAACGCAAATAAGTCCACTTTTATTTTAAACATCATGTGATCATGTGTCAACATTTTATCCATCCATTTCCTACCGCTTGTCCCGTTCAGGGTCGTGGGGGGTGCTGAAGCCTATCTCAGCTGCATTCGGGCGGAAGGCGGGGTACACCCTGGACAAGTTGCCACCTCACATTTTACCCCAAATGTATTTATGGCCATGTCATGCTCTGTCATGATTACAACGTGAACTAAAAATGTTGTTTGTCACTTCCGGTGGCTCCGTGGCAGATGTCTTTAGTAGGTGCTTTACAAACCACATGATCTTGGGTTCAAAATGGTCGTAGTTGAAAATTTGGTATGCTTTATAAATTTATGTTTTAACAGTGGTGGGCCGTCAGGGCCAGCAAGGCCTTCTCTGCTGGCCTAACATAATCAGAAATCATAATCATAATTAAAGATACAATTATTTTTTCATTTACTTTCCCTAAATATCAAAGTATTCATATTCTCTTCATGTCATATTGCGCTTGTTCCAATGCTGTTGTTTTTAGTTTGAGTTTGTATTCAATCAGAATTCAGCTAGCTTATGTTGTCATGCTGTACGAACTGCCTTTAGAATCGACAATGCGAGTGTCCGTGCACTGTAAGCGGACGGGGACCTACAGGTGATAGACAGTTGCGATAGCCAATCAGATCACAAGTTGTTGTCAGTAAGGCCTTCTAGCTGGCCTCACGTTGAACGTGACATTTACGTGTCCTGTGATTGGATACTCACCGGGACCGTTAGTGGATGAATTTGAGAACCAATACAGTTGATAGACAGTTGCAATAGCCAATCAGATCACAAGTTGTTGACAGTATGAAAATGAAATGGGGAAATGCCCGCCATTTCCACTCGAATAAGCCGACGACGAGGGTTACCACTGGCTTATACGGCGCTGAATAGGTGCTACGAATGGTGAATTAAAATATTTAATTTTTTCACTTTTAATATGTTTTTTGCTATTTTAATTTTGACAGTTTTAATTGATTTGTAAATGTGCCAGAAAATAACCCGTTTTGTACACTGTTGAGGTGTTCAATGCCCAGTAGTGCGTAAATGTGTTCCTGTATAGTATTTTTCCAGCAATGTTCATGTGGTTACATAAATTAGGGTATTTTGAGAGGTAATCACTGAAGTCGGACATCACTGAAGGCCTAGGTGGGAAACGCACGGCCCGCCACTGCGTTTTATCCATGCATCCATCCATTTTCTACACCTCGTCCCTTTACGGGTCACGGGGGGCGCTGGAGCCTATCTCAGCTGCATTCGGGCGGAAGGCGGGGTACACTCTGGACAAGTCACCACCTCATCGCAGGGCCAACACAGATAAACAGACAACATTCACACTCACATTCACACACTAGGGCCAATTTAGTGATGCCAATCAACCTATCCCCAGGAATGTTTTTGTTGGTGGGAGGAAGCCGGAGTACCCGGAGGGAACCCACGCAGTCACAGCGAGAACATACAAACTCCACACAGAAAGATGCCGAGCCGGGATTGAACTTAGGACCTTCGTATTGTGAGGCACATGCACTAACCCCTGTTCCACTGTACTGCCCACTTAATTATGTTAAAATACGCTAAACTTTGGGATATTAATAAAAAAGGGGACTGGTACAAAATTATGCTGATTATCAAAGATGTTAGATGAGTGATAGTTATCTCTCAATTAAAATGTTTGTTATTCTGGAAATTCATTTTGTTGTTCAAAGTAATATAATTGATATGATGCTGGGATACCCATGATTCTGGCCTTTCAAAGTTCCTCTTGGACCACCAATTTCTGACTTCGGTATTTGTCAAATCCTAGTTACGGCCCTGTGTGTGGGAACATGATTTCTGGGAGCTCCGGAGACCATTTTAGAAAAAAAAAAAGTGGAATTGAGTAATTCAGAGATGCAAAGACGTGTGTGTGTGTGTTCGTACTTAATCACTTTGAGGATGGCGTTCCTGTAACGCAGCTGATCCGACTGGACGTGAGGGTTGGACAGAGCTCTCCTCAGGTCCTTCACCATGTCCTCGTTGCCAAGGTATGGCATGGGGGCAGCAGACAACCTATCAGGTACGGTCATAATTAAAGTTAAAGTACCAATGACTGACACACACACACTAGGTGTGGTGAGATTATCCTTTGCATTTGACCCATTACCCTCACCCCCTTGGAGGTGAGGGGAGCAGTGAGCAGCATAGTCATGTTGTCAAGCTTTAAAGATGATCGCAACACAGCTGAATTCAAATGCTTGGACATGAACGTGGACTAGTAGACATTATCAACGAGGGAACAGAAACGAAATGCCAAAAGCACGCACACGTCTTGCTTAGTTATTACCCCTAATACAAATGGAACGTTTTTGATATATTCAAGACTCAAACTGTATCTAACATCTGCCGCTACAACGCAACATTCAATATACATATTTAACGGTCACTCTTACCGCTTTTAATCACTCCTTGGATGACAAGGTTGTTTACTTTGCCGTAAACATGCACTTCCGTGTTTTTTCTTCTGCTTTACTTTTCATGGGAATGCTGCTCCCTGGTGGTCGGAGAGTAAATTGCTGTTTGCCACTTGTCGAGATTGTAATTAACAGAGATGTCCAAAGTGCGGCCCGCAGCTATTTTTTAATGGCCCGCGGAACATTCTTAAAAAAATATTAAAAATATGTATGCAATAAAAGAGCAAACAGGTTAAATGTAATGAGACAAAGTTGCAATGTTGATTAATCATATAGCTACCACGCAGGCTGTCAGTAAAACATTTGTTTTTATGAACTATTGAGCTACTCAAGGCTCCAATTACTTCATCAAATATTCAACTTTCTAATTGTTTGGGGGAAAGTATTGCATATTTTGTGTATTTGACATATAAAAAAAATAAGGCTTCTAAGACAAAAAGGACATACAACAAAACAAAAAAATATTAAAAGAAATGATAAAAACTTACAATCAACGTAAAGATCTCAAGTTGGTCTAGACTTAAGTGTTGAAAGTAAAACTTTTTTATAAAATACATATTTTCAGAGTAGGGCCCTTTTGGATTTCCAACAATTTTAGTAAGACTTTTTTTTAAACCGTCATTGCTCAAATAGTATATATGTGTATATACTTCCTGTATATATACAAACCCCGTTTCCATATGAGTTGGGAAATTGTGTTAGATGTAAATATAAACGGAATACAATGATTTGCAAATCCTTTTCAACCCATATTCAATTGAATGCACTACAAAGACAAGATATTTGATGTTCAAGCTCATAAACTTAATTTTTTTTTGCAAATAATACTTAACTTAGAATTTCATGGCTGCAACACGTGCCAAAATAGTTGGGAAAGGGCATGTTCACCACTGTGTTACATCACCTTTTCTTTTCACAACACTCAGTAAACGTTTGGGAACTGAGGAGACACATTTTTTAAGCTTCTCAGGTGGAATTCTTTCCCATTCTTGCTCGATGTACAGCTTAAGTTGTTCAACAGTCCGGGGGTCTCCATTGTGGTATTTTAGGCTTCATAATGTGCCACACATTTTCAATGGGAAACAGGCCTGGACTACAGGCAGGCCAGTCTAGTACCCGCACTCTTTTACTATGAAGCCACGTTGATGTAACACGTGGCTTGGCATTGTCTTGCTGAAATAAGCAGGGGCGTCCATGGTAACGTTGCTTGGATGGCAACATATGTTGCTCCAAAACCTGTATGTACCTTTCAGCATTAATGGCGCCTTTCACAGATGTGTAAGTTACCCATGTCTTGGGCACTAATACACCCCCATACCATCACAGATGCTGGCTTTTCAACTTTGCGCTTATAACAATCCGGATGTTTTTTTCCCTCTTTGGTCCGGAGGACACGACGTCCACAGTTTCCAAAAACAATTTGAAATGTGGACTCGTCAGACCACAGAACACTTTTCCACTTTGTATCAGTCCATCTTAGATGAGCTCAGGCCCAACGAAGCCGACGGCGTTTCTGGGTGTTGTTGATAAACGGTTTTCGCCTTGCATAGTAGAGTTTTAACTTGCACTTACAGATGCAGCGACCAACTGTAGTTACTGACAGTGGGTTTCTGAAGTGTTCCTGAGCCCATGTGGTGATATCCTTTACACACTGATGTTGCTTGTTGATGCAGTACAGCCTGAGGGATCGAAGGTCACGGGCTTAGCTGCTTACGTGCAGTGATTTCTCCAGATTCTCTGAACCCTTTGATGATATTACGGACCGTAGATGGTGAAATCCCTAAATTCCTTGCAATAGCTGGTTGAGAAAGGTTTTTCTTAAACTGTTCAACAATTTGCTCACGCATTTGTTGACAAAGTGGTGACCCTCGCCTCATCCTTGTTTGTGAATGACTGAGCATTTCATGGAATCTACTTTTATACCCAATCATGGCACCCACCTGTTCCCAATTTGCCTGTTCACCTGTGGGATGTTCCAAATAAGTGTTTGATGAGCATTCCACAACTTTATCAGTATTTATTGCCACAACTTCTTTGTCACGTGTTGCTGGCATCAAATTCTAAAGTTAATGATTATTTGCAAAAAAAAAAAAGTTTATCAGTTTGAACATCAAATATGTTGTCTTTGTAGCATATTCAACTGAATATGGGTTGAAAATGATTTGCAAAGCATTGTATTCCGTTTATATTTACATCTAACACAATTTCCCAACTTATGGAAACAGGGTTTGTTTGTATATATATATATATATATATATATATATATATATATATATATATATATATATATATATATATATATATATATATAAATATATATAAATAATGACTATAAATAATGACAATAAAAATCAATGGTGGTTTCAATTTTTGATCTATTTAAGGCTCCAATTACTTCACATAAAATATTGCACTTAGAATTTTTTCTTTGGGGGGAAAACATTCAATATTTTGTGTGGGGGGTTTGACAAAAAAGTGCATAAAACATAATAAAAAAAAAGGAAACTTAATATCAACAGATACACCTGAAATTGATCTAGAGACTTAAGCGTTAATAATAATACACATATCTGACAATTGCACTGTGCACCAATTGCGCTCTAAAAATAAACTTGCTTTGAATTTTTATGAATGAGACCCTTCAGGGTCCCCGAGACTAAACTGGAAGGGAGCCCTAAAGGTAAAAAAATATATACTGTATTGGTTTTGAAAAATATATTTTCAGTGTGCAGCCCTCAGTGGAATAAGTTTGGACACCCCTACTGTAACGTGTCACTATAAATTTACTGTCTTTATATTTTATTATTCTAAAAATACAGATGTGTTTTTTTAACCACTGGTAATTACTTAGTGATTTAGAGCGCTGTATAACGGCATCATACTGAGTGATGTTTATAATAAATGTAGAAGTAGCATTTTTGTGTACCTATATTTTGATCAACTCCACTTTAAAATACAACTCTTAAAAGTATATATATAAGGTCTTTTAAACCATGTCGTGTATCTGATTCCAAACAATGACTGATTTTCTGGAAGTGAGACTTGCTCTTCGTACAATGTGATGTTCTCCTAGGCTGCATGTATCTTTCACAGTAAAGATTCCTCGTACAAATGAAGTGAATTTTGCACACATAATTTTGTTTTAATTAAGTGTGGTAAGCAGGAAATCCAACAGCTTTAGGCCTCCAGCAGGCCAAGTCCCCCCCACCCCTCAATAGAAAAACATCGACTCCACCTGTCCCAGTAGGCCAGGGTTTACAGGGTGGAGCGTCATAAGCGGGAAGACTGGAAGCGACTTGGTGCTGGAAGACCCACCAGCTGATCTTGCTGGTCTGGGAACAGCACCGCTTGTCCAGAGGAAGCTGCTCAAACCTTCCTCTGGACTGTAGCAGCTGATCCAGGCGCAAGAACAGATAAACAAACTGATTTCCATGGTATAAATGCATTCACACATTACAGAACCCTCATCTCCTTCCCACATGATTCACCAGTAAGACACTTGGAAAAAACAACCCATTCATATCATTCAAACATACACATCCACTCAGTTTGTATCAGAATTTAGGAGGCTTGACTCGGAATGTTTTTCTCGTCACAGTAATCCTAAAACGGCTTTTTTCTTACTAAAGGAAATGTGTTGAAAAGTTAAATGCAATTAGTCAAGCTATGAATCTGACAAGGTGAATTTTGTTTTGATCATTTAAGAAGCCCACCTCCAAGAACAGCGGTAGAGAAAAGATACACAACGATGCACACAGTCTATGACAGGTTGGGAAGAGGCACGGGGCTTGCCGAGCTGTTCTCTCGATTGGCTACTTGGCTTCCTCGCGGGTGGACCTCGATGATGCGGGGCTTGTCGATGATGCGAGCACGGCGGTCTCCCTTCTCTACGATCCCGATGATCCAGGCACCCTGACACCCAGCTCCCGAGCTCTGGCTCTTCATCTCAGAACAGAACTTGGCGGCTTGCTCCCTGGGCAGACACACCAGGAGTCCGCCTGGAGAGAGAGCAAGAGGAAGTCGTTTATGAATATTTATACACTTACAGTGGCCCACGATAAATTGATATATATCACAATAGACACGTAATCCATAACAATAAAAAGTGCGCTCGATAAAACGTCCGTTATAAATATTTTTTCTTCTTTGGGAGAAAGAGGAAGTATGGAAGCAAGGTTGGCTGCATGAACAAAGGCATTTGCTCTCTGGTAACCGAGCAACGCATGAAGTAATCACTGATCAATGGGAGTGACACGCTAATAGCCAATCAGGTAACAGTATTGACTAAGGGTGTAAAAAAAGCCCAACTATTTTTAGATTAATTGCAATTCTTATTTGTAAACTATTCAAAAATATATTTACTTTTGTATTTAAATCTTTCCAGCCACTTAGACATATCATACTGTTGATGTAGATGATCTATATCTGCTGTACAGATTTATTTTGGAAAAGAGAAGTGTTGGATACTTCTTGTTGCCTTATTTGACTTTATTAAATGTTTGGGTAGAATTGTATTAAACAAAACCAGTTTACTTTTAAGTAATTTAGAAATGTATCAGAGATGTTTATCTATTTTATGGAGGAATGTAGTTTATCATAGAACTGGCACCCAATGTTAATAAAAAGTACTGATTTGGAATTGATAGATCGATTCTGAATCGAATCGTTGCCTCCAAGAGTCAAATCGAATCATGTGGTGCTCAAAGATTCACAGCCCAAATATTAACTATGAAGTTTGCTTGTCTGGCGGTGTATTCTTTGCATGGAGTGAGAAGAGAAAGTCAAATTGAAGAAATTGTGGATAAAAGAGGAAAGAAAAGTCACCTGGACAGGTTTTTGGATTTTTCCTAAGGGACTGTAGTCAAACCAATGTGGTCTGTAAATGATGCAAGGCAAGACCGCTAATACCACACCACCTTAGCCGCGCTCACCCTTTAGAGCACAGCTGTAACTTTTTAGAAGTAAACCTGCAGAAAATAGTTCTTCTAAGGTTTCTCTAGGTTTACATTTTCACACTATGTTCTTACACTTTATGAAGCATTTCTTACATATTCCTTATTTTTAAGAGCTTATTAAGTGTTTAAAGTGATTTTACTATGTTGTTTACACGTTTGAGTGATTTCCAGGCTTGTGTTGACATTTCCTTTCTGGCTTGATAGCGGAGGGATTATAATCAGAAGAAGGCCTGCTCCTTATTTTCCATAGGTCATAACAAATGTCAATAATTATCAATATCGACCAATATATTAATAATGTTTAAACAATTACTGCATAACAACAATTCATTTTCCATAGTTGAATAAGAATAACAGGGCAAATTAATGTTACACAGCTGTTATTTCCTAGCACAAAACCTGCAGAAAATAGTTTTCAGGTTTCTCTATGTTTACATTTTCACACCTTGCAGTATTTTCTTACACTTTATGAAGCATTTCTTACATTATGCTTTATTTTTAAGAGCTTATTGTTAAGTGTTCAATGCGATTTTGCTATTTTGTTTACATTGAGTGTTTTCCATGCTTGTGTTGACATTTCCTTCCTGCCTTGATAGCTGAGGGATTATAATCAGAGGAAGCTCACACTTCATATAAAATCTTTTTTCGTGCTCCTTATTTTCCGTAGGTCATAAAAGTATCAATAATTATCTATATAGACGGATATTAAAACAGAAAATAATTGAGAAATACTACAGTAAACCAACATGTAAACTCGATTATAAGAAAAAAAAAGTCCTACCAGATGTTTCTGATGACGTGCCCTGAAGCAGACTGAATATGTTTCCACATGCTTTACTGACGGCAGCCATCTTGGCTATGATTGGTAGGTTGTGGATAACAAAGGCCACCTCGCTGCGTTGCTGTGCTGCCAGGTTGTTGGCGTGACCCAACAGACCGAAGCCTGTCACGTCTGTTGCTGCGTGGGCCTGGAACTTGTGCATGAGGCCTGCCGCTGCAGAGGAGAAAAGAAATAAGCATGATGACCACAAAAAAGTATTCTGGAAAAGCTCAACATTAAAAAAAAAAACCCACAGATATAAAGGATGGGCTCAGACTAATAAACGGACCACGACAACAAAAGGCATGCCCGTACCTGTTCGGTTCAGTGTTGCCATGGAGAACATGGCTTCCTGATAGGCCTCTTTTACTTCCTGTTTGGTGATGACAAGCTTGATCTTGTTCCACCGATCAGTCTGGTTGGACAAGATGATCCAAAGAGGAGGATCAACATTCATTGTTAGTCGAGCACACTAAATCCCACTCTCACAACAGCAGCCAGTCACAGACCTGTTCGAGCCACTGGTGAGCATTGACAGCCACCTGTGTCCCCAGAGGTTTAGTTAGGACCAGCACGTCTCCTGGGACAGCACCATCTGGCCTGGAGAAAAGTGCGATACAGAGTAAGGGCGCCTCTCCATCCTCCTTATACAGCAATCTGTTATTGGGAGGGGTTGGAATCATGCAAGACCAGATCCGAGCATTTTGGTCTTTGCCACGATCACATTTCAGGTCACGTAACCCACACTGGGGTTCTAACATGGGGATTTTAAGTAGCAGTATAATAGGAAAATACATGCTATTTTTATGCTGAATTGTTTCATTTGACCTGTTAAACCATGTCAATTATATCTCCAGCCCATCATCTATGTGAGCATATCGTCCAGACATCCACAAAATGCCACAATTTCAAACGGCCATTTTGAGCATGCCGCTCAAAATTACCGTATTTTTTGGACTATAAGTCGCAGTTTTTTTCATAGATTGGCCGGGGGTGCGACTTATACTCAGGAGCGACGTATGTGTGAAATTATTGACACATTACCGTAAAATATCAAATAATATTATTTAGCTCATTCACATAAGAGACTAGACGTATAAGATTTCATGGGATTTAGCGATTAGGAGTGACAGATTGTTTGGTAAACATATAGCATGTTCTATGTTATAGTTATTTGAATGACTCTTACCATAATATGTTATGTTAACATACCAGGCACGTTCTCAGTTGGTTATTTATGCGTCATATAACGTACACTTATTCAGCCTGTTGTTCACTATTCTTTATTTATTTTAAATTGCCTTTCAAATGTCTATTCTTGGTGTTGGGTTTTATCAAATAAATTTCCCCAAAAAATGCGACTTATACTCCAGTGCGATTTATATATGTTTTTTTCCTTCTTTATTATGCATTTTCGGCCGGTGCGACTTATACTCCGGAGCGACTTATAGTCCGAAAAATACGGTACTTCGGCAATTTCCGTGCGTTCGGGACCTGATGGCGTCAGAGAGGAAACTCCTTTGCACTTTGCCCCCAGTCAGCAGATCAGGGACTATGTTTACACTGCAGACCAAAGTGAACCAAATCCGATTTATTCTATCTGACGGTTTGGATTACAAGTAAAATGGGATCTTTATCAGACTCCGGTACAAACGCGCACAAGCCCTAATGTGGCCTCAAGTGAAAACAAAGGAAGTTGACCGGATTCCGTAAATGAACAAGGAAGTCAATGCTTCTACTACTAATTTGCAACATAAAAGCCTCCACACATTAAAAATTTGTGTTTTTTTTACGTGAAAATAAATGAAAGTAATATAATGTATGAATGGATGTATATAGTGTAATATATTTGGGAGGGTTCTAATCTTGTTATGGCTTTTAATTACTTACGTTGGAAGTTTTTTTTTTTTTTAATAAATTTTTTTGTTGGCATTGAACATTGCAACATTAACTAGAGGTAGTTTGGCTGAGTACCATCCCTACTTGGCATTGACTTACATGATGAACTCGCTTGGCTGGCAGACGACTGAGGCCACTCCCCCTATAATGATCCACGGATTGATTACCGTTTGGCCGCCTGTGACCGAGGTCCCTCCCTCCTCGGCGGCGTCACGAAATCCCCGCATCATTAGCGGCATTACACGCTCGCGATCCTGTGACAGACCATCACGAGAAACCCCACTTAGATGATGTCAACAAACAAACAAAAACTAATATTACCTTGTCGTTCATCTTCTGGCTGACACTGAGCAGCATCAGCATGTTGTCACACTCCGTGATGCCCATGGCGTAGAGGTCACTGAGGACATTAGCGCACGCTATCTTGCCCTGGAAGACCACGAGAGGACGAACAAATCAACAGCATGAGATCTTCTTGTCAGCATTGGATTCAGACATCCTCAAAGTTTTCAGCTTTCTGGTGGATTACGTTGCAATTGATTGATGTCTCTGACCTCATTTATATATATATAGTAGGTCTTGAAATACTGCTGTGATGTAACTTGTCAATGTTGTTCTGGTAAAATCTTGTTTGGTATGTACAAGTTAAAAATAATTGCAATGCTAATTTACATTAGCCTGTCACAGGGATTGTTCGTTGTAGGTTAGCATTAAGCTAACAGCATTAGAGACAACCCTTATCTTCTATAGTAGAATTAATTTTTTTCCAAACCATTTTGTTGATTTAACATGATTCTTACATGTATCTCCGCTTCATCTCTAAATTCATGTAATGTTAATGTGGAGATATTAACAAACAACCTCAAGTTGGAAGTCTTTTCATCTCTACTTTAACTAAGTTCCAACATTTAGGGAGGGCAGATTAAAATGTAAAAAAATGTGTTGATGTGATACAATGCAGCGATAAAATATGCGGCAACAATTTAAAAAAATACAACAAAACGATGTCACAAGAAAAATATGTAGATAGCAACAACAGATTTCTTCCGCCTTTTGAAAACCCTCGTTTCAGACAATTATGGCACTTAAACAATGTCATTTTGACATATCCCCAGCCAAGCACCCGCTACAAATTGATTGCCTCTGTCACACAAAAACATCTTTGTTTAACATCAAGCTTGTCGTTGGTGGAATGCTACCAAATCCAAATGTGTTCAAAATGTGGTTCCTCGTGTCATGTGAGAGAGTGCCTGTCCCACTGTGGCCCTCTTAATTGGTAGTAGAGTTGCACTAATGGATGAGTTCCTCACCATCATGTATGGATCCTCCACCAGGGGGTAGAAGAAGTCTGTTGTCTGGACTAAGGAGAGGCCTCCATGCCTCAGAGGGATCACGCAGCAGTCCATTCCCACTCCTGGAAGGCATGATTATTTTCTATTCATTACAAGCCTATTGCAGGATTAGAATACATATTTAAATGTTTTGATCATGTCATTTTTTCGTTAACTGCTGTACGATGTGCATTTCACTCAAAGTTATTACTCTTTGGAGGAACTATAGAAAAGTGGTTCTGGGCCTGACAGTTGGGAATTATCTATCAAATATTTTTATAGCGAGATC
Source organism: Entelurus aequoreus (assembly GCF_033978785.1). NCBI lineage: Eukaryota > Metazoa > Chordata > Actinopteri > Syngnathiformes > Syngnathidae > Entelurus > Entelurus aequoreus. The sequence goes on from NC_084737.1 coordinate 64,481,313, forward strand.
ATAAAAACCTGTTTATGAACTTCAAACTACAGTTTTTAACATTACGAGAGCCCAAATAATCACCTTTGCACTTCTTGAATCCAAAATAGTTACACTGCCTGAGGTCTTAGCCAATCAGTGGCCACGACGCCAAACATCGGGGTCTGATTGGTTTTCGTGTCATCAAGTGGACAAAACTACACTAGTGATGATATTTTAGTTAATTTAGCCATTTTATGCTTTAATGTAGGCCCAAAATACTTTGAATGTGCTCAAAGATAAACAAAAATATGTAACCAGCGATAGAGTGAAGTAGGGCTGCTTCGATTAATCGACATTGAGGTTTTAATGAGTGCTGTTTCCTAACGACAAGAGCCGGAGGTTTTTTTTCTCTCCGCCGTCACTGGCATTTGAGTGACAGACAATTTCGCCAATTAGATCAAAAGTGTCTCTCGCTTCGAAAACTACAGGTGGGGGAAATATTCGATTTTATAGATGCATCGCAATACGGACATGGACGATTATAGAATCATTTAGTAAATGTCAATGAATAGAGATAGATTGATAGTACTTTATTGATTCCTTCAGGAGAGTTCCCTGAGGAAAATTAAAATTCCAGCAGCAGTGTACAGAATTGAGATCGAATTTAAAAAGTAAAAAGTAAATAATGGGGGTATAAATTGAAACAAAATAGAAAAATATTACAATAAGAATAAAAATAAAAAGCAACAATGAGAATAAAAATATAACAGTAAAATAAGAATATAACAAGAGAAACTAGGCAGTAGTGACCATGTTATGAAAAAATATTGCACTGAAAAGTAAATAAAGTAATGCAGGCTGTTCTAAAATTAGGCTGACTGCAGCGAGCCACCTCCTTTAAGATAGGGCACATATGTTCCAGTTTTGCACACATTTCTGTTAATTCATAAATGTTAAAGGAATCAATTTAACTGTTACTTATTACAAATGCACTGTTATTAAAAGTTGCAAGTTATAAACACTTATTTAGTGAAATGAAACAAAATTTAAAACTGCATGATAATTAAAGATGCAACAATAATCGATTTTTAATCAAATTGTAATCGAATCGTGAGGTTCCCAAAGATTCCTACCTCTATCTATGGTATCAAATGTATCGATATTTTGCTTTGGGAAACGTTACTAAAGGGCTAGTATCGGCGGTGTTGATATTTCGGTATCTGTCCGCACAGAACTACTTAACATGTCTTCCCTCACTCGTTATTTCTCAGTTGTATGCATTTATATTAATATAACAATCGCAAATCGAATTGTTATATGTCAAATCGAAATTAGATTTTTTTCTTGAGTGAAGCGCGATGTTGCGAGGGACGACAAAACATTACCAGGGGCTGACCTTTGCCCTCAAAATATGCTGAATCATACTACATAACATAATTTGTTTTATGCGTTTCCCATGTTGTTTTTTAAAATGATTGTGTTAGTACTTGTGTAAATATCAATGGTTATCGGAGAAAGCATATTCAGTAGTAGTTGTTGCTGTTGTATGTGACAACAAGTGACATGTTGACGCAGGTTAGCTAGCATGTTCAGCTAGGCTCGCTAACAACGGCATGCTAGCTTTCCGAGATAACAATACTAACCAAGCCGGGGGCCGGGCAACTGTTGTCCGAACTCAGGCGCCTGATCTCCGTCCTTCCCTGGCCCGTCGGCCCGGTCCGACTCAAGTCCCGCCAGGAGTTTGAGCAGAGCCTCCTGCGGGACTTTGCAGCCTCATCCTTTCAAGCCCGAGAATGAGGTGAGACGGAAGCCGCGCTCCAGGCCGTGGTCCTCGGGGTTGAAAGGCTTGTACCCAGGGGGTAAACACCCCTCGGTTCCCATGGCTTCTGTTTGTGGAGGCGGGGAAGTTGAGTCTGACATGTCTGCCCGGTGAAGCCTTGGGAGAGAACAGGGCGAGAAGAAACAACACACACCAGCTCTTCAAAGAGTGAATGGAGTCGTGAGTCAAGCCTTCACGGGAAGCGCTGCACTTTACACCCTACCAAAATAAAACCAACGTGGCCTCCACATCAGCACTTTTAGTGTTTCGTATTTCAGAAGTATACGCATGGTTACCACAAATCCCAGACTACAAAAAAAGCGATTATTTATACATAAAAACTGCATACTTAAACGTACAATATATTATAATAAATAACACTACCTTTATTTTGAAGGAAATGCTTGTAATTTCCTCTTTCTTAATGCGGAAACACATTTGCAGTGCAATTGCGCCACAATACAATAGTCACTACCAAGTCGATTTCCGCAAGTGAAAATGAATTAATTTCACTTGCGGAAATTATTGGCTTTTTTGCCGATATCCGATATTCCGATATTGTCCAACTCTTAATTACCGATACCGATATCAACCGATACCGATATATACAGTCGTGGAATTAACACACTATTATGCCTAATTTGGACAACCGGGTATGGTGAAGATAAGGTCCTTTTTAAAAAAAAAAAAATAATATAAATAAATTAAAAACATTTTCTTGAATAAAAAAGAAAGTAAAACAATATAAAAACTACGGAGCCCCTAAAGGGACATGGGATTTTTTTTTTTTTTAGACATGTATAAACTTTTCTCTTTTTATTAAAAAAAAAAGAATTTATTTTTTATTTTTATTTATTTTTTACTAAAAGTTTCTCGTGCGCACGAGAAACTTTCTCGTGGCCACGAGAAAGCATTGGATATGTACTGATGGTTTGGTGTGTGTTAAAATGGCAGTTTAGGAGTTAATATGGCTGTATTTCCAATTAGGACTTTCCCCCATGTGTGTTGTGGCAAAATGTGAATGCTTGATTAGTAGGTGTGAGACAAACACTTTATCTTCCTGGTTATTGTAACGCTACGTGTTTGACATTATTTAAGACTTTATCATGCCCGGGAAAGGACAGTTTTCCTCTTCTGTGGCTGTGGGGGGTGGGCGTGGCTTGCGGACCTGCAGCGAAGCGGAGTGTGTCAGTTAGTCCCATGTTGATGTGATCAAACTTCTTTCTTGCTTGAAAAATACACACACAATTGTAACTGTTATTTATTCCTGCAAATAATAAATATGTACAACGTGTTTGGATGTATTCATTTATGTAAAATTGTCATTAAATGTAATATTGCCTGACAAAAAGTGATTCGACGTACGTAATATTTTGATATTTACACATCGCATATTTACACACGCGCATCTGACTAGAATACCCTTATGTGCATTACATATATCAACATCAACTACCTACTGTACTGTTTACTTGTTGAAATACCCTTTTTAGAGCAAATATCTACCCATATAATTTATATGTGTATATATAATATATAAATATATATATATACGTATATATATATTTTTATACATGTCTTAAAAAAAAAAATCCCATGTCCCTTTATAGGCTCCATAAAAAACAGTTACATAGAAACTAGTAATGAATGAAAATTAGGAAAATTAACTGTTAAAGGTTAGTACTATTAGTGGACCAGCAGCACACACAATAATGTGTGCTTACGGACTGTATCCCTTGCAGACTGTATTGTTATATATTGATATATAATGTAGGAACCAGAAATATCAATAACAGAAAGAAACAACCCTTTTGTGTGAATGAGTGTAAATGGGGGAGGGAGGTTTTTTGGGTTGGTGCACTAATTGTAAGTGTATCTTGTGTTTTTTATGTTGATTTAATAAATAAACAAAAAAAACAGATACCGATAATTTAAAAAAAACGATACCGATAATTTCCGATATTACATTTTAAAGCATTTATCGACATCTCTAAAATTAATGATTTCAAATTATTAATAATATCTTACAAAATGGTTAGAAATGGAAAAGCTTTTAAATTATTGTCATTTGTTCTTCATCTTTTTGTATCGTCTTTTTTTTAACATGTTTTGATTGTATAAAGATGTCAATGTTGAAATGTGTTGGAAATGCCTTGATTTGTTTGTACATTGTCAATTTGTGTGTTCAGTTCTTCTTAAAAAAAAAAAGGCAAACAAAACAATGATATACTTACTAAATTTGATGAAGACGCAGTTTTAAAAATGCATACATTATATTTGTATTTCCCATTACCACCTAAGGTGAAATAAACAACATAAACAATATTTATCCATACGAAGACTTTTAAGGACATGGATTCAACATACATAAGAGAGAATGAAGGATATACTTTGTGTCAAACTGTCAAAAACCCATCAATCAAAATGATTTATGACCTATAAGCCCCGCCCCCTGGCATTTGGTGTGTATGTCCCGCCCCCTAGCTTCCGGTGTGTATGTCCCGCCTTCTGGCCTCTATGATTTGATAAGATATGATTTATATTTACTATATTTAATTTGACAGGAAAGATGTGTCTCTGTCCTCTCTATATATTTAATATAATCAATTCAATTTGAATTCCCGGCTGGCCTTGGAACGCCTCGGGATCCCCCGGGAAGAGCTGGACGAAGTGGCTAGGGAGAGGGAAGTCTGGGCTTCCCTGCTTAGGCTGCTGCCCCCGTGACCCGACCTCGGATAAGCGAAAGAAGATGGATGGATGGATGGAATTTGAATTTATTGCAGCTATAGTCACTGTGTGTAGACTTGAAGGGGGTCTTGTATCCTTAGTGAGGGTTTTTTTACAGGAAGTTTGGGGGGGGGGGGGGGGAGTACCCCTCCCTGCCTATTTTATCAAGATAACGATGACCTGTTAAACATCATCCCTGAATTCTGAAAAAAATGGTGAGGGTGTTATATAAGACATGTTAATGTTTACATATTGTTTTAATATTTTACACAATGTTTTTAATTGCAAGTCACTATATTGTAGGAATTATTTTTGTATTGTCCAAATGTTTGATATACGTATTGTGAATTTAAGTTGCATTATAAGTGTAGCTTTTATCGTCATTGTACAACAATACAACAACATTGGATGAATAGCTGCAAGTCAACTTTAGCTTCTTGATTTTACAATATTTTGTATAGTGTTTTTTTTTTGTGCTTTTAGACTACCATCAAGCCCCATGCTTTTATCATTGCTTTTTCTTAAATCTAACCTTGTTTGCGTGTATGTTTTTCACCAACACATAATAGTTTATTGTATGTTAGTATTTTAGAACGACTCTTTTTCAAAACTAACAGACGAAGGAAATACAAGGTGACTTTAATAGTAGTCTTTGCAACAATGATGGATAAGCAGGGTATTCCTACTCCATTTGTACATCTATTCATTAAAGTTATGTTAAACCAGACCCAAACCTGTTCACCCAATTACTTTTTTCAATCACTTTTTCTGTTTCTTTTTTATTCACTACTCAGTTTGTCAATGACTTAGCAAGTTTGTTTTTCAAAACCTATTCAAAATGTTCAACATTTTAGGATTGTATTATTTTTTGGTAGCAATATTGTACATGTTTAAGAGCAGAATGTTTCCCACAACCCTACTGCACTTGTATATCTATTTATTAAGGCTAGGTTATGGTAAATAATTGTGTTACTCTTTAACTATTTGTGTGTACATACCTTACTGATTCATATTGGCTGAATTTCTCATAGATATTGCTAGTCATTGCTTTCAACACTTTCAACTGATTTTCAGTTGTATTTCATAAAAAAGCTAACATAAACAACTAGCTGTTATGTGGATGAAACAATGTCTGAAACTAATAATGCTAAAGTTTTACAATACATTGTAGGAATTTTGCGAAACTTTTGTTTAGCTGCATCATTTCTAAGTGATTTCTACTACTTATTGTATGAACATTGATGAATCTCTCCATATACCATGTAATCATTCTCATAATAAATAGGTTCCAATGTAATTGTACTACTGCTATAGTCCGGGGCTATGTTCTCCTTATGGTATAAAACAGACACCACAATACAGCATTAAACTCTTATAGCAACATAATTTTTTGTAATGCTGTTAACTCCGCAGTAATGTCTACTAGTATGGAGTTTTGTATACAGTATCTCACAATATCGACAAACAGTGCATACGTCGTAAATAAATGACCAACTTTAAAGGCCTACTGAAATGACATTTTTTTATTTAAACGGGGATAGCAGATCCATTCTATGTGTCATACTTGATCAATTCGCGATATTGCCATATTTTTGCTGAAAGGATTTAGTAGAGAACATCGACGATAAAGTTCGCAACTTTTGGTCGCTGATAAAAAAAGCCTTGCCTGTACCGGAAGTAGCGTGACGTTGCAGGTTGAAAGGCTCCTCACATTTCCCCATGTTTACACCAGCAGCGAGAGCGATTCGGACCGAGAAAGCGACGATTACCCCATTAATTTGAGCGAGGATGAAAGATTCGTGGATGAGGAACGTGAGAGTGAAGGACTAGAGTGCAGTGCAGGACGTATCTTTTTTCGCTCTGACCGTAACTTAGGTACAAGGGTTCATTGGATTCCACACTTTCTCCTTTTTCTATTGTGGATCACGGATTTGTATTTTAAACCACCTCGGATACTATATCCTCTTGAAAATGAGAGTCGAGAACGCGAAATGGACATTCACAGTGACTTTTAACTCCACAACAATACATCGGCGAAGCACTTTAGCTACGGAGCTAACGTGATAGCATCGGGCTTAACTGCAGATAGAAACAAAATAAATAAACCCCTGACTGGAAGGATGGACAGAAAATCAACAATACTATTAAACCATGGACCTGTAACTACACGGTTAATGCTTTCCAGCCTGGCGAAGCTTAACAATGCTGTTGCTAACGACGCCATTGAAGCTAACTTAGCTACGGGACCTCACAGAGCTATGCTAAAAACATTAGCTATCCACCTACGCCAGCCAGCCCTCATCTGCTCATCAACACCCGTGCTCACCTGCGTTCCAGCGATCGACGGAGCTACGAAGGACTTCACCCGATCATCGAAGCGGTCGGCGGCTGGCGTCGGATAGCGCGTCTACTATCCAAGTCAAAGTCCTCCTGGTTGTGTTGCTGCAGCCAGCCGCTAATACACCGATCCCACCTACAGCTTTCTTCTTTGCAGTCTTCATTGTTCATTAAACAAATTGCAAAAGATTCACCAACACAGATGTCCAGAATACTGTGGAATTTTGCGATGAAAACAGAGCTTTTTGTATTGGATACAATGGTGTCCGAATACTTCCGTTTCAACCATTGACGTCACGCGCATACGTCATCATACATAGACGTTTTCAACCGGAAGTTTCGCGGGAAATTTAAAATTGCACTTTATAAGTTAACCGTATTGGCATGTGTTGCAATGTTAAGATTTCATCATTGATATATAAACTATCAGACTGCGTGGTCGGTAGTAGTGGGTTTCAGTAGGCCTTTAAAATTGTCACCATCCCAATCCATCAATATATTTTGAAATATGTCAGACAGTGTTGTTTCAGACATGTGAACAACATTTAAAACCATCAAATCCCACGAAACATCAGTCAGTAGAGACAAAGTTCTGGCCCTTGGCATAAATTTCTCCATGTTTTCGATTTCTGCATCTCTGGGTGTGTTGGGCGTGCAATGTATGGTCCTTGATAAAATGTCCATCCATTCGTATGTGACCAAGCGGCATTCAAGTCAATCGTGTAGCTTTGCCTGGTAGGCACACATGCTTTTTATATTCACTGATTCCTTTATAACTCCCCTGTATGAAAGTAAATGAAAAACTATGAAATCAGCATGGCATAAAAATGCATATTTTGTATTCATATTAAAGGCCTACTGAAACCCACTACTACCGACCACGCAGTCTGATAGTTTATATATCAATGATGAAATCTTAACATTATAACACATGCCAATACGGCCGGGTTAACTTATAAAGTGACATTTTAAATTTGCGGCTAAACTTCCGGTTCGAAACGCCTCTGAGGATGACGTATGCGCGTGACGTAGCCCGGCGAACACGGGTATGCCTTCCACATTGAAGCCAATACGAAAAAGCTCTGTTTTCATTTCATAATTCCACAGTATTCTGGACATCTGTGTTCGTGAATCTGTTTCAATCATGTTCATTGCATTATGAAGAAGGAAGCTGAGCAAGCAAAGAAGAAAGTTGTCGGTGCGAAATGGACGTATTTTTCGAACGTAGTCAGCCACAACAGTACACAGCCGGCGCTTCTTTGTTTACATTCCCGAAAGATGCAGTCAAGATGGAAGAACTCGGATAACAGAGACTCTAACCAGGAGGACATTTGACTTGGATACACAGACGCCTGTAGAGAACTGGGACAACACAGACTCTTACCAGGATTACTTTGATTTGGATGACAAAGACGCAGACGTGCTACTGTGAGTATGCAGCTTTGGCTTTTTTTTGCGTATGTACGTAACTTTTTTTAAATATATAAGCTTTATGAACCTTGGGTTAGGTGAACGGTCTTTTGGGCTGAGTGATTGTGTGTGTTGATCATGTGTTTGAATTGTATTGGCGTGTTCTATGGAGCTAGGAGCTAGCAGAGGAGCTAGGAGCTAGCATAACACGTACCATACCGTACGTGCGCGTCACGTAAGTAACTTTTTAAAAATATATAAGCTTTATGAACCTTGGGTTAGGTGAACGGTCTTTTGGGCTGAGTGATTGTGTGTGTTGATCAGGTGTTTGAATTGTATTGGCGTGTTCTATGGAGCTAGGAGCTAGCAGAGGAGCTAGGAGCTAGCATAACAAACACGCAGGTGTTATTATGCAGGATTAATTTGTGGCATATTAAATATAAGCCTGGTTGTGTTGTGGCTAATAGAGTATATATATGTCTTGTGTTTATTTACTGTTGTAGTCATTCCCAGCTGAATATCAGGTACCGTGAGTATGCAGCCTTGGCTGCTAAACATTCGATAACTTGACCGTATGTGCGCGTCACGTACGTAACTTTTTAAAAATATATAAGCTTTATGAACCTTGGGTTAGGTAAACGGTCTTTTGGGCTGAGTGATTGTGTGTGTTGATCAGGTGTTTGAATTGTATTGGCGTGTTCTATGGAGCTAGGAGCTAGCAGAGGAGCTAGGAGCTAGCATAACAAACACGCAGGTGTTTTTATGCAGGATTAATTTGTGGCATATTAAATATAAGCCTGGTTGTGTTGTGGCTAATAGAGTATATATATGTCTTGTGTTTATTTACTGTTGTAGTCATTCCCAGCTGAATATCAGGTCCCACCCGACTCTCACAGCATCTTCCCTATCTGAATAGCTTCAACTCCCCACTAGTCCTTCACTTGCACTTTACTCATCCACAAATCTTTCATCCTCGCTCAAATTAATGGGGAAATTGTCGCTTTCTCGGTCCGAATCTCTCTCACTTCATGCGGCCATCATTGTAAACAATAGGGAACTTTGCGTATATGTTCAACTGACTACGTCACGCTACTTCCGGTAGGTGCAAGCCTTTTTTTTTATCAGATACCAAAAGTTGCAATCTTTATCGTCGTTGTTCTATACTAAATCCTTTCAGCAAAAATATGGCAATATCGCGAAATGATCAAGTATGACACATAGAATAGATCTGCTATCCCCGTTTAAATAAAAAAAATTAATTTCAGTAGGCCTTTAAAGGTATTTTTGTACAACTTACCAGTTCACGCACCATGTATATTTGTGTCACGTTAAAAGATGTGTAGAATATACATTCGAATGCCTGCCAATACTTGTAGCATGTACTGCACTCAAAGTGTTGTTTTTCAAAGTGGTAGGTAGGGCTCGACTTGGGTAATGCTCATGTATCGTGCTTGATCAATGTAGGTGTGTCTTCACGCTGATGGAAAGGCTTGGAGGGCTGGTGAGTTGACGGGGCATGTCCATGTAAAGCGTTAATACGTATACTTTGGTCAACTATAGGCTTACAAATGTAAATCGTTTGCAATATTAATGTTGTGAAGACAATTATTACGGTAGCCCAAACATTTTATTTCCAACATATGTTAGTTTTCCAAAAACAGTGTTCTAAAATATTAACAAATAATACACAGAGCTCGTTGGTAAAAGGTATAATCACTTTCAAATGTAGAGTTAATCTAAAATACTGTTTTTCAATGAAGATGTGCATTACATATATTCTCCATCACGGGATAAACCAAGCATAAATCAATAATATATACATCATTGTATGGAGTGTCCTTCAAAATAAAGTCCATCCATCCATCCATCCATCTTCTTCCGCTTATCCGAGGTCGGGTCGCGGGGGCAGCAGCCTAAGCAGGGAAGCCCAGACTTCCCTAACCCCAGCCACTTCGTCCATCTCCTCCCGGGGGGTCCCGAGGCGTTCCCAGGCCAGCCGGGAGACATAGTCTTCCCAACGTGTCCTGGGTCTTCCCCGTGGCCTCCTACCGGTCGGACGTGCCCTAAACCCTCCCTAGGGAGGCGTTCGGGTGGCATCCTGACCAGATGCCCGAACCACCTCATCTGGCTCTTCTCGATGTGGAGGAGCAGCGGCTTTACTTTGAGCTCCCCCCGGATGGCAGAGCTTCTCACCCTATCTCTAAGGGAGAGCCCCGCCACCCGGCGGAGGAAACTCATTTCGGCCGCTTGTACCCGTGATCTTGTTCTTTCGGTCATGACCCAAAGCTCATGACCATAGGTGAGGATGGGAACATAGATCGACCGGTAAATTGAGAGCTTTGCCTTCCGGCTCAGCTCCTTCTTCACCACAACGGATCGATACAGCGTCCGCATTACTGAAGACGCCGCACCGATCCGCCTGTCGATCTCACGATCCACTCTTCCCTCACTCGTGAACAAGACTCCGAGGTACTTGAACTCCTCCACTTGGGGCAGGGTCTCCTCCGCAACCCGGAGATCGCACTCCACCCTTTTCCGGGCGAGAACCATGGACTCGGACTTGGAGGTGCTGATTCTCATCCCAGTCGCTTAACACTCAGCTGCGAACCGATCCAGTGAGAGCTGAAGATCCTGGCCAGATGAAGCCATCAGGACCACATCATCTGCAAAAAGCAGAGACCTAATCCTGCAGCCACCAAACCAGATACCCTCAACGCCTTGACTGCGCCTAGAAATTCCGTCCATAAAAGTTATGAACAGAATCGGTGACAAAGGGCAGCCTTGGCGGAGTCCAACCCTCACTGGAAACGTGTCCGACTTACTGCCGGCAATGCGGACCAAGCTCTGACACTGATCATACAGGGAGCGGACCGCCACAATCAGACAGTCCGATACCCCATACTCTCTGAGCACTCCCCACAGGACTTCCAGAGGGACACGGTCGAATGCCTTCTCCAAGTCCACAAAACACATGTAGACTGGTTGGGCAAACTCCCATGCACCCTCAAGGACCCTGCCGAGAGTATAGAGCTGGTCCACAGTTCCACGACCAGGACGAAAACCACACTGTTCCTCCTGAATCCGAGGTTCAACTATCCGGCGTAACCTCCTTTCCAGTACACCCGAATAGACCTTACCGGGAAGGCTGAGGAGTGTGATCCCACGATAGTTAGAACACACCCTCCGGTTCCCCTTCTTAAAAGAGGAACCACCACCCCGGTCTGCCAATCCAGAGGTACCGCCCCCGATGTCCACGCGATGCAGCAGAGTCTTGTCAACCAAGACAGCCCCACAGCATCCAGAGCCTTAAGGAACTCCGGGCGGATCTCATCCACCCCCGGGGCCTTGCCACCGAGGAGCTTTTTAACTACCTCAGCAACCTCAGCCCCAGAAATAGGAGAGCCCACCACAGATTCCCCAAGCACTGATTCCTCATAGGAAGACGTGTTGGTGGGATTGAGGAAGTCTTCGAAGTATTCCCTCCACCGATCCACAACATCCGCAGTCGAGGTCAGCAGAACACCATCCTCACCATACACGGTGTTGATAGTGCACTGCTTCCCCTTCCTGAGGCGGCGGATGGTGGTCCAGAATCGCTTCGAAGCCGTCCGGAAGTCGTTTTCCATGGCTTCCCTGAACTCCTCCCATGTCCGAGTTTTTGCCTCCGCGACCGCTGAAGCCGCACACCGCTTGGCCTGTCGGTACCTGTCCGCTGCCTCAGGAGTCCTATGAGCCAAAAGAACCCGATAGGACTCCTTCTTCAGCTTGACGGCATCCCCTCACCGCCGGTGTCCACCAACGGGTTCTAGGATTACCGCCACGACAGGCACCAACTACCTTGCGGCCACAGCTCCAATCAGCCGCCTCGACAATAGAGGCGCGGAACATGATTCATTCGGACTCAATGTCCAGCATCTCCCTCGTGACATGTTCAAAGTTCTTCCGGAGGTGGGAATTGAAACTCTCTCTGACAGGAGACTCTGCCAGACGTTCCCAGCAAACCCTCACAATGCGTTTGGGCCTGCCAGGTCTGTCCGGCATCCTCCCCCACCATCGCAGCCAACTCACCACCAGGTGGTGATCGGTAGAAAGCTCCGCCCCTCTCTTCACCCGAGTGTCCAAAACATGAGGCCGCAAATCCGATGACACAACTACAAAGTCGATCATGGAACTGCGGCCTAGGGTGTCCTGGTGCCAAGTGCACATATGGACACCCTTATGCTTGAACATGGTGTTCGTTATGGACAATTTGTGACGGGCACAAAAGTCCAATAACAAAACACCGCTCGGGTTCAGATCCGTGCGGCCATTCTTCCCAATCACGCCTCTCCAGGTTTCACTGTCGCTGCCAACATGAGCATTGAAGTCCCCAGTAGAACGAGGGAATCACCCGGGGGAGCACTCTCAAGTACTCCCTCGAGTGAATCCAAAAAGGGTGGGTACTCTGAGCTGCGCAAACCACAGTCAGGAACCGTTCCCCCACCCGAAGGCGGAGGGAAGCTACCCTCTCGTCCACCGGGTTGAACTCCAACGTGCAGGCTCTGAGCCGGGGGGCAACAAGAATTGCCACCCCAGCCCGTCGCCTCTCACTGCCGGCAACGCCATAGTGGAAGAGAGTCCAGCCCCTCTCGAGAGAACTGGTTCCAGAGAGGAACTTTTACTGTCATGAATGGGTGTGCAATCACCCTAAAATTATTAATTTATTCAATAATGAAATGTAGGAAACACTCAGCTCTTAGGCATATAACATATTGAACGACTCAAGATGGCGGCGCACTGATGGCAGCGGCCCACAGACGCTCTTGGGAGTGTAGAGCGATTGGGCTCCACCCACTCGGCAGATGACTTTATGAATTTCTTTAATAAGAAAATTGAAGTCATTAAAAAGGAGATAAAGACAATGCATCCCAGCTACAACTGGGTTCTATTAACACAGATACGACTGTATATACGACGGATACCGCCCTCCAAAATAGTTTCTCTCTCTTTGATGAAATAACATTAGAGGAATTGTTAAGATGTGTAAATGGGACAAAACAAACAACATGTTTACTTGACCCATTTCCTGGGAAACTTATCAAGGAGCTTTTTGTATTATTAGGTCCATCAGTGCTAAATATTATAAACTTATCACTTTCCTCTGGTACTGTTCCCCTAGCATTCAAAAAAGCGGTTATTCATCCTCTACTCAAAAGACCTAACCTCTATCCTGACCTCTTGGTAAACTACCAGCCGGTGTCCCACCTTCCGTTTATCTCGAAAATCCTCAAAAAAATTGTTGCACAGCAGCTAAATGAACACTTAGCGTCTAACAATCTCTGTGAACCTTTTCAATCCGGTTTCAGGGCAGATCACTCTACAGAGACAGCCCTCGCAAAAATGACTAATGATCTATTGCTAACGATGGATTCTGATGCGTCATCTATGTTGCTGCTTCTTGATCTTAGCGCTGCTTTCGATACCGTCGATCATAATATTTTATTAGAGCGCATCAAAACACGTATTGGTATGTCAGACTTAGCCTTGTCTTGGTTTAACTCTTATCTTACTGACAGGATGCAGTGCGTCTCCCATAACAATGTGACCTCGGACTATGTCAAGGTCACGTGCGGAGTCCCCCAGGGTTCGGTTCTTGGCCCTGCACTCTTTAGTATTTACATGCTGCCGCTAGGTGACATCATACGCAAATACGGTGTTAGCTTTCACTGTTATGCGGATGACCCCAACTCTACATGCCCCTAAAGCTGACCAACACGCCGGATTGTAGTCAGCTGGAGGCGTGTCTTAATGAAATTAAACAATGGATGTCCGCTAACTTTTTGCAACTCAACTCTAAGAAAACGGAAATGCTGATTATCGGTCCTGCTCAACACCGACATCTATTTAATAATACCACCTTAACATTTGACAACCAAACAATTACACAAGCCGACTCGGTAAAGAATCTGGGTATTATTTTCGACCCAACTCTCTCGTTTGAGTCACACATTAAGAGTGTTACTAAAACGGCCTTCTTTCATCTCCGTAATATCGCTAAAATTTGTTCCATTTTGTCCACTCGCCACGCTGAGATCATTATTCATGCTTTCGTTACGTCTCGTCTCGATTACTGTAATGTATTATTTTCGGGTCTCCCTATGTCTAGCATTAAGAGATTACAGTTGGTACAAAATGCGGCTGCTAGACTTTTGACAAGAACAAGAAAGTTTGATCATTATACGCCTATACTGGCTCACCCGCACTGGCTTCCTGTGCACTTAAGATGTGACTTTAAGGTTTTACTACTTACGTATAAAATACTACACGGTCTAGCTCCAGCCTATCTTGCTGACTGTATTGTACCATATGTCCCGGCAAGAAATCTGCGTTCAAAGAACTCCGGCTTATTAGTGATTCCCAGAGCCCAAAAAAAGTCTGCGGGCTATAGAGCGTTTTCTGTTCGGGCTCCAGTACTATAGAATGCCCTCCCGGTAAAAGTTAGAGATGCTACCTCAGTAGAAGCATTTAAGTCCCATCTTAAAACTAATTTGTATACTCTAGCCTTTAAATAGACCCCCCTTTTTAGACCAGTTGATCTGCCGTTTTCTTTTCTCCTTTGCCCCCTCGCCGGGTTATTCCGGTTCCAGTGACCATGGATGAGATGCTGGCTGTCCAGAGTTGGGACCCGGGGTGGACCGCTCGCCTGTGCATCGGTTGGGCACGTCTCTGCGCTACTGACCTGTCTCCGCTCGAGATGGTCTCCTGCTGGCCCCACTATGGACTGGACTCTCACTGTTATGTGGATCCACTAGGGACTGTACTTAGAGGGGGGGGTTACCCACATACGCGGTCCCCTCCAAGGTTTCTCATAGTCATTCACATCGACGTCCCTTGTGTGGGCTCTGTGCCGAGGATGTCGTTGTGGCTTGTGCAGCCCTTTGAGACTTTTGTGATTTAGGGCTATATAAATAAACATTGATTGATTGATTGATATTGATACCAAAGAATAATAATAAAAACTTAAAAATTGTAAAATACTTTTGCATGCAGTCTGAAATAAGAAACATCTTAGACTGTCCAAGTGTATGTGCGTGCAAATCATGTTTGTAATATTGTTGTTTTAGGAAAACATTAAATCCATGAAGATACTGAAAATAGTGAGTGAATGAATGACAAAGTACATAAAGCATATACGGTTTGTACATGCACATTGATGGTTTGCAGTCGTTAAAAGTACAAGTACAATTATATAACTTATCCGTGATGTGTACATATGCACAAATGTGCAAGGTGTACATATCAGTGCAAAAAAAATCATTAACCTAGGACAATGTGTCATTAAAATAAACTTTACAAATGTATAAAAAGTATTTAAACACAGCTAAACACATGGCTAGTTTGATAAACCAATAGAATTATACTAACATCAATTTGTTATTTGGGTCTCATGATCATAACCTCAGTGTGAAAACACTTACAGTGTTGATTACCTTTAAAATAGACTTTCATGTGCACATGAATATGTTGCTATTAGAAGTTTAACGCTGCCTTGTGGTGTCTGTTTTATACCATAAGGAGAACATAGCCCCGGACTATAGCAGTAGTACAATTACATTGCAGTCTTTTATTATGAGAATGATTACACGGTATATGGAGAGATTCATCAATGTCCCCACAAGAAGTAGTAGAAATCGCTTAGAAATGATGCAGCTAAACAAAAGTAAATGCATTGTAAAACTTTAGCATTATTAGTTTCCGACATTGTTTCATCCAAATAACAGCTTTATATGTTAGCTTTTTTTAAGAATTACAACTGGAAATCAGTTGAAAGTGTTGAAAGCAATGATTATAAATATATGTATGTGAAATTCAACCAATATGAATCAGTAAGGTATGTACACACACATAGTTAATAACACAATTATTTACCTTAACCTGGCCTTAATGTATAGATATACAAGTGCAGTAGGTTTGTGGGAAACATTCTGCTCTTAAACATGTAAAATATTGCTACCAAAAAAATAATACAATCCTAAAATGTTGAACATTTTGAATAGGTTTTGAAAAAAAACTTGCATAATCACTGACAAACTGAGTAGTGAATAAAAAAGAAACTGAAAAAGTAATTGAAAAAAGTAATTGGGTGAACAGGTTTGGGTCTGGTTTAACATAACTTTAAAGGCCTACTGAAATTAATTTTTTTTATTTAAACGGGGATAGCAGATCTATTCTATGTGTCATACTTGATCATTTCGCGATATTGCCATATTTTTGCTGAAAGGATTTAGTAGAGAACAACGATGACAAAGATTGCAACTTTTGGTATCTGATAAAAAAAAGGCTTGCCCCTACCGGAAGTAGCGTGACGTAGTCAATTGAACATATCCGCAAAGTTCCCTATTGTTTACAATGATGGCCGCCAGAAGTGAGAGAGATTCGGACTGAGAAAGCGACGATTTCCCCATTAATTTGAGCGAGGATGAAAGATTTGTGGATGAGGAAAGTGCAAGTGAAGGACTAGTGGGGAGTGGAAGCGATTCAGATAGGGAAGATGCTGTGAGAGCCGGGGGTGACCTGATATTCAGCTGTGAATGACTACAACAGTAAATAAACACAAGACATATATATACTCTATTAGCCACAACACAACCAGGCTTATGTTTAATATGCCACAAATTAATCCCACATAAAAACACAGAGGTGTTTGTTATGCTAGCTCCTAGCTACTAGCTACTAGCTCGAGCTAGTTATAGCTCGAGCGGGTTATATGGACGGGATCCCGTCCATAAAACCCGCCAATACAATTCTAACACCTGCACAACACACACACTCACTCAGCCCAAAGGACCGTTCACCTAACCCAAGGTTCATAAAGCTTATATATTTAACCAAAGTTACTTACGTGACACGCACGTACGGGCAAGCGATCAAATGTTTGGAAGCGCACGGGTGGGACCTGATATTCAGCTGGGAATGACTACAACAGTAAATAAACACAAGACATATATATACTCTATTAGCCACAACACAACCAGTCTTATATTTAATATGCCACAAATTAGGAGCTAGGAGCTAGTATAACAAGCACCTAGGTGTTTGTTATGCTAGCTCCTAGCTCCTAGCTACTAGCTCGAGCATATTATAGCAAGCGATCAAATGTTTGGAAGCGTACTCACGGTATCGCGTCTGCGTCTGTGTATCCAAATCAAAGTCCTCCTGGTAAGAGTCTCTGTTGTCCGAGTTCTTCGATCTTGACTGCATCTTTCGGGAATGTAAACAATGAAACACCGACTGTGTTGTGTTGCTGACTTCCCTCGCAAAATACTCCGCTACGCACCGACAGCTTTCTTCTTTGCTTGCTCAGCTTTTCTCCATAATGCAATGAACAAATTGCAACAGATTCACCAACACAGATGTCCAGAATACTGTGGAATAATGAGATGAAAACAGAGCTATTTCGTATTGGCTTCAATGGGGAAGCCATACCTCTGTTAAACTGGCTACGCCACGCGCATACGTCATCCTCCAAAGGAATTTTCAACCGGAAGTTTAGCGGGAAATTTAAAATTGCACTTTATAAGTTAACCCGGCCGTATTGGCATGTGTTGCAATGTTAAGATTTCATCATTGATATATAAACTATCCGACTGCGTGGTCGGTAGTAGTGGCTTTCAGTAGGCCTTTAATGAATAGATGTACAAATGGAGTAGGAGTACCCTGTTTATCCATCATTGTTGCGAAGACTACTATTGAAGTCACCTTGTATTTCCTTCGTCTGTTAGTTTTGAAAAAGAGTCGTTCTAAAATACTAACTTACAATAAACTATTATCTGCTGGTGAAGAACATACACGCAAACAAGGTTAGATTTAGGAAAAAGCAATGATAAAAGCATGGGGATGGATGGTAGTCTAAAAGCCCCCCCCCCCAAAAAAAACAGTACACTAAACATTGTAAAACAAACTTGCTACATCACTGACAAACTGAGTAGTGAATAAAAAAGAAACAGAAACAGCGATTGAAAAAAGTAATAGGGTGTACAGGTTTAGGTCTGGTTTGACATACATTACCTTTAATGAATAGATGTACACATGCAGTAGGATTAGGACCCTGCTTATCCAACATGTGTACTAATGCACAAATGTGCATGGTGTACAATTGTAATACGAATGATTAAACTGGGAAAAATGAGATACACATACAAATATAGTTTGCATTATTATTGTTTCGAAAGACTACTATTAAAGTCACCTTGTATTTCCGTCGTTTGTTAGTTTTGAAAAAGAGTCGTTCTAAAATACTAACATACAAGAAACTATTATCTGCTGGTGAAGAACATACACGCAAACAAGGTTAGATTTAGGAAAAAGCAATGATAAAAGCATGGGGATGGATGGTAGTCTAAAAGGACCAAAAAAAGTCACATTACGCGAAACATTGTAAAAATCAAGAAGCTAAAGTTGACTTGCAGCTACTCATTCAAATGTTTTGTATTGTTGTACTATGACGATAAAAGCTACACTTATAATGCAACTTAAATCCACAATATGTATATTAAACATGTGGACATTACATAAATAAGAAAACTATCAATATTCCTACAATGTATTGACACGCAATTAAAAACATTGTGTTAAATACTTAAAAAATATTTCTGTGGATTAAACCCCAGGTAACAAGTGAACGTTATGTGAACGTTAGGAGAACGTAGTGGCATTGTTCTGGGAACGTTAGTTTATAACGTTCAAAGAACGTGAGGTTGTGGAGTTCTTGCTTGGTTAGCAGAACATTAGCCAAGAACGTTTGGCTAGAACGTTTAGGGAACTGTTTAGGAACATGCTATTTACATCTGTTTTTGTGCTATATTGTCAGGAATAACACTCAAACAGAAATTTCAACTCTAATTCTTTATTAGTGATAATTATAATACAATAGAAATGGAATGCAGTGGTCTTGGTCGTGCGCGTCAGTGTACTCCTGCCCCTTCTTGTTGGTTCTCTTCCTGGAAGTAAATAATTATAGATATTCACAAATACAACAAAGACAGCACTGGAATGTAGATTAATTGAATGCAATTAAAACATGGCATAATTTACTCCTTGTTAACCTGCTCAATAGAGGCTTTGCAGTCACGCGGTTTTATCACGTGACTTTGTGTTACGCCGCCATCTTGCCGGTCAACCGGTCAGCTCGTTCCTACGTGTTCGTACAGATTCAGTTTGATTTCTGCGCTACATTTTCACCGATTTCATCCGAATTATGGTTGATTTGCTATCCAATGAAGTTGTGCATTTGGATGAAGAGTCCAAGAAACGTTACCGAGAGAAGTTGAACCTTGTTGGCACAACGGATCCGTACCTTTTACCGAGAAGCATGCTAAAATCACCTAAGCATTTTGCAACAGCCGACCTGCCTGATCTCTCATATCCAGACATTTATAATTACCTCGTCCATTCACCATCTCCGTACACTGGAAAGGACCTTAAGGCATACAAGAGTCTGGATGCCTACAAGTATTTTACAGCAGGTTTTGTGCATGATGGGCTGATATGGCAGATTCCAAACAAAAATCGATTTCTTCTCATGACCAAGGTAAGGAAAAAGCACACACAGAAGAGCCTACTGTCTGTTTACAAATCCGCGTGGCAGTAACAGTGTGATTGTGAAAAAACTACTGAAGTGATTCTAATGAAAACTCACATTGTTAAGCTTTTTTTTCTCTCTATGCATTACATAATTTCAAAAAACTACTATAGACTTTGTGAAACAGTTTTTTAATTAAGCATTTTTGAACAGGAGGCTTTTTGTAATAAAAGATTAGCCTGAACATTTATCGCATTCAGTTTAAGGATGTGACCAAACAATATTATAAAAAAATTCTATCAAAAATTGCTTTGTAAAAAACTGTTTCCAGGAGCTTCATATTGAAATCTGAGAAATTAATTCCTACAATAAAACAACATTACATAATTTCCAACTATTCAGTATAGAGCTTATGAAACAGTTTCTACAAAAATAATTTTTAGAATTCAGGCTTAATAATTCATTTTGGTTTCTTGCTCAAAATGAACCAGGTTTAAATTTTCAGGCTAATTTAATGAATGATTCATGAGAACATTTACCAAATGCCAGGTAAAATATGCATAAATGGACAGTAAGGTCTAGCCTTGTATATTATATCCAAATTAGGGACTGATAATAATATAAGGTATGTCATATTATCTGTTTCAGGTAAAACACTCTCAACGGATGAATGATCCTCCCCTCAGACCTTGGGTAGCAATAGCGAAAGATGGTCAGATCCTGTGCTGCCACTGTACCTGCATGGCTGGATTGGTTTCTATCTCCGTTGTATTATGCCAGAGCTATTAGCTAAAGTGTACACGGTAGAACAATCTGTTGCCACAACTGCATCCGCTTCGGAAGAGTTTGTTTGCTACTGCCGTAACCCTCCCACTGAGGATATGTTGGTTTGTAAATCTGAGAACTGCAGCATCAAAGCATTCCACATGAAATGTCTTGGCATAAAACGAGTCCCACAACGATGGTTTTGCCCTAACTGTAAGAAGTTGGAAGTAAAACAGAAAAAGTTGTTTCTGTAAGATTCTTTCCTGGTATTTATTACAGAAAAAATATGGATGCAACATCATTACTCAAATGGTACAATTGGGTCAGATAAATTTGTAAGTGCGCATGACACTTGTACAATTTTATCTAATGTAGTGAAACCACTGTCATCAGATGACAATAAAGAGATGGGTATGATATTTTCCATCATGGTATACTTTTGTCTTGCGAGTCCAATAACTCTCTCTACATGGATACGGACAGCAGCTAATCCTCTGGTGCCCTCAACATCTAGTGGATTAAGCTGCCTTCTTTTCGAATCTCAGCGTGCACCACATCTTCACCAGCGGGTAGTTGATTATTTTCTCAAGGGACAGACTGGGAAATATTGACGAGTGCTGCTGCTGCTGCCAATGCCCTCTCGCGGTCTCTCTTACGCTGCTTGAGATTTTGTCTTCTCTCAAAGATCTTCATTGAACATTTGAGTTTTCGTTTGTGAGGTGACTGGGTATGCTCAAATATACTTGGCACATAGTCTGGGGATAGTGGATCTTCGCTTTTTGCACCTGAAACAATTAAACAATCACATTATTCATAATGACTGCCATAAATAATTAAGCACGTTGTTGATGGGGATATACCCAGTTCAATTTGTTTTGTAATGGCATTTCATAACTTGACATATTAAAAAACTGAATAGAGTGAACTCATTCAGATACCTGTCTGTCTAAGTTGCTACCGTTATTATTTTTTTCTTATTTTTTCATGATGCCTCGGCTGATTGGCTTGAAAACTTTACCAATAAAAATTTTAACCTTGTGCCAATGGCTTGAAAACTTTACCAATGTAGATTTTACCTTGTGCCAAATGAAGTAACAAAAAGCCTCTTGTTCAAAAATGCTTCATTGGAAAAAAATTGTTTCACAAGGTCCATCATAATTTTTTTTGAAATTTCCTAATGCATTCACTCATGATAGTTCATTGTTCAATTCCAATATGAAGCTCAACATTTACATTGATAAAGTTTTCAAGCCAATCAGATGAAGCATCATGAAAAAATAAAAACGGTACCTAAAAGATGGGGATTAGGGTGGGGGTGCATTTTCAGGCAGGACGTTCAGGCCTGCTGCCTGAGAATGCACCCCCTATCTATCTCTGGCTAGGAAGGTCATAGAGACATGACACTCACCCTGGTGACTCATCATAGCCCTTTTCTTGCAGTAGGGGGTGCATTATATATATTTATATATATATATATATATATATATTACACACACGCGCACACACACACACTCACACACTCACACACACTGCTATGTCAATCCAAAACACACAACTTATTGGTCTCTTAACATGTTTCCAGAAGAAAAGAGGGGGGGGGGGGGGGGGGGGGGGTGAACTGAAGAAATAATCCCATTTCCTGCCTTGCTGCCTTTCTAAAAATGCACCCAGCATTTTCAACAATCATATTTGTATCATCCCATATTGTATTATTTCTCATTTTGTGAAACAAATCAGGGGTGAATAGTTTGTTTACATACCTGATATGAAGTGTTCATTGCATATCCTTGTGTACATCGTAAATTTCCATCGTTCACGACAAATCGCCGCAATCCGAAGCTAAGATTTGGTTTATCGCCTCGTGTACATCCAACAGCACAGCAGGTTTCCGGCATTTCCAAGCTCAAATAGCAGCAGATCAAACAAGAAAGCGTGTGTGAGTCGTTGACAGGTGTTGTGCCTGAAAACGCACCCCTGCCATAGAATGCACCCCCTGACGCGGGGAGCGCGCTTACGTCACTCGCTTACGTCACTCGTCTCGAAAAGTATATCTAAACTCGGCTGTAATGAGAGATTTATCCTTAAAAGGCAGAACCTTTCTTTCCAAAGCAGAAGGTATCTCCAGGCTTACGTATGCGGCTATTTCTTTAGATGTTAACCAAAAAATATGTAAAACTATTGACAAAATACTTGTTGACTTTGTTTGGAAAAACAAAATTCATTATATTAAGAAATCTGTTATAATGAACAATTATAATCAGGGTGGTCTAAACTTTCTGGATTTCACTACACTAAACAACACCTTCAAGATTAATTGGATACGACACTATTTGAAAGACCCTACCTCAATTTGGAACTTCATTTCTCATCATGTATTTTCTAACCTTGGAGGCCTAAAATTTTTGCTATTGTGTAACTACAGCATTGATAGGATTCCTGTTGCTCTTTCAAACTTCCACAAACAAGCCCTTCTGGCATGGTCTCTTATATACAAGCACAATTTCTCATCTACCAAATACTTCATTTGGAACAATAAAGATATATGTTACAAAAGGAAATCTCTTTTCCTCAACAATTGGTTCAACAATGATATTATTTTAGTGAGTCAGCTTTTCAATAAGGAAGGTCAACTTTTTAATTACCAAGAATTTCTCAACCACTTTAAGGTCCCTGTGACTCCCAAACAATTTGCCATTGTATTTGATGCCATTCCAACGGGTGTTGTTATGTTGTACAGGGCTTACTCATCTCCTCTTTCTGCTGTAAAAATTGTGAATGATCCACTTGACACTCCTGTGGGGAAACTTTGCTTTGATCAGAAAAATAACAGAAAAATCCGCAGCTTATTCCAAAATGATTGTGTGTCTGTCTCCTATGTAATTGCGCTCTGGAATAATATTGTGAATGACATCTGCTGGGTCAAAACATGGTCCCTTCCTAACAGGTATTTACTTACCAACAAAGTCAAAGAGATATCTTTTAAAATCATTCATCGTTATTACCCTGTAAAGACTGTGATGGTTAGATACAAGAAGGACATTGATGTTACCTGCACCTTATGTAACATGCATCCAGAGACTGTTTACCACCTGTTTTGGACTTGTGAAAGCACTCGATCACTATGGCAGTCATCTGTCGCTTCATCCTGGACAATATTCATGACAAATTTGTGCTTTGTTTTAAAGATGTGATATTTGGTTTTACACTATATGAACAAAAATTTGAAAAGGAATTTTACCTTTGCAACCTCATTATACTATTGGCTAAGTTTTATATTCATAAATGTAAGTTTCTCAATACCCGACCTGTCTTTTGTGCCTTTAAAAAAGAGTTAGAACTGTACATTAAGACACTCTCTACCTCTAGCAACCAGAAAGCTGTGAAGACGATTATGCTGTGTTCCAAATTTGAGTTGTTTACTGAAATTGAGTGAGCCTATGGCTTTGCACTTGGTTTATATTATATATATGTTTTTTTTGCATTCTATTTTGGTTACTTTGAATTTATAACCCCCTGGCGCTGCTTTGTATTCTTTTTGTACTGTTTTGTACTACTTTTGTACTTATTTGATTGTTGAAATGTTGAAATGTATAAATAAAGCTTTAAAAAAAAAAAAAAAAAAAAAAAAAAAAAAAACTCGGCTGTAATCACACGGTGGAAGAGGGGTTAGTGCGTCTGCCTCACAATACGAAGGTGCTGAGTAGTCTGGGGTTCAATCCCGGGCTCGGGATCTTTCTGTGTGGAGTTTGCATGTTCTCCCCGTGACTGCGTGGGTTCTCTCCGGGTACTTTGCCGTCATTCAAGTGGCTGAAATCGCCTCTTTCGTCATAAAAAAGTACATAAAGTGAAATAATCCACGTATTCTTTATTTGTGGATGGATTAAAAATTGTGAGCCTTTAATGATTTCGCCGTCATTAGATCAAAAGTACATAAAGTGAAATAATCCAAGTTTTCTTTACTTTTGGATGGATTAAAAATTGTGAGACTTTAATGATTTCGCCGTCATTCAAGTGGCTGAAATCGCCTCTTTCGGCATAAAAAAGTACATAAAGTGAAATAATCCACGTATTCTTTATTTGTGGATGGATTAAAAATTGAGAGCCTTTAATGATTTCGCCGTCATTAGATCAGATAAGGTGAAAACAATAACCAATTAATATTGGAATATTTGCTGTCCCAAAAATGTAGTATTAATGGTCTACCTTGACAGCTTACTGTAAAGAATATATACACCAAAGTAAACCTCACTATGTCCTTTTTTAGAGACATCAAGGAGAACGAATGTTTGCTGCTTCATTCGACGTGTTGTCGTGATCCAATACTCGTATTTTTAAAAATATTACATTTTCTTTAACTTTAAGAAGCTCATGGGTGGATGGATGAATAAATAAATGAATGTATCTGATATCTACAATTGATTTGGTTTTAAGAAGTTTCAAATTGAACATTCACAAATAACGTTAAGTACCCGAAGTACCAGAGGTGGAGTTATGATGGGGGTGCATTTTCCACAGCTGCCTGAGAATGCACCCCCTATCTATCTCTGGCTAGGAAGGTCATAGAGACTTGGCACTCACCCTGGTGACTCATCATAGCCCCCTCAGTGTACAGTGAAAACCATGTGAAAATTGGACCACCAGAAGTGGAGTTAGGGTGGGGGTGCATTTTCAGGCAGGACGTTCAGGCCTGCTGCCTGAGAATGCACCCCCTATCTATCTCTGGTTAGGAAGGTCATAGAGACTTGGCACTCACCCTGGTGACTCATCATAGCCCACTCAGTGTACAGTGAAAACCATGTGATGATCGGACTACCAGAAGTGGAGTTAGGGTGGGGGTGCATTTTCCACAGCTGCCTGAGAATGCACCCCCTATCTATCTCTGGGGTAATCGTCGCTTTCTCGGTCCGAATCGCTCTCGCTGCTGCTGGCCATGATTGTAAACAATGTGCAGATGTGAGGAGCTCCACAACCTGTGACGTCACGCTACAGGCAAGGCTTTTTTATCAGCAACCAAAAGTTGCGAACTTTATCGTCGATGTTCTCTACTAAATCCTTTCAGCAAAAATATGGCAATATCGCGAAATGATCAAGTATGACACATAGAATGGACCTGCTATCCCCGTTTAAATAGTAAAATCTCATTTCAGTAGGCCTTTAAAATATAAGTCGCGCCCACTATAAGTTGCGGCCACCCTAAGTCGCCATCACACTAAATCACGCCCACTTTTTAAATTAAAACTTTAAGTCGCGCCCACTCTAAGCAGCACCCATTTTAAAGTCTAAGTGGCGCCCACTTTAAATCTAAGTCGCGCCCACCCTAAACTGCACCCACTTTAAAATCTAAGCTAAAGAGGTTCCCACAGAGGTGAGGACAACGGAAGTGTTTGTTACGATTTAGACTAGGGGGTAGCAGCCTAAGCAGAGGAGCACAGACTTCCCTCTCCCCAGCTACTTCATCCAGCTCTTCCCGGGGGTCCCGAGGCTTTCCCAGGCCAGATGGGAGACATAGTCTCTCCACCGTGTCCTGGGTCTTCTCCGTGGTGTCCTACTGGTTGGACGCGCCCTAAACACCTTTCGCCAGGGAGGCGTTCGGGGGGCATTCTGACCAGATGTCTCATCTGTGGTGGTTGTGGTCATCACCTAATCTTTAAGGATTGCTTCTAGAACATTCATGCATAACAGAGATCAGTATAGTATGCAGTAGTTTAGAATGTGTATAGTAGGTATCAAGTGTCAGGCAGCTGAAACAACTCTAATTTATTGACTGTCAGAAAATACAAGTTGTGGTCTGTTGTGAGAAATGTCTTGTTTGTCCATCCAAGGCCACCGTAGGTCACGTGAGGTCTCTGCGTCACAAGAGTTGCTAACATTAGCCAAGTTAGCTCAAGTGGAGACTGAAATAAAGGAGTCGTGTATGAAACAAGCTCAGCTTCCTATTATCATGACATCACAGACTACACCCCTACAGTGACCAAAGATGAAGAATTAAGGTTTTGAAATTGTATTGGATTTGGTTTTTCTGTGTGCGGCTCCAAATGAAAAAAAGTTTGGACACCCCTGCTTTAGAATAATGAACCCGAAAAGTGAATCCAAATAAAAATAAATAAATAGAAGAAAAAACAAATACCATTTAAAAAATAACTGCAAAACAATAATGCCTTCAGGTGGAAGGCGGGGTTCACACTGGACACCTCATCGCAGGGCCAACACAGACAGACAATATTCACACACTAGGGAGTCGGACAATTTAGTGTTGCCAATCAGCCTATCCCCAGGTGCATGTCTTTGGAGGTGGGAGGGGCCTATGGCCAGGTGCATGTCTTTCGAGGTGGTATGGACCTCTCCCAAGGCGCTTGTCTTTGTAGGTGGAAAGAAACGAGTACCTGGAGGGAACCCATGCAGTCACGGGGAGAACATGCAAACTCCATACAACGGTAACCACTGCGCCACCGTGCTGCCCTATATATACAGTATATATATATATATATATATATATATATATATATATATATATATATATATATATATATATATATATATATATATATATATATATATATATATATATATATATATATTAGAGATGTCCGATAATGGCTTTTTTGCCGATATCCGATATTGTCCAACTCTTAATTACCGATTCCGATATCAACCGATACCGATATATACAGTCGTGGAATTAACACATTATTATGCCTAACTTTGTTGTGATGCCCCGCTGGATGCATTAAACAATGTAACAAGGTTTTCCAAAATAAATCAACTCAAGTTATGGAAAAAAATGCCAAAATGGCACTGCCATATTTATTATTGAAGTCACAAAGTGCATTATATTTTTTAACATGCCTCAAAACAGCAGCTTGGAATTTGGGACATGCGGAGGTTGAGGTGGGCGGGGTTGGGTCGGGGTTGAGGTGGGGGGGGGGGGGGATGTAGGGGTAGCGGGGATGTATATTATAGCGTCCCGGAAGAGTTAGTGCTGCAAGGGGTTCTGGGTATTTGTTCTGTTGTGTTTATGTTGTGTTACGGTGCGGATGCTCTCCCGAAATGTGTTTGTCATTCTTGTTTGGTGTGGGTTCACAGTGTGGCGCATATTTGTAACAGTGTTAAAGTTGTTTATAAGGCCACCCTCAGTGTGACCTGTATGGCTGTTGACCAAGTATGCCTTGCATTCACTTGTGTGTGTGAAAAGCCGTACATATTATGTGATTGGGCCGGCTCACAAAGGCAGTGCCTTTAAGGTTTATTGGCGCTCTGTACTTCTCTCTACGTCTGTATACCACTCCGTACAGCTTGCAATCAGGTTGCACGAGTGGGCAATTCTCGGCGCTAAATTTGCATGTACATAAAAAACGGCTCCCAAACCAACGGCTCTCCACTGGGAACCGGTTGTCATCATTCACTCAAAGGAACCGTTAAAAATGTTAGATTTGTTCGCGAGAGTCACATGTCTAGCGTCTATTCATGTACCGGTATGTGTATGATGGACGCATAGTAAAATGGTTCAGAACCATATCCCTAATGGTTCCCATTAGGGATATTAATCTTCGGGCACCACGAGATTTGATTTGATTCTTGGGGGTAATAACAATTTGATTCATCGATGTCCCATTGGGGTTGTGAGTTTTTCCTTGCCCTTATGTGGGCTCTGTACCGCGGATGTCATTGTGGCTTGTGCAGCCCTTTTTCGACACTTGTGATTTAGGGCAATATAAATAAACATTGATTAATGATTGATTGATTGATTCGGATCGATTCTCGATTCAAAATCGATACATTTTAATAACATTGGGTGCTAGATCTATTATTAACTACATTCCTCCATAAAATAGATAAACAGCTCTGATACATTTCTCGAATAAGCGGTAGAAAATGGATGGATGGATGAAAAATTGTTTTTGTTGAGTAAAATTCTACCCAAACATTTAATAAAGTTGGGAAGACTATGTCTCCCGGCTGGTCTGGGAACGCCTTGGGATCCCCCGGGAGGAGCTGGACGGAAGTCTGGGCTTCCCTGCTTAGGCTGCTGCCCCCGCGACCCGACCTTGGATAAGCGGAAGAAGATGGATGGATGGATGGAAATACAAATAAGGCAGAAAGAGAAGTATCCAACACTTCTCTTCTCTAAAGTAAATCTGTACAGCAGATATAGATCATCTACATTTGTCTGAGTGGCTGGACAGGACAAATAAAAAATACTTTAAAAAAAAAAATACATTTTAGTTTTTTTTAAACGATTAAGAAACGTTACAAATAAGAATCGCAATACGTTCGAAAACATTTTTTTTTCTTACACCCCGAGTTCCAATAATTTTAATAATAAAAATCAGCATACTTAAAGCAGCACTAAGTAACTTTTCAACCTTCATCAAATATTGTCTTAACTATTGGGATGATACATCGACTTACAACACATTGAATTACACCTCTGTCATGGCCTATCGTTTTTACTGACACTTAGCCACTTTGAGGAGGGTGGCAGGAACCCTCCCACACAAAAAACTACAAGTGTGCTGACTTTCTTTACGGCATTCATCACTCCCCCTTTCCCCATTCGTTAAAAGATGGAAGTCGATGCGGACGCCTACCTGCAATTACTGCTATCATGGCCGAAGCTCCAAAACAACCAAAGAAACGAAAAGTTTTGTCTGAGGAGCCAAAAAACAATGAAGGCTACCCGGATAAAAAGGACAGTCAAGGATCAAAGCTCAAAGACGAGGGATTGTGCCTTGCTTCTGTCCCTGCTAAACTAGTAAGTGACTTTTGATGCACAAATCAAAATAATAATGCTAATGTTAGCTATCCGAAATTTGGGTGTAGCAATAAACAGCCATCGTCGTGATAGTTCCACACTACTTTTTTGAAAAAACTCTCCCGTCTGTCTTTCTTTGCTTTACCTGCATCCACCCTGATACATTCTTGGTAGTAGTGTCATGTGTGTAGAAAAATCCAAGATCATTTATTGATAGTGTCTGTTATTTAACATCAACATCGCCATAGAGACGAATATTTGTGACGATATTACATCGGACATCATGTCAGTGTGACGCTATATGCGCTAGTACTCATGGGAAATGTGGTATTCTTCTGGCAAACCACTACCGCTGTGGTCCGCTGGCGGCGCCAAAGTCAACCAAAGTTCTTAAGTGGGGCTTTAAGTGTTCAATATTTCAGAATAAATTAATTACGTATATTTCGAAAATTAAATTTTTACTTACTTACTGTATTGGGACTTTTGGTATCGATTTGTCACTAAGTCAATACAGCTGTGTCATCAACACTGACATCGTTGTTTTGACTTCAAACCTCATAATCATTTAATTATTTTGGGATGTTGCCTAAAAAAGTTATTGTAAATAAAAGCAACTATACCAAACAAACATTTGGTATAAATTGATTAAAATAACCCCCTTAAAACTTTCAATTACACACAATTATTGCAGAAAAATAACAAGAATGCAACAATGTCAAGAAAACAACATAAATAACTTGTTTCATGCAGGTGCAACAAAAGTATCAATCCCATCGCGCTAGTATCAATTTGATGCCATACACACCTCAGTATCGATGCTATTGATATTTAGACCACCCCTACATTGCAGTACTGTTCTTTGACCAAAAACAGATGTAACGGTTCTAATATTTTTTTAAGAAGTTAACGTCACCAGACGTGGGCCAAAAGGATATCTCATTTATTTTGGAGCTTCTAAACGATTTTTCTTTGCGCCAACAGAGCATTCACAATTACAGACAATCATCACACCAACGTTGACCTCAATGTTCTTACATTCGTAGTAATAGCTACAGGAGAGTACACAATATATGCAGTCAACAATATACACGGACACAGAACACAGAGAAGGGTTACTTCGGTCAAGACGAGTGAAACCATCTCTCGTACAAACTGTAAATGTTTTGAGGTAATGTAGACTTGCAACACTTAGGACCAAATATTTCAATATACACTTTATTCAAAGCTTACTAGGTTATTGACTCACATTCAACCTTTAAGGGGAATTGTAAAAACTCTGTTTTGTTTTTTTTAATAATATATTATCTTAGGTCCAAAGATGAACTAGTACAGTGAAAGTTTCAATCAAAGACAAAGAATAGTCATTGCATTACACCGCTAACTCTGCACAGTAAGGTGAGACAAACTGTTTGTGTGCAAAGTCTGATAAAATGCATTTTTTTTGGCAACAAAATTAGGTATGAAAAGGAGGTGGATCAGGGGAAATGAACAAAAAAAAAAACCGACAGGGGATTTTAAAATGGAACAGCTCCAACAGAGTGAGTTGGTAGACCAGGTCAGAAGAAAGAGTCCTGTGTTTTTTTTCCCTTTTGTTTGGGAAGCCTCGATTCCATCAGTCACTTTAATCACACGTATTAGATTACACCACGGGTGTCTAAAGTACGGCCCGGGGGCCATTTGCGGCTTGTTGCTCATTTTTTAACGGCCTGCGGCACATTCGTTAGCATGCTAATTTTTCTTTGCTAATTTTGCAGGTATACACTTCAATGTCAAATAAGTTTATTACTTGATGAATGATACCTGTTAACATGCTAATGTAATTATGCTAGCTTTTTTTTTGAGCTAATTTTTGTTGGCATACAACTCAGTCATATTTTGGTACATGCTAACATTAGCATTTTTTTAGGAACACACTTCAGAGTAATATATTTTGGTACTTGATGCATGTTACAGTAAGCATTTTAACATGCTAGATTGTTTAGCTAATTTAGCAGGTATACACCTGAGTGTCATATATTTTGGTATGTCACTAATGTTAACAGTAAGCATGCTATTGTTAGCATGTTAATATAGTACTGTTAGCATGCTCGTTTTTTTTGGTTTTTTTTAGCTCATTCTGCTTATATTTTTGTTACTTGATGCTATCTGGGCCAGCGTGCTAGCTGTTAGCATTTTAGTTCGGTTTTGCCTATTCATCATTCACAAAAAGTTTCTAACAAAAGAGCATTTTGTGGTTCATTAGAAACAAATCGATATACTGTACTGTTTTGAAGGTGAAAACTACCGAAATGGCCCCCCGGGTTCTTTGATTAGTCAGTGTGTGCCCCTCAGCTAAAAAAGTTTGGGCACTCCTGGTTTACGTGATTGTGAACGTGTGTGCAAGTTATGGTGCAACTATAAAAAAAAATAATTCCTAACTGCATACAGAGCGTCGACACTGATCAGCCATACCACTACAACCTTCACCCAAATACTGAACTGGAACTATAACAGCTCTGACAAGACCTTTGACCAGGTGATCTTTGACATCAAACTTGGGTTTTTGTTTTGTTTTGGAAAGAACCTCAGTTAAATTGAAATGTGTAGACTTTAGAGACCACATTTAACACCAGGAGCTTGAGGTGTTACACACAAAAGATCCCGTATGTGGTAATTCTCAATGTTCTGTTGCAACAGTCCCCAAGTGATACTGTCTCCATGGAAGGATATACATGGTCTGCAATCATTTCTAAGCGTCAAACAACAATCTTAAAAACCCAGTAGAACATTTTTCAAAAGTATCAGACTGCCCATGCCAACGGTTTGCAAGAAAAAAAGCCGAGACTAATGCCAACATTGTTCCATGGTCCTGTTGTAGGCACTTTGGATCTTCTGCACATGGACACACTAACTGACCTGCAGCTATATGGCAAACTGACGACTAAAGTTCGACTTTACATCCTACAAATTACCCCATCGGTTGACCGGTTGTCCTTCTCCAAATATCTTTCGGCAGCTCCTGCATATGTCAACTTTGAGGATGCCCACGTATCAAAGTCTCACCCACTGATGTGTTATTCCATTCGCCCTTACGAGATCATAGCGGTATGGCTGTTCAATGTGTGTGTATGAGGGACTCTGTTACTGTATGCAGTCCATGACGTGGATTTGCAGCGTGTCCATATCTGGAGCCTGGTACTGGCACTTGGGACAACGGAAGTCTGGCAGCTCCTCAACTCCCGCTGCTCCATGATCACCGACCTGCCCCGGGCCTTGAATGCGGTACGACGGCGGGGGTGCCGTGTTGAAAGCTCCAACTGAAAATACACCTGGGGGAAAGGTTAGGCACAAGTTACATTGTCTCTGCAGTGAATAAGTAATATCACCGTTGTGTGAAAGTGTACACCTATTTCACTCCTGAGTAATGGCCGGCGGCGATATTGATCCGATACAATATCAGCACAGATCATAGTACAAGATGATTTTGTAGTGCAGAATATTAGAAAAGGTTTAATCAAGTGAATTTAGTCAGAGACCAACGATAGGAATGGAAAACACAAAAGCTTAGGCTTTTGCGTTTTAAGGTTTTTTTAGTGACACCTAGTGGCCACAATAATTCATGGACTTAAGCTCATGCAAAATAAGTTGAATGATGCGGACACGTTTGTTACTGAATACTTACTAATACGCTTCTGCCTTGGAGACTTTGTATGTGTAAGTAATATGCAACTATAATTATTTAATACTTGTTTATTTTGACAAATGTGCTGTTTTATTGTTCAATGATTATCATTGATGTCTAGCTAGTGTGCTATTGTGTGCTTAGCTGTTGCATAGCTGCTAGTAGCCTATAGGCGAGCATGTTTACCTTTTGTAAATTACTTTAGTAAAATAGGAACAATTGTGTACTTATTGGAGGACTTGTTAACTTGCTGTCCAGCTTTGAAAAAGTAAGCACTCTGCAGGACTGCTTGTATCGCACACAAGTAAACACGCTGTAGGACTGCTTGTATCGCACACAAGTAAACACGCTGTAGGACTGCTTGTATCGCACACAAGTAAACACACTGCAGGACTGCTTGTATCGCACACAAGTAAACACGCTGTAGGACTGCTTGTATCGCAAACAAGTAAACACGCTGTAGGACTGCTTGTATCGCAAATGATATCGCACCCAAGTAAACACATTGCAAGACTCCATGTATCGCACATGATATCACACACAAGTAAACACGCTGCAGGACTGCTGGTATCGCACATGATATCACACACAAGTAAACACGCTGCAGGATTGTTTGTATCGCACATAATATCGCACACAAGTAAACACGCTGCAGGACTCCTGGTATCGCACGTGATATCACACCCAAGTAAACACAGCAGGACTGCTTGTATCGCACATGATATCACACCGAAGTAAACACGCTACAAGACTGCTTGTATTGCACATGATATCGCACACAAGTAAACACGCTGCAGGACTGTTAGTATCGCACGTGATATCACACCCAATTAAACACACTGCATGACTGCTTGTATCGCACATGATATCACACTGAAGTAAACACGCTGCAAGACTGCTTGTTTCGCACATTATCTCACACACAAGTAAACACGCTGCAGAACTGCTGGTATCGCACATGATATTGCATACAAACACGCTGCAGGACTGCTTGTATCGCACATGATATCACACTGAAGTAAACACGCTGCAAGACTGCTTGTATCGCACATTATATCACACACAAGTAATCATGCTGCAGGACTGCTAGTATTGCACATGATATATCACTCAAGTAAACACGCTGCAGGACTGCTGGTATCCCACATGTTATCGCACACAATTAACACGCTGTAAATAAATGATAAATAAATGGGTTATACTTGTATAGCGTTTTTCTACCTTCGAGGTACTCAAAGCGCTTTGACAGTATTTCCACATTCACCCATTCACACACACATTCACACACTGATGGCGGGAGCTGCCATGCAAGGCACTAGCCATCAGGAGCAAGGGTGAAGTGTCTTGCCCAAGGACACAACGGACGTGACTAGGATGGTAGAAGGTGGGGATTGAACCCCAGTAACCAGCAACCGTCCGATTGCTGGCACGGCCACTCTACCAACTTCGCCACGCCGTCCCCAGCCCTGTAGGGCTGCTTGTATCGCACATGATATCGCACACAAATAAATATGCTGCAGGACTGCTTGTATCGCACATGATATCACACCTAAGCAAACACGCTGCAGGACTGTTTGTATCAGAGCAGTTAGATCGAAGCTTTTTAGATGCAATATCATCCCATACTTGTTTTTGCTGATAACAGATCAGGATGCCGTCAGTGGAAAGTATTGGACAGGTTTCCTTTTGAACGTGATCCGACCCCGGCCCCCACACCCTCATTCAAACATAAGTTATTGTTCCATCAGTCTGTTTGGTTACCACGACTCATTAGAGACATACCTAGTGGAGCTGGAATATGTGGGACCCGTGCCGGAAAGTCCTCCTGGTGTCTCAGCTTCATTTGCTCCATGCGTGCCCTGAAACAGTCCCAAATGTAGACACCTTCAACAAATGCCAATCAAAGATCTTGTCCCCAACAAAGTGATCTTATTTTAACTCCGTGCCAAGATTAGGGGTGCAAGATAAATAATTATCGGACGGATATGAGGAATTATGACATCCTACTCAGGATGGACCAGCTCCCAACAAAATCCACGGTTCGAATCTTGTCCGGTTGGGGTTCGGTTCAGTGTACATTGTCCAAAGCTTTTCCACAAAAAGCCTCACAATGAAAAAATCATAAGATTTGGGCGCCATTTTGATATTCTTCACTTTTAAAACCAGTAAAATATACAGTGAAACCCATCGATTTGAGAACTTTTCGATTTACGAACTTTTGGTCAAGCCAACTATGCCTACATTTACAAACCATGTCTCTGTGTACAAACTCTTCATTCATTCATTTATTTTGTGTCATACCTGCAGGCAAAAAAAAGCAGGGCGCAGCATTTTTGGGGAGTCGCAGCCCTCCACGCCACTTGCTGCACAGCACTGTACACTACTAATCACTTCTCAGTGCTTCAGCGTGTGTGCCTTTTTGTGTTTTTCACCTTTTGACTAGTATTGTCCATTTTGCTAATTCAATACAAGTCCCAAAAAGAGAACTTTCCAGCATGGAAAGAAGGAGGGAATCAACTATTTGCGAGGAGTACATTAATGGTGCTCACAAGTATAGAAAAATCGACAAAGCAGGTACCATAGCAAGTTTTAATTGTGATTAAACCAGACTTTTCTGGAAAAATATGCCAAAGCAGACTTCTTTCATAGCGGAGAAGAGCTACTCTCGTTCAGCACGCGTGCACATGCACACATGACCCCTACTTCTCTCCCTCTGTCTGCTTCTTTCTCATCTAACTCCTCCTGTGCCAATGGTAATGTGGATGGATTTTACTTTTTTAAATGCTTATTGTTGTAGCAGTATAGTTGTTCCGTTAAGAATTTTGGTGATTTCTGATAGTTTGTGAGGGCACCAATGGTACTTCTGTGTATGTGTGAGTGTTGGCAGAGCAGCGCATACTGTTGTTTTGGCTTGTTAACAAAGAGAAAGTTGATCAATCACCCCCTTGTTTTGTTGGTTTGATATACAGTACTGACAGCACTTTATATAGTATTTCCACATTCACCCATTCACACACACATTCACACACTGATGGCGGGAGCTGCCATGCAAGGCACTAGCCATCAGGAGCAAGGGTGAAGTGTCTTGCCCAAGGACACAACGGACGTGACTAGGATGGTAGTCGGCATACGGGCAAGTTTTTCCTTGCCCGTATGTGGGCTCTGTACCGAGGATGTCGTTGTGGCTTGTACAGCCCTTTGAGACACTTGTGATTTAGGGCTATATAAATAAACATTGATTGATTGATTGATTGTACAAACCTTCACTAAAATATGGACTTTTGTCCAGGCTGGAACCCATTATTCATATTTACATTGTTCTTATGGAGAAATTTGCCTCACTGTACAAACTTTTCTATTGACGAACACTGTTCAAAAACAATTACATTTGTAGATCGAGGTTCCACTGTATTATTTTTTTAAAGGAAAAAAATGCCGGCATGTCAACTTTGTGTTATTATCGTCACCATTTCAACTATTTCCTGTTACATTACACCTGTTTGCTCTTCTATTACACTTTTCATAGGTTAGGAAAAAAAATGTAGTAAAAAATTAGCTGCGAGCAGCACTTTGGACTTATAGGTTTACCATAACTCAGGGTCACTTGCTGCTTGTGAAAGCAGGTACCACATGTAGCCACGTGGTTAAAATGTGATTATTTGTGCGGCCCAGCCTCACTACGACTCCACCTCTACCCCCAGTTATACAATGTATGAAGTGTTTTAGGAGCATAGGAAGTGTTGTAAGTGTGTGTGAAAGCTGTGCAGAGGGCCTATGAAGACAAATAAAAACCACATGGACGTATGGAACGTAATGCAACAGTAATCGACACAACTAACCTTATAACTTATTCAAAACAGCGACATGGAATCAACCTCATATACATATACAGTGTACAAACCCTGTTTCCATATGAGTTGGGAAATTGTGTTAGATGTAAATATAAACTAAATACAATGATTTGCAAATAATTTTCAACCCATATTCAGTTGAATATGCTACAAAGACAACATATTTGATGTTCAAACTGATAATCTTTTTTTTTTTGCAAATAATCATTAACTTTAGAATTTGATGCCAGCAACACGTGACAAAGAAGTTGGGAAAGGTGGCAATAAATACTGATAAAGTTGAGGAATGCTCCTCAAACACTTATTTGGAACATTCCACAGGTGAACAGGCAAATTGGGAACAGGTGGTGCCATGATTGGGTATAAAAGTAGATTCCATGAAATGCTCAGTCATTCACAAACAAGGATGGGGCGAGGGTCACCACTTTGTCAACAAATGCGTGAGCAAATTGTTGAACAGTTTAAGAAAAATCTTTCTCAACCAGCTATTGCAAGGAATTTAAGGATTTCACCATCTTCGGTCCGTAATATCATCAAAGGGTTCAGAGAATCTGGAGAAATCACTGCACGTAAGCAGCTAAGCCCGTGACCTTCGATCCCTCAGGCTGTACTGCATCAACAAGCGACATCAGTGTGTAAAGAATATCACCACATGGGCTCAGGAACACTTCAGAAACCCACTGTCAGTAACTACAGTCGGTCGCTACATCTTTAAGTGCAAGTTAAAACTCTCCTATGCAAGGCGAAAACCGTTTATCAACAACACCCAGAAACGCCGTCGGCTTCGCTGGGCCTGAGCTCATCTAAGATGGACTGATACAAAGTGGAAAAGTGTTCTGTGGTCTGACGAGTACACATTTCAAGTTGTTTTTGGAAACTGTGGACGTCGTGTCCTCCGGACCAAAGAGGAAAAGAACCATCCGGATTGTTATAGGCGCAAAGTTGAAAAGCCAGCATCTGTGATGGTATGGGGGTGTATTAGTGCCCAAGACATGGGTAACTTACACATCTGTGAAGGCGCCATTAATGCTGAAAGGTACATACAGGTTTTGGAGCAACATATGTTGCCA
Organism: Entelurus aequoreus; assembly: GCF_033978785.1. Classification (NCBI taxonomy): domain Eukaryota; kingdom Metazoa; phylum Chordata; class Actinopteri; order Syngnathiformes; family Syngnathidae; genus Entelurus; species Entelurus aequoreus. The sequence continues at coordinate 64,519,226 of NC_084737.1, forward strand.
TCCAAGCAACGTTACCATGGACGCCCCTGCTTATTTCAGCAAGACAATGCCAAGCCACGTGTTACATCAACGTGGCTTCATAGTAAAAGAGTGCGGGTACTAGACTGGCCTGCCTGTAGTCCAGGCCTGTCTCCCATTGAAAATGTGTGGCGCATTATGAAGCCTAAAATACCACAACGGAGACCCCCGGACTGTTGAACAACTTAAGCTGTACATCAAGCAAGAATGGGAAAGAATTCCACCTGAGAAGCTTAAAAAATGTGTCTCCTCAGTTCCCAAACGTTTACTGAGTGTTGTTAAAAGGAAAGGCCATGTAACACAGTGGTGAACATGCCCTTTCCCAACTACTTTGGCACGTGTTGCAGCCATGAAATTCTAAGTTAATTATTATTTGCAAAAATAAATAAAGTTTATGAGTTTGAACATCAAATATCTTGTCTTTGTAGTGCATTCAATTGAATATGGGTTGAAAAGGATTTGCAAATCATTGTATTCCGTTTATATTTACATCTAACACAATTTCCCAACTCATGGAAACGGGGTTCGTATGTTTTTTACAAGTATATACATATGCATATATATATATATATATATATATATATATATATATATATATATATATATATAGGTATATATATATATATATATATATATATATATATATATATATATATATATATATATATATATATATATATATATATATATGTATGTATGTATGTATATATATATATATATATATATATATATATATATATATATATATATATATGTATATGTATATATATATATATATATATATATATATATATATATATATATATATATATATATATATATATATATATATATATATATATATATATATATATATATATATATACTACCGTTCAAAAGTTTGGGGTCACATTGAAATGTCCTTATTTTTGAAGGAAAAGCACTGTACTTTTCAATGAAGATAACTTTAAACTAGTCTTAACTTTAAAGAAATACACTCTATACATTGCTAATGTGGTAAATGACTATTCTAGCTGCAAATGTCTGGTTTTTGGTGCAATATCTACATAGGTGTATAGAGGCCCATTACCAGCAACTATCACTCCAGTGTTCTAATGGTACAATGTGTTTGCTCATTGGCTCAGAAGGCTAATTGATGATTAAAAAACCCTTGTGCAATCATGTTCACACATCTGAAAACAGTTTAGCTCATTACAGAAGCTACAAAACTGACCTTCCTTTGAGCAGATTGAGTTTCTGGAGCATCACATTTGTGGGGTCAATTAAACGCTCAAAATGGCCAGAAAAAGAGAACTTTCATCTGAAACTCGACAGTCTATTCTTGTTCTTAGAAATGAAGGCTATGCCACAAAATTGTTTGGGTGACCCCATATATATACACAGTATATATATATATATATATATATATATATATATATATATATATATATATATATATATATATATATATATATATATATATATATATATATATATATATATATATATATATATATATATATATATATATATACATTTATTCAGGTCACAAGGGCATCTGAATCCTAAAAGGTTTGAAAGGACACTTCTTGACTTCCTTAGATTGTGGACAAAAAGTCACAAATTGCAGGGCACTGACTGTCCTCCTCGTGACCACATTGACTGCATGCATTTGACTGATAATGGCAGAGCATGAAAATGTTGTACATTTACCGGGATGTGGCTTCTTGTTTGTGCCTGTCAAGCTCAACCAAAGTCTGAGTTAGCTGATCCTGCAGCTCCTCTTTTTTCTGGTTCAGCTTCTCTCTTGCTTCTCGTTCTGCCAGGAAGTCTGCCTTGTAGATCTCAGCCTGAAACAACAGGAATATGTGAAATTAATAAATGCAAAGAATTAGGGATGTCCCGATTAACATTTTTGGCCTGAGATCCCGATCTCTTTTTAGGGCCAAATTTGATACTTTGACAATAGATAACAGAAGTGAAAATGTTGTATAGCAAGTAACTAATGTAAACACAGTAACACATTCTTTATCAATCTTATCTTATTAGTGTATAATTCATTCATGTTAGTGTAAATCCAATGATATTTTAAAATTGGGCTATTGAATGTTACACACATATATATATATATATATATACACACACATACATATACATACAAAGCCTGCTCAGTGGCTTTATGGTTAGAGTGTCCGCCCTGAGATCGGTAGGTTGTGAGTTCAAACCCCAGCCGAGTCATACCAAAGACTGTACAAATGGGACCCATTACCTCCCTGCTTGGCACTCAGCAACAAGGGTTGGAATTGGGGGTTAAATCACCAAAAATTATTCCCGGGCGCGGCCACCGCTGCTGCCCACTGCTCCTCTCACCTCCCACAAGGGGATGGATCAAATGCAGTGGACAAATTTCACCACACCTAGTGTGTGTGTGACAATCATACACACTAACTTTTAGTTAAAGTTAAAGTACCAATGACATTGGTACTTTAACTTTAACTTTATTTTTAACAGAATAAAGTGACTAGTGCACAATAATTAAACAAAAACCCAAACTACTATTGGCTCCCATTTGGGTTTTCCTGCTCTGAGACGTACTTCCTAACTTTGTAAACCATAACATGAACCACCAAAAAATTATTTTGTAATAATAAGAACCAGAAAATATTGATCGAATCACTTTAGTATCGTTTATAAACAGATACTACACTAGGTATTGAGCTTTAGCAGTTAGCTTCTTGTGTCATCCTGCTCATGCTTACTTAAAAATGCGCACTCAAACATGCAAAATGGTTTCCTTGGCTTGTTAGTGCATGCTGATTTTAGAAATAATGGACACAGCACATGTAATACTTCACCATGTTGCCAAAAATGTTATAATTCTATCAGTGATGGGTTTCAGCAGCACAGGCGTGCATGCGCGCTTTTAACAAAGAAAAAAAGAGATAATAATGTTCCCAGGGCTCTGTGTACGTGCAGTTTGGTTTTAAAGATGGTGTACATGTCATTGTGTACGTCTAGTATATCAAAATAAACATAAATGAAGTGTAATGCCACTAAATCAGCTGTGGCTGCTTTTTTCAGGCTTATGATTGGACAAAATGTGCATGACAGCAGGTGTATGCGTTTGTGTGTAGACATAGACAGTATTGAAACTTCTCTTGTGTGGACGGAGATCGTTATAAGCCCAAATATGCGTTTTTGAAACTGTCTGTGTTCGTGCGGACATGGCCTTAGAGCAGGGGTCTCAAACTCAATTTACCTGGGGGCCAATGGATGCAGAAACTGGGTGAGGCTGGGCCGCAAGAAAAGATTTCTTAAAAAAATCTAACATGCACTTTTTAACGAATTCACCTTCTTTGAATGGCTATCCCGCCCTAGCAACATACTTGCCAACACTCCCGATTTTTCCGGGAGACTCCCGAATTTCAGTGCCCCTCCCGAATTTCAGTGCCCCTCCCGACAATCTCCCGGGGCAACCATTCCCCCGAATTTGTCCCGATTTTCACTCGGACAATAATATTAAGGGCGTGCCGTGATAGCACTGCCTTTAATGTCCTCTACAACCTGTCGTCGCGTCCGCTTTTTCACCATACACACAGCGTGCCGGCCCAGTCACATGTTGTATGAGGCTTCTGCAGTCACATGTAAGTGACTGCAAGACATACTTGATCAACAGCCATACATGTCACACTGAGGGTGGCCGTATAAACAACTTTATCACTGTTACAAATATGCGCCACACTGTGAACCCACACCACACAAGAATGACAAACACATTTCGGGAGAACATCAGCACCATAAGACAACATAAACACAACAGAACAAATACCAAGAACACCCAGAACACCTTGCTGCCCTAACTCTTCCAGGCTGCAATATACACCCCCGCTACCACCAAACCCCGCGCCCCCCAACCATGCCCACCTCAACTGACGCACGGAGGGGGGGAGGGGAGGTTGATGTGTGGGGACGCAGGGTTGGGGGGGGCGGGGTTTGGTGGTAGCGGGGGTGTATATTGCAGCCCAGAAGAGTTAGGGCTGCATGGGATTCTGGGTATTTGTTCTGTTGTGTTTATGTTGTGTTACGGTGCGGATGTTCTCCCGAAATGTGTTTGTCATTCTTGTTTGGTGTGGGTTCACAGTGTGGTGCATATTTTTAACAGTGTTAAACTTGTTTATATGGCCACCCTCAGTGTGACCTGTATGGCTGTTGAGCAAGTATGTCTTGCAGTCACTTATGTGTGTGTACAGAAGCCTCATACAATATTTGACTGGGCTGGCACGCTGTTTGTACAGGATGTAGAGGGCGCTAAAGGCAGTGACATCACGGCACGCCCTTAATATTGTTGTTTGGGTGAAGACATTCGAGAGAATGGTTGCCCTGAAATTCGGGAGTCTCCCGAATAAATTGAGAGGATTGGCAAGTATGACGCTGTCAAGCGCCATTCATATAAAACTTGCGGGCCGCACTAACATTACATTTTCATATTAAGGTGCGGGCCACAAAATAACGTCTCGCGGGCCGCAATTGGCCGCGTGTCTGAGACCCCTGCCTGAGAGAGAGCTGCAAGAGCAATAGCCCATTTATGCATCATGCGTGGTCATGTGATCATTCAGCTGCGCACAGATTGGTGCATTGTGAGCACTAATCAGAACAGAACATGTTTGGTTGATGACACAAACACTGACTACAGCAACTAGTTTGTTACAAAAACTATACATTTTCACACAGAAACCCTACCTGCGCGGTGAGGACTGGAACGGTCTCCAGTGAGCCTTTTTGTTGCTCCGCCTCCTCTTTCAGTTTGTCAATCAGGTCCTGCTTCAGAGCCAGCGCTCTCTCTGCGTCTTCCAGTCGGCTGTACAAATCCCCCTGCAACACGTACACACGCAGATGTGAAAACACCAAGCCAATAGGGGTGAGGCTTCATGGTTTGCGGAAGTCATTGTTTTACCTCGCTCTTCATTTTAGAATCGTGGTCTTTAAAGAGACACGTGTAGGCGTGCTGAAGCTGGGTCAGTTTTTTCCTAAGAAATAAGAGGGGAGGTAGGACACCATTACAATTTAGAACACTGAGTTGTTTGTGTCATCAAGTAAACATGGCAGACATGGCAGACATGGCAACCGAAGCTACAGTAGACATGATTCAACACACGAGAAATACCACTGTAAAAACTGCATGGTTGTGTACCATAACATGATCATGAGGGATGCAATATATTTTTTCTTTCAAGCTGATACTGATAGATGACTTCCTGCTTCTCAAGACCGTTTCCGGTAACCGATAATGTATTATTTGTTTTAATTTTAGATTTAACTCTAGTTTGTGCACACCTTTCTTTGCGGCAGCTTTTTTTTTTTGCAGCGCAGGTGTCTCTGTAGACGATGTGTTGATGTGTGATGTTTTTTAAAGGTTTGCAGAACATCACCTGCAAATTTAGTGCGCAATATGTATTATTTATTTGTCATTTTCAGCTTTTCATTACATTTTACTTGTGCTACTTTGTGTAAAAATCTGCACTGCAACCACAATTTCCCCATTTTGGAAAATGGGTAATTGGATGTAAAAAAACCCACCGTAAATACTTTTTTTTTTTAAATCTTAAAAGCTATAGATTTTTTTTACGGGCTAACTAGGTGCATGAGAATTGGAGACCCCTGCTCTACGGTAAAGTTGTGACTTTTTGACGCTCTATGAAAAAACATAATCTTGGTCGCCATGCTTTGCTGATATTCTAAAATGAAAACCTAAACGCTTCAAAATTTAGCATCCTCCGTATGTCCAATCTGTCTGGGTAAAGTTTGAAAGACATCAGATGAAATATCTAGGTGGAACTGGTTACAGAACAACACCTGGAAGTGGCAAAAATCTTTAAAAAAATGACCTTTTTGAATGTTTGGAGGTTAAAACTGTACATAAAAGATGCAGAGTTAACTGAATTAGGCACACAATTTATCCGTATAAATGGCAGTATGAGGCTAAATTCCACACTCGTGGTGCTGTTGTTGCATTGTAAAAATCACTATTTGTCCCACGGACCATGGGCACATTTTCGATTTTGGACCTTGGAGTAAAACGTTTGGGCCCCCCTGGCCTAGTCTTTCCTATTGTAAATAGCAAGCGAAAACAGTGAAGAAGTCCCACATGATCGATGCCATGTTTGTTTGTGAGCTCAGTGTAAGTTTATGACAAGGAGCGTTTGATTTGCTCACCCTAATCTACCTACAGCATTTTTGTTAAATTTTTTAATGAAAAATATATTATTTTTATAATATATTTTTGGTGGCGGCTAAAGTTCGATGTGTTGAAGCGTGATGTTTCCCCGCCCCCTCCTCACGAAATTGCAAATTTTGGGTGCAAATGTAGAGTACAATATGTAGTATTTTTTGCTAATTTTCTGTTTTTCATTACGTTTTACTTGTGTTACTGTACTGTATGTAAAAACCTGCACAGCAACCACACAATTTTGCCATTGCGGGAAAAAATAAAAGTATATCCTATCTTAAATAGCACACAAAGTCTTCCTCTGAAACCCCGAAGTAGCACACAAGCATGTTTGTAAAGTGAGCTCAGGGTAGGAGCGCTTGTTTTTCTCATCCTAATACACCTACAAAACACTGCGGATAATCTCGCTTTATTGGAGCGTTTTGGTAAAACATTTTTTATCAAAGCCATTTTTTTAATGTTTTAAATTTATTGGAATGACGTCATATTTTCTCATACTGGCCTGGTATTTATCATGCACCCTGAATGATAGTGTATTCAGCAGCTAGGTACTGCAAAAAGTATGTAAACAGCGATGGATTTTGGGTTAGACACACACCAAAAACACTTTTAAAAGTGAACAATTTAAGTGAAAAAACATCAAATCAAAATCTTTGCTCAACATAGCAATTGTAGTAACAGTTATTGGGAAAAAAAATCTATAAATACTAATGGTTCCTGGATGTTTTAATGGTGAAGATAGTGAGTGTGTGGCCCTACTTTTCCTCAGTGACAACATGTCTCTCTGCCTTCAGGGCTTGCTCCAAGCTCTGAATCTGCAACAGAAGCTTGTCCATGTTCACGTGATGTTGACTGCGCTGCTGCTCCAGTTCTTGCTCTGCCACCTGCAGGGCTTTCACCTTACTACACAGTCTGCACACAAGCACACGACAGTGACATGTATGCACATGAAGGCTCATCTTCAAAGAATTATAAGTAGCGGTTACATACTTTTCCTCCAACATTTTGCGTTCATGCTCGCTTTTGTCCAGGCAGCTCTGCCTCTCTTTCAATTCTGCTAAGAGAGACGTCGCCTGAGCTTTGAGAGCCTCACAGTCCTTGTCTTTTTGCTTGAGAAGAGCCTCGGTTCTGTCACGCTGAGCAGAACTCTTCTGCAGGTAGTCAAGCTTCTCCTCCAGCTCATGATACCTATCGATTAAAGGCAGACTCCTGATTAGCTTCAGTTTTTGTCCAGATAAATATCAAATTTGATTAGGTTATATCAAGATTTATAAAACAAATAAAATGAGGAAAGATGTGAAGAACGTAAACCATTATATTGAGAGGGCATGTAGTGTGTTTGATATACTGATACCTCGGGATATTAGTACCCCAGCTTAGAAAGGTATTGGGATACCAGCTGTCTCTCGACTAATTGTTATGTTTTAGTTTGCAGATTTTGAAGTTACGAGACTCCCCACTACTAGTCGGCGTAGTGAATGTCACAGTGAACCCCGTAAGGTCCGACCAACACATTTGACAACCAAACAATTACACAAGGCGACTCGGTAAAGAATCTGGGTATTATCTTCGACCCAACTCTCTCGTTTGAGTCACACATTAAGAGTGTTACTAAAAGGGCCATCTTTCATCTCCGTAATATCGCTAAAATTTGTTCCATTTTGTCCACTAGCGATGCTGAGATCATTATTCATGCGTTCGTTACGTCTCGTCTCGATTACTGTAAGGTATTATTTTCGTGTCTCCATATGTCTAGCATTAAAAGATTACAGTTGGTACAAAATGCGGCTGCTAGACTTGACAAAAAGAAGAAAGTTTGATAATATTACGCCTATACTGGCTCACCTGCACTGGCTTCCTGTGCACTTAAGATGTGACTTTAAAGTTTTACTACTTACGTATAAGATACTACACGGTCTAGCTCCAGCCTATCTTGCCGATTGTATTGTACCATATGTCCCGGCAAGAAATCTGCGTTCAAAGAACTCCGGCTTATTAGTGATTCCCAGAGCCCAGAAAAGTCTGCGGGCTATAGAGCGTTTTCTATTCGGGCTCCAGTACTATGGAATGCCCTCCCGGTAACAGTTAGAGATGCTACCTCAGTAGAAGCATTTAAGTCCCATCTTAAAACTCATTTGTATACTCTAGCCTTTAAATAGACCCCCTTTTTAGACCAGTTGATCTACTGTTTCTTTTATTTTCTTCTCTGCTCCCCTCTCCCTTGTGGAGGGGGAGTTGCACAGGTCCGGCAGCCATGGATGAAGTGCTGGCTGTCCAGAGTCGGGACCCCGGGTGGACCGCTAGCCTGTGCATCGGTTGGGGACATCTCTGCGCTGCTGACCCGTCTCCGCTCAGGACGGTTTCCTGCGGCCCCACTATGGACTGGACTTTCGCTGATGTGTTGGATCCACTGTGGACTGGACTTTCACAATATTATGTTAGACCCACTCGACATCCATTGCTTTAGGTTTCCCCTAGAGGGGGGGGTTACCCACATATGCGGTCCTCTCCAAGGTTTCTCATAGTCATTCATATCGACGTCCCACTGGGGTGAGTTTTTCCTTGCCCGTATGTGGGCTCTGTACCGAGGATGTCGTTGTGGCTTGTGCAGCCCTTTGAGACACCTGTGATTTAGGGCTATATAAATAAACATTGATTGATTGATTGATTGACATCCGGTCTTACTTGCTAGCATTAACTTATAGCTATAGATGGACAGAACTTTGTTTTTCCAATTATGGGAAAGAAGAAAGAGAGTGTGAAGGACAGTGCTGAGAAGAAGAAATGGATGATATTCATTGAATTGAAGAAAGAAATAATTAAAAAGATGACAGAAGGTGTAGCTAACTTGGCGAAGCAGTCAGAGCGTAGCACTGCTAGTCTGCACCATACTGAAGCAGAGTGGGTCCATAACGGCAGCCAAGGACGTTAAAAATAATAAAGAACTTTTAGATAATAATAATTTGATAAAAAACAATACAATACAATGTAAACATACACAGTACTTTTATGAAGTAATGTAATATTAATGAACAGCATTTACCCTGGAGAGTGAACTGCTACAGTATCTCCTTCGAACTGCTTTGTCGTCATACATCAGCAGCTTCTCCATCTTTTCATGAAAACATGTTCACCGTTTTGATATCATTTTAACATTCTAACTGCGTCACCAAGTTAGATAGTTACACGCTCAGTTATGTTTTTGATGATTTCTTTTTTAATTCAGTGAATTACATCATAATAATGATTTAGATTTATTTAGCGCATTTCTATACTTTACAGACTCAAAGGCTTTACAGTGAGGACTGAGAACCCATAATTAATTCGCTCCACATTCACACATGGTGCTGGTAAGCCACATTTATAACCACAGCTGCCATGGGGTAGACTGACGGAAAAGTGGCTGCCCATTAGCGCCCGGGGCCTCTTCGACCACCACCAAACATTAATTCCCATTCATACCGCAGTGTGAGTGGCACTGGGAGGAAGTTGGGTGAAGTGTCTTGCCCAAGGACACAACGGCAGTGTTTAGGATGTGGTACGCTTGATTCGTACCAGGAACCCTCACGTTTCTGGACAGCCGCTCTACCAATATCCACTTCTTCTCAGCACTGTCCACTTACTTTCTTCCTTCCCATCCATCCATTTTCTACCGCTTATTCCCTTCGGGGTCGCGGGGGGTGCTGGAGCCTATCTCATGTTTGAATAAACAGCTCTAGCTATAAGCTAATGCTAGCTACTAAGACCGCATGTTTTGGTCAGAACTTCACTTTACAGGGTTCACTGTAGTGCTAAGGGGTATGGCTGAAAACTGTATCACGCTATAAGTGTTTCAAATTGGTCGATATTGATAATTATTGATATTTTTTATGACCTAGGGAAAATAAGGACCACGAGAAAAATATTCAAAATGTAAATATTTGTATTTCAATTGTGGCCTTCCTCTGATTATAATTCCCTCAGCTATCACGGCAGAAAGGAAAGGAAATGTCAGCACAACCACCGAAAACAATCAATTTAAACATTCTAAAATAATGAACCCTTAACAATACGCTCTTAAAATCAAGGTGCAAAAATAAGGAATATGTAAGAAATGCTTAATAAAGTTTAAGAAAATAGTGAAAAGTGTGAAAATGTAAACCTGAGAACTATTTTCTGCAGGTTTAGTGGCAGGAAGTTAGAGCTCTGCTCTAAAGGGTGAGCATGGCTAAGGTGGTGTGGTAATAGCGGTCTTTGGATCATTTACAAACCACATTGGTCTGACTACGGTCCCTTTGAAAGAATCCGAAAAACTGCCATACAGGAAATGACTTTTGCCGTTTAATCCACAATTTTTTGGCAACCTAAAGCATAACAATTAGCCGAGACATCTCGTATCCTGAAAAACTCGTAAGCTGCGGTACCACAGTGTATCTATCGTACCAATTTGAAAGGGGTTCAAAAAACATTTTTTGTAAATGTTGACATTTTGGAGGTGTAAGAATACCACAGGACTACAACAAAGGCTTCTGTATTCATGCAACAACTAAACCATTTGTTTTTCACAACTCCACCATAATGGCACAAGCGGTTGAAGGAAAGTCACGCCAAACAGCCACAGCACTGAACACAGAGGACAGTCGTGAGTGGACATGCACAATGTGAGAGAGAGGGAGAGAGAGAGAAAAGCCACACAGAGCTGTGGGCTCACCTGCCCTGTGTGGCCTGAAGCTGCTCTGTGAGTTTAGCCAGGCTAGAGCTGGGGACAGGAACAGGAAGGAAGGGAGTAGGAGGCAGATACAAAATGAGGCTTTGATTAGGAAAGCCCAAAGATGACAGTTAAGTGCATATATAGCTGACACACTGAAAATGTAGTCGTGTTACAAGTCAAACAATGCAAGAAGCAGATCTTGAGAGGGGAAAGCGTGTCATACCAGTCAGATGAGTGCTGGGCCTCAGAGCGATGTTGACCAGCCTCCTCAGTAGCATTGTTTGCCTATTAAAAGATGAAAAAAGTCAGCCCTTTGTGTCACGCGGTGCATTCACAACAAACACTTTGGGCCATGCCAGCTACCTGCACCTGGGCCAGTTTGGCCCACAGCTGGTCAATGCAGCGACGCATTCGCTCTCTGACTTTCTCGCCCTCGTCCCTCTCCCTCTCCAGCTCCTCTTTCTTCTTTTGAAGCTCTTGCATGCCTTCTTCCAGCTTCTCTTTGTGGTTGTTCAGTGTCTGCAGGAAGTATATAATACAAATAATGACAATAAAGTTTGTTCTATTCTATTCTAAGTTGTTTCCACCATCAGTGGGCTGCGGAGCAAGGTGTGCAATGTGACCATGTAAGGCGTTATTATCACTAAACACAGGAAATGGACGCAAATGATCCAAATGCTCAAGATGGGTTAGTGCAGCGTTTCTCAAAGTGTGGGGCGCGCCCCACTGGTGGGGAATAGAGACATGACAGGTGGGGCGCGAGGAAATTTCACTTTGATTTTTTAAATTTTTTTATTATATTCTTTGATTTTTTTTTTACTATGCTTTCATTTTCTATACACACTGGAAATCACTTTGTGATTCTGTCTGTGAAATCCGCTATATAGATAAATGTAAATTACTTATTTTTCCTGTAGGCTTTACATTTCTAGGTAGAAGCGAAAGTTTGACAGACATAGCAACAGTAACTAATGGTGGCGGGGCTAAGCGGAAGCTTTGTGAATGGCGAGTCACTGTGCGAGGATCTGCTGTTTTGCAAATACATAAAAAATAGAGCCACTGCTGATGAGCTGTTCAAGATAATGGACAGTTTCCTCAAAGAACACGACCTTAAATGGGAAAACTGTGTGGGCTTTTGCTCTGATGGCGCGCATGGCAAAGTCAAGAAACGGGCTGTAGGCTCTAATGAAGAGGGTTGCGCCAAATGCGCATTGGACACAATGTGTCATTCACCGGGAAACACTCGCGTCAAGGCAGCTCAGCCCCGAATTCAATGAGGTTTTAACAGTGGCAGTGTCAAGCCTGCAACCCCGATTTGAAAAGCTGTGCAGTGCAAAACAGGCTCATTGCAGCCACTAATGCTGGAGTACTGTAAAACTCATGTTCACTTGCCCTGTCCTCCTTTTTTTGGCAAAGATTGCAAAGTGGCACTTTTATTTTCATTTATTATTGAACTTGATGCAAGGTATTTGATTTATTATTGAACTTGATGCAAGTTATAACACTTTTATTTGATTTATTATTGAACTTGATGCAAGTTATAACACTTTTTTTGATTTATTATTGAACTTGATGCAAGTTATAACACTTTTTTTGATTTATTATTGAACTTGATGCAAGTTATAACACTTTTGTTTTATTTATTATTGAACTTGATGCAAGTTATTTGATTTATTATTGAACTTGATGCAAGTTATAACACTTTTATTTGATTTATTATTGAACTTGATGCAAGTTATAACACTTTTTTTTATTTATTATTGAACTTGATGCAAGTTATAACACTTTTTTTGATTTATTATTGAACTTGATGCAAGTTATAACACTTTTGTTTTATTTATTATTGAATTGATGCAAGTTATTTTATTTGATATTGAACTTGATGCAAGTAATACCACAGCTGCACAGTTATTTTATTTATTATTGAACTTGATTTTATTTTATGTTATTGAGTTTGAATGTATAAAACTTGATGTTACTTGATGTTCGATAAATTTGAAAATGTTAAGCTTGGCATTAGCATTCTGTTGGGGCGATGGGGGCATGTGGGGCTTGAAAACTCCCCCTTGTCCAAAGTGGGGGATGACAAAAAAAGTTTGATAACCACTGGGTTAGTGGTACCGCTTGTCTTAGTTAGGGTCACAAGTAAACTTGTGCTTATCCCGGCTGACTTTGGGCGGGAAGCGGGGGCAATGTTCCCTCTAAATTTTTAATTGTGTGAGCAAACACAAACACTCCTTGAGCATTCAGTGGAGTGCATGTGAGCGACGCCAGACGTGCACACTGTGGCCATACCAGCAGCAGACCTGTCCTAAAGCTGACTAAATAACAAGTTAAATGTTTAATAATAATAATCAAATGACAGCAGTCATTTCCATGAGATTATTTTTTAATGGTAGTGTTTTGGCCCACTTACAATGACAATAACAAAAAATAATGTTTTTCATGAACGATGTACTAGTATTGTATGTCTGGGTGGGGGTCCTGCTTTGGAAATAATTTGTACCCCTCTCAGATATCGCATTTAGTTCCCATTAAAACATTCACATGTTGCACAATGAGATGTAAGCATGGGATCATGTGTAAATTACTGTAACTTTCTGTTTGTAAAATATATTTTTTGATTAGTATTTCCTTAATATAATAACATAATTTCACGATTAATATTTATAAATTAAGATTCTTAAAAAATTACAGCAGAATAAGCACACATTTGATTGGTAAATCATAATGTAACAACCTGGAATTACACATTATGTGTGGTGTTGGAGTTGTCCGACTATTTGTGTGGCTGTAAACGCATCACTGGTTAAGTGCCATATGTGTTAGCGCAAGAGAGAAAGAGCGAGCGGCTGCTGTTGATATGACAGATGACAATGTTGGTTTCGGTCTGGTTTGTACGGCAGAAAATTACAATTTTTGCCAGATAAAAATGTTCTACCAATGTTTTTGGTCATTTGTTTATGGCCGACTAAGAGTTTTACTCAAAGTGACAGATGGAATTCATATCCTCCTTTTTATCTGTAGTGTCCGCTTGTCGTCAGGTATATTGAAAATTGTTTTTATTAGATTTTGTGTGTGGCTTAGATTTGCCATGCGCAGAGGACACGTGAGCAGTGCGCAATTGCACAGGTGCGCACCTTAGAGCAGTGGTCCCCAACCACCGGACCGATTGGTACCGGGCCGCGGCCGCACAAGAAAAAAAAATATATATATATTTTTATTAAATTAAATCAACATAAAAAACACAATATATACATTATATATCAATATAAATCAATACAGTCTGCAGGGATACATTCCGTAAGCGCACATGATTGTATTTCTTTATGACAAAAACAAAAAAAAAAAAAAAAAACTGGACATATAAAATCCTGCCAATTCACCCCCTACCAGAGCAATACACATTTGCCTCGACCAAAACATGGACCCACTAGCTCACTGGGAAATAAACAAATCCATCCATCAGAACCAGCAGTAATGCCACTTGTGTCCATATTCACAATTGAAATATTACCAAGCTGCGAGGCGGAGTTGTCTGTGTGTGCTGATCGGCCTCTTCTGCTCTCTTCTGGTCCCGCTGGTCCAGGGTCTGCATGTCAAGGAAGGAATTCAGTCAATTGCAGGAATCATATAGACACCACCACTTAGTCCTATTCTCCCATGTACTTCAAGAGGCCGTTTGCAACCTGCTCAACGTAAAAAAATTTAAAGCAAAAAATACATTAAAAAAACACCACCAACTAGCTTGTTACCATTAGTGCTTTAACAGAACACATTTGTTTTAGGACTGTTTATACTTTTCACAATCACACTTTACAAAATAAAAAATTATTGGTGTTTACACGTACACCACATATAAAACAGTCTGGAGCAACAAACAATTTGCAGTAATGATAGAATAGACATTCAATTATTGCCAACACCAACCATCCACCCAAAGCGAATGCGTGTGCAAGTGTTACATACAGTCGTGGTCAAAAGTTTACATACACTTGTAAAGAACATAATGTCATGGCTGTCGTGAGTTTCCAATAATTTCTACAACTCTTATTTTTTTGTGATAGAGTTTAAGTCAGGACTTTAACAAGGCCATTCTAAAACCTTAATTCTATCCTGATTTAGCCATTACTTTACCACTTTTGACATGTGTTTTGACATCAAATGGACAAAGATAAGACCTTCTGGAGGAAAGTTCTGTGGTCAGATGAAACACAACTTGAGCTGTTTGGCCACAATACCCAGCAATATGTTTGGAGGAGAAAAGGTGAGGCCTTTAATCCCAGGAACATCATGCCTACCGTAAAGCATGGTGGTTATAGTATTATGCTCTGGGCCTGTTTTGCTGCCAATGGAACTGGTGCTTTACAGAGAGTAAATGGAACAATGAAAAAGGAGGATTACCTCCAAATTCTTCAGGACAGCCTAAAATCCTCAGCCCGGAGGTTGGGTCTTGGGCGCAGTTGGGTGTTCCAATAGGACAATGACCTCAAACACACGTCAAAAGTGGTAAAGGAATGGCTAAATCAGGCTTCTATTAAGGTTTTAGAATGGCCTTCCCAAAGTCCTGACTTAAACTTATAGACAATGCTGAAGAAATAAGTCCATGTAAGAAAACCAACAAATTTAGCTGAGCTGCACCAATTTTGTCAAGAGGAGTGGTCAGAAATTCAACCAGAAGCTTGCCAGAAGCTTGTGGATGGCTACCAAAACTGCCTTCTTGCAGTGAAACTTGCCAAGGGACATGTAACTAAATATTAAAATTGATGTATGTATACTTTTGACCAAGCAGATTTGGTCACATTTTCAGTAGACCCATAATAAATTCATAAAAGAACCAAATTTCATGAATGTTTTTGTGACCAACAAGTATGTGCTCCAATCACTCTCTTATCACAAAAAAACAAGAGTTGTAGAAATGATTGGAAACTCAAGACAGCCATGACATTTTGTTCTTTACAAGTGTATGTAAACTTCTGACCACGACTGTACGTTCGTAGTTATGTCCTAGAAGCCTTAAGAGGGTGGGATATAACGCCTAAATTACATTGGAAACTTAGCGCATTTTCGGCATCTGTGTAAATGTTGCAAACAGACCCTTTAAATCAGGTGTGTCAAACTCGTTTCCTATTGGGGGCCATATTGCAGTAATGGCTGCCTTTTAAAAAAAAAAAGTAATTTAAATGATGCATGCGGGTGACAACTTGTGATTTTTTTGGATTTGTTTATTTGGGACAGTGCACATTAATGAACAATATGATTTACTTATTGTAAATGAGCCAGATTATACATAGTTGCTCATTAGTAGTCCCAACACATTAAAACAGAAACACAGAATACAACTTTATAATTTAAAAATCACAGAGACAAAACATTTAAAAAATGTAATTGGTAAAAGTGATGATATTACTGTGAATTTTTAAGAAACAATTTAAGATGCTTTTTAAAAGTGTAAAAATTGTGACATTCTCTAATATTACTAGGAAATTAGTCTGTTCCATGTCCTAAGGTTGTTTTCTGTAGGGGATGTCAAGGTCTACTCTAAAGGAGGCTCTGGTGCCAAAACCTATGCCAGCGCTGAGTTGAATGTATGTGGAGATTAAATAGCAGTTTTTAAAATGAACAAAATTCTCAATAATTCTTAAGCATTATATATTTTAACCAAAATGTTACACTGATAGAATGACAGAGGCTTTTTATCAAGGCTTTTTATAGATTTTTAAAATAACTTCTATGGGTTGTAATATTATGTTTCCAGTAAGCAACCTGGTTGTGATGCAGTAATCTATGTGGGAAAATATCATTGAGTGTAAAAGAATGTCAGCAGACTGATTGTCATGGAAGGTCTGATTTGTTTAAAATTATGCAGATTTAACTTGATTCTTTTAGCTGTGAGTTTGATTTGGGTTTTTTTTCTAAAGAAAGTGTCTGGCCCAGTGTGACCCTAAGGTACTTGAACTCCTCTATGCTTTAGTTTTATGGGTTTTTTTTGTGACCATCATTGAAACAGTTGTATTTTAGTTTAACAATAAACATTATTTAAGAAGCATATTCTGAATACTTATTAGGGCTGACGAGAGGATGGATTGTGCTCCATGTGTGCTTTTGGCAGGTGTAAAGATAACGGCATCATTAGCATACATTTGAAAGTTCCCATTCATGAAAACATTTGGCAGGTCATTTATATATAAAGAAAACAATGCAGGTCCCAGAATAGAGCCATGTGGAACCCCTACTGGGCACTCAAGATAGGATGACGAGATACTACCAACCCTCAATGATTGTCTTCCGAATCATGATTAATCGAAATTCAAGTGGGATTTTATTTAAAATATAATTTGACAGCACAAATATAAATGTATAATCACCTCATGTTATTATACACACTTGCTGCGTTGGATTATTAGATTTTTTTTAATGTATAAATTGATAAATAACTTGATTTTAAATCATAAGTAAACGTGACATGCAGATATTTAACTATTTATTTTGATCTTTGCAAAAATATTGTTTTAATATAGTATTTAATAATATAATATTTGGCATGTTTAGATAATATTAAAGTTAAAGATATGCTTTTCCCCCGTCAAAATTTAGTGTTAAAAGAAAAAAAATACATATATATTTTATTGAAACAAACTCTTTCCAGGCTTTTGCGGGCCACACAAAATGATGTGGCAGGCCATATCTGGTCCCCGGGCCTTGAGTTTGTAACTGGGCTTTAAATGAAAAAAGCAGGCAATTACGCAGACTCTTTCCACCAGCTGGAGCGACACCTAAATGTGGTGGTCCCTGTCGAATCTGGCCTTCCATCGACTTAAAGGCCTACTGAAATGAAGTTTTCTTATTTAAACGGGGATAGCAGGTCCATTCTATGTGTCATACTTGATCATTTCGCGATATTGCCATATTTTTGCTGAAAGGATTTAGTAGAGAACATCGACGATAAAGTTTGCAACTTTTGGTTGCTGATAAAAAAGCCTTAACTGTACCGGAAGTAGCGTGACGTCACAGGTTGTGGAGCGCCTCACATCTGCACATTGTTTACAATCATGGCCACCAGCAGCGAGAGCGATTCGGACTGAGAAAGCGACGATTATTCCATTAATTTGAGCGAGGATGAAAGATTCGTGGATGAGGAAAGTGAGAGTGAAGGACTAGAGGGCAGTGGAAGCGATTCAGATAGGGAAGATGCTGTGAGAGGCGGGTGGGACCTGATATTCAGCTGGGAATGACTAAAACAGTAAATAAACACAAGACATATATATACTCTATTAGCCACAACACAACCAGGTTTATATTTAATATGCCGCAAATTAATCCGCAAAACAAACACCTCCCCCCTCCCGTCCATATAACCCACCAATACAACTCAAACACCCGCACAACACACTCAATCCCACAGCCCAAAGTACCATTCACCTCCGTAAAGTTCATACAGCACATATATTTCCCCAAAGTTACGTATGTGACATGCACATAGCGGCACGCACGTACGGGGAAGCGATCAAATGTTTGGAAGCCAAAGCTGCGTACTCACGGTAGCGCGTCTGCTATCCAACTCAAAGTCCTCCTGGTTGTGTTGCTGCAGCCAGCCGCTAATACACCGATCCCACCTACAGCTTTCTTCTTTGCTGTCTTCATTGTTCATTAAACAAATTGCAAAAGATTCACAAACACAGATGTCCAGAATACTGTGGAATTTTGCGATGAAAACAGACGACTTAATAGCTGGCCACAATAGTGTCCCAATATGTCCGCACAATCCGTGATGTCACGCGCAAACGTCATCATACCGAGACGTTTTCAGCAGAATATTTCGCAGGAAATTCAAAATTGCACTTTACTAATCTAACCCGGCCGTATTGGCATGTGTTGCAATGTTAAGATTTCATCATTGATATATAAACTATCAGACTGTGTGGTCGGTAGTAGTGGGTTTCAGTAGGCCTTTAAGCACTTTAAAGGCCTACTGAAATGATTTATTTTAATTTAAACGGGAATAGCAGATCCATTCTATGTGTCATACCTGATCATTTCGCGATATTGCCAAATTTTGGCTGAAAGGATTTAGTAGAGAAAATCGACGATAAAGTTCGCAACTTTTGCTCGCTGATAAATAAAAGCCTTGCCTGTACCGGAAGTAGCGTGACGTCACAGGAGCTAGTATTCCTCACAATTCCCCATTGTTTACAATGGAGCGAGAGAGATTCGGACCGAGAAAGTGACGATTACCCCATTAATTTGAGCGAGGATGAAAGATTCGTAGATGAGGAACGTTACAGTGAAGGACTTGAGAGGCAGTGATGGACGTATCTTTTTTCGCTCTGACCGTAACTTAGGTACAAGCTGGCTCATTGGATTCCACACTCTCCTTTTTCTATTGTGGATCACGGATTTGTATTTTAAACCACCTCGGATACTATATCCTCTTGAAAATGAGAGTCGAGCACGCGAAATGGACATTTAAAAGGACTTTTATCTCCAAGACAATACATCGGTGACACACTTAGCTACTGAGCTAACGTGATAGCATCGTTCTCAAATGAAGATATAAACAAAATAAATAAACCCCTGACTGGAAGGATAGACAGAAGACCAACAATGCTAGTAAACCATGTACATGTAACTACACGGTTAAAAATTCTCAGCCTGGTAAGGCTTAGGTATGCTGTTGCTAACGACGCTAAGGCTAATTTAGCAACTTAGCAACCGGACCTCACAGAACTATGTACTCTCTCCTTTTTCTATTGTGGATCACGGATTTGTATTTTAAACCACCTCGGATACTATATCCTCTTGAAAATGAGAGTCGAGCACATGAAGTGGACATTTAAAGTGACTTTTATCTCCAAGACAATACATCGGTGACACACTTAGCTACTGAGCTAGCGTGATAGCATCGTTCTCAAATTAAGATATAAACAAAATAAATAAACCCCTGACTGGAAGGATAGACAGAAGACCAACAATGCTATTAAACCATGTACATGTAACTACACGGTTAAAAATTCTCAGCCTGGTAAGGCTTAAAAATGCTGTTGCTAACGACGCTAAGGCTAATTTAGCAACTTAGCAACCAGACCTCACAGAACTATGATAAAACATTAGCGCTCCACCTACGCCAGCCAGCCCTCATCTTCCCATCAACAGCCGTGCTCACCTGCGTTCCAGCGATCAACGGCGCGACAAAGGACTTCATCCGTGGGTTTGGCCGCAAGCATCGGCTAGGCGTAGTAAGTAGTCCTTGTTGTGTTGCTGTAAGTATTGTACTTAGCCGCTAATACACCGATCGATCCCACTTACAACGTTCTTCTTTGCAGCCTCCATTGTTCATTAAACAAATTGCAAAAGATTCACCAACAAAGATGTCCAGAATACTGTGGAATTTTGTCGAAGAAAACAAGAGGCTTTTTTATCGGGTCCGATGGGGTCCAACCACTTCCGTTGCTTTTGTGACGTCACGCGCATAAATCATATCCAAAGGAGTTTTTCAACCGGAAGTGTGGCGGGAATTTTAAAATCGCACTTTATAAGTTAACCCGGCCGTATTGGCATGTGTTGCAATGTTAAGATTTCATCATTGATATATAAACTATCAGACTGCGTGGTTGGTAGTAGTGGGTTTCAGTAGGCCTTTAAGCACTTTTGTACGCGCTTTTGAGGCTACAGTAAGTCCAGCACTCAAAGTTTGGATGCGTGTACACCACACTTAATATTAAAATAAATAAGTGAGAAAGGATGCAATTATAAGTGGAGCATTTTGGCACTTTTCCTGACCACAGATCTTGACCAAAACCCCAGATTTGTTTGCTGACATCACTGGCTTCAGTACCATCGGGATTGGAATAAAACAACTCTTCAAAAAAGACAAATCACGAGCAAGACAAGCTAACCATAGCAAAACACTGAGTTCCAAAGCCTTCTGACCGCAACTACATGGGCAGAAAAAAGGCTTCTGTTGCAACGGATGCAGAGGATGAGGATGAGAAAGAGTCGAGAATCAGGTAGTAACCAATAATCAGTGTATGGAAAATAACTTTAAAAAAGTAATTAATTACGGTTACTCAATACTTTGCCAAAAAAGTAATTAAATTACTAACATAATTACTCTTTAATAGATGTACTTAGTTATTAGAAGAAGTAATTATTGTGTCAATCAAAAAAAAAAACCTTCGAATTTCTGGCATAATGCAGTTGAGATGTTTCATGAGACCGGAGTGTATGTGTCTTTAAAAGGCGATGCCTGTCGCTACATGATGTGTGGCGTCAGTGCCCAGACAGAGCGGCATTAGCTCAGTTGTGTATGTTAGCTAAGACTCGCAGTTTGCTGGCAGTGACGGCAGCTCTGTTGGATCTTTTCGGTGAATTGTGTTACCTCTGGTTAAGGAAGAGATTGAATGCTATAGTCTCCTTGTCCACAAACGGGGTATTGTTGGATTGCAAACTTGTCGCTTCCATTATTAACTTGTTGTTCATTATTCCGTTGAAGTAGAAGTGTGTGTATGTGTGTGTGTACTTACAAGTTGTGTGTTTTTTGCTGTGTGATGTTGCTTCCTTTCATTTGTTATCAAGTTGATTTTTGTGTGGTGCTGGTTGTTGCTTTCATTTGTCAAAAGTTACTTCCTGCATTGAACTTGCTGTAGTTCTGACGCTGCCATGATGACATACAACTACACCAAACGTCTTGCTAATCATAGTAACATATATGAAAGTAAAAAACTAAGATTGCTTGTTACGGCGATATTATATAACGCTGTTTTTTGAAACACTGATTATGACTCATTTAGCAGCTAAACCAGGACACAGGTCTTGTGCTGAAAGATATAAACACTCCATCAGTCGGCAGTATTGCTACATGATGCTTAGTGTTTCACTAAAGCTGGATCTGTTTAGCACACAGCTTCTAAAACTTGTAGTTCATCCTCTGTATGTTAAAGCTCACAAATACAAAGTTCTGGATCATAATTTGTCCCAAAGTAGTCTATGTTCTTTCTCAGAAAGTCTGCCATGATTAGTAGTTGTTGAAGATATAGCAAAGGTTGTGATGCGCTTTGTGAAATCATTGCAGCGTCGCCCTGATGCTTAGAATGACCAAAATAAATAAATATTACATGTTATTGTAAATGTGCTTGTTACTACATTACATATATACATACAGCATGTATATGAAACGTTGTAGGCTTGTGGATGTTTTTTTTAGAGTGCTTTGTAGAATTGATTGAATCCCTACTACTACCTGCATCATTAGCCACCTCTTGCTAGTGTTATTTACGACTTAGAATGCATTAAAAAAAAAAAAAGGAAGACTTGTTCTAGTCTCATTATGATAGACAAAAAAAAGTGCAGCCCCCCTATAAGCCCAAACGGTAGACACGGGCCCTTGGTACGAACTGAACTAATGCTGCATGAGTGGCATTCCGCTGAGTCAACCACAAACTGCAATTAAATATTCTTTCAGCCAAATGTCTATTTATGGATCTGAATAATTTTCAAAGAACCAACCTGTGATGCATCTGTAGGCCCATTCTTGGTTGGACAAGGACCTTCAGTCTGACTGGAGCTACAGCAGTTAGATAAGGAGGCTGATCCGTTCACCAGGCTCTGTAAGGAGTAGTTCTCCTGGGCCAACCTCTCCACCAGGGACCTGGCCTCCTGGAAACGACAGCTAAGAAACTCTCTGTCCTCCCTTGTCTTTCGCTGCCAACTCTCCATCTCTTCACAGCGCTGACGCAGGGCGAGGTTGCTCCGCCGCAAGGCCTCTGGGGAAAGAGAAAGGGCACTCGTTGTCAAACAGATGCACCACTCGTCTTAATAACAATAATAATAATAATAATGATGGAGCTGAGATGATTTAGCTTGCCTGTGGATTGTTTTCATAATCTTACAGAATTACCACAAAGGATACATTTCCATGAACTAGGGCTGGGCGATATGGCCTTTTATTAATAACTCAATATTTTTAGGCCATGTCACGATACATGATATATATCTCGATATTTTGCCTTAGCCTTGAATGAACTTGATGCATATAATCACACCACTATGATGATTCTATATGTCTACATTAAGACATTCTTGTTCATACTGCATTAATATAAGCTAATTTTAAACTTTCATGCAGAGAGGGAAATCACCACTAAGTCAATTTACCAAAACTGTATTTATTAATGAGTTATTAAGCAGTGGCACAAACATTCATGTCATTTCAAAACAGAAAGTGCAAGATTGTCAGAGACATTTTAAAACAAGCTATTAGTGCACTTTGGTGCATGATGTCACTAAGATGACATATCAAAACAACACTAAATTAAAGTGCACTTTTTGTACAGAACGCCACTGCAATATTTTAAAACTGATAAAGTGCACTTTTGTGCATGATGTCACACAAGATATTTCAAAAAGTGTAAAATAAAAGTTTGCTGCCTAATAGGAAATCAAATTGTGTATGTCCTTCGCTATGTGGTAGGTTACTGCGGAGGTTATCTCCTGTTTTTGACTATTTTTTTCATACAGTGTTGATCTGGAAATGGAAGGCGCCAGTCTCAATTGGGTCAGTGCTGGTTGCTTCGGCATTTAGTTGGTGTGGCACCGGCCGAGATGTTGACATGCAGAGTTTCAAGCACTCCTTATTCTCTAGCGGGTGACTTTTCAAATGATGCTACAAATTAGCAGTGCTGCTACTTTTTGTAGCAACGCTTTTGTCGCATACTTTCCATATTACTTGTTGTCTGTTTAACATCTTCCCGCTTGAAGCCAAACCACCGCCAGACGATGAACCCTGTGCTGTTTTTCTTGGGAATTATTAATTCTTCTTCCTCCATTTGTTACCAGGTTAGCACCTTCTCTCTCTCTCGTATTACCACTCTCACCGCTCCGCTAGCACCACCTACCACAGCTATTACCCATGCCGCTACCTCTCTACTCCGCGAGAGTGTATGACGTTGCACGCGCGACAGTATGTGACATATTTAACAAGGTGCGCTTGTTTTATCTCTCTGTGAGAAGAAGAGACAATAAAGAGTGAGAAAAGACTGTATAGTGTAATACCCGTAGCTAAAAGCAACTGCGTGAGAACGTATACTCGAATACTCACGATATAGTCATTTTCTACATCGCACAGAGACAAACCCGCGATATATTGAGTATATTTGATGTATCACCCAGCCCTACCATGAACACGGGGCTGCTGCAGTGTTTGAAAAAATATTCATGGCTGGTACGCCTCACAAACTGGCACCTTTATGATGTAAGTCAACACCTCAGGTTTACTGAAAGTTAACTGGACATCATAACCTCAATCAGTCCAACATTGCACCCATGGCATTCGTTATGTTGGCCACGCTTACTGATTATTTTAAAAAAAAGCATCTTGTTGGCCGTTCATTGTAAAGCATGTACCGTAATTTCCGGACTATAAGCCGCACCTGACTATAAGCCGCACCAGCTGAATTTAGGGGAAAATACAGATTGCTCCATATATAAGCCGCACCCGACTATAAGCCGCAGGGTTTTGATGTGTAATTACCGTAGCATATAGGGGTTCCTGCTACCACGGAGGGGATTGTCGGGACATAGATGACTGTTTGGGAACGCAAAGCGTCCCATTTATTAACAATAAATCTTTCAATCATTCAATCAAACTTTCACATCTTTGACATGGCGAACAGCATTCGTGTAGAGTACAAATAATACAACGGTGCAAAGTAATAGGAAGTGCTCGCCTGTACGTTATCAAAATAACCAGCCTACCGGTATATGAAAAGTCAGTCTTTAATCATTGTGTCATCGTCTTCCTCCTGCGTACTTAAAACACCGAAATCCTCTTCGTCGGTGTCGGAGAAGAACAGGCCGCAAATAAGCCGCACCGTTGTATAAGCCGCAGGGACCAGAACGAGGGGAAAAAGTAGCGGCTTATAGTCCGGAAATTACGGTAATAGAGTTATCCCATCAAAATGTATTTCGATACTTTTCAAAATAAATCCCAAAAATGTCATTATTGGCTTTATTTTAACATACAATCTTATGATACATTAAACAAATATTTTTTATTGCAAAAAAATAATGTTGCCATCAAATAAGATGGTAAGATAAATGGGATAAAATTGCTTTGACAGGATTAAATAAGATCTGCTTCTTACTACTCCTTTTCTGACGTGCTGTAATGAAACAACTGGAAACATGTGATGCATTACGTTGTATTTGTATTGTATGCATGTTCGAAATAAACTGAAACTAACAAAATAGTGAACATAGTAGACAACTTGTCTTTTAGTGGTAAGTAAGCAAACAAAAGCTCCTAATTAGTCTGCTGACATATGCAGTAACATATAGTGTCATTTCTCATTCTTTTATTTTGTCAAAATTATCATGTAACATTAAAGGCCTACTGAAACCCACTACTACCGACCACGCAGTCTGATAGTTTATATATCAATGATGAAATCTTAACATTATAACACATGCCAATACGGCCGGGTTAACTTATAAAGTGACATTTTAAATTTTCCGCTAAACTTCCGGTTCGAAACGCCTCTGAGGATGACGTATGCGCGTGACGTAGCCCGGGGAACACGGGTATGCCTTCCACATTGAAGCCAATACGAAAAAGCTCTGTTTTCATTTCATAATTCCACAGTATTCTGGACATCTGTGTTCGTGAATCTGTTGCAATCATGTTCATTGCATTATGGAGAAAGAAGCTGAGCAAGCAAAGAAGAAAGTTGTCGGTGCGAAATGGACGTATTTTTCGAACGTAGTCAGCAACAACAGTACACAGCCGGCGCTTCTTTGTTTACATTCCCGAAAGATGCAGTCAAGATGGAAGAACTCGGATAACAGAGACTCTAACCAGGAGGACTTTTGACTTCGATACACAGACGCCTGTAGAGAACTGGGACAACACAGACTCTTACCAGGATTACTTTGATTTGGATGACAAAGACGCAGACGTGCTACTGTGAGTATGCAGCTTTGGCTTCTAAACATTTGATCGCTTGACCGTATGTGCGCAACTTTTTTTTGCGTATGTACGTAACTTTTTTAAAATATATAAGCTTTATGAACCTTGGGTTAGGTGAACGGTCTTTTGGGCTGAGTGATTGTGTGTGTTGATCAGGTGTTTGAATTGTATTGGCGTGTTCTATGGAGCTAGGAGCTAGCATAGGAGCTAGGAGTTAGCAAAACAAAGACGTAGGTGTTTTTATGCAGGATTAATTTGTGTCATATTAAATATAAGCCTGGTTGTGTTGTGGCTAATAGAGTAAATATATGTGTTGTGTTTATTTACTGTTTTAGTCATCCCCAGCTGAATACCAGGTACCGTGAGTATGCAGCCTTGGCTGCTAAACATTTGATAGCTTGACCGTACGTGCGCGTCACGTACGTAACTTTTTAAAAATATATGAGCTTTATGAACCTTGGGTTAGGTGAACGGTATTTTGGGCTGAGTGATTGTGTGTGTTGATCAGGTGTTTGAATTGTATTGGCGTGTTCTATGGAGCTAGGAGCTAGCATAGGAGCTAGGAGCTAGCATAACAAACACGCAGGTGTTTTTATGCAGGATTAATTTGTGGCATATTAAATATAAGCCTGGTTGTGTTGTGGCTAATAGAGTATATATATGTCTTGTGTTTATTTACTGTTGTAGTCATTCCCAGCTGAATATCAGGTACCGTGAGTATGCAGCCTTGGCTGCTAAACATTTGATAGCTTGACCGTATGTGCGCGTCACGTACGTAACTTTTTAAAAATATATAAGCTTTATGAACCTTGGGTTAGGTGAACGGTCTTTTGGGCTGAGTGATTGTGTGTGTTGATCAGGTGTTTGAATTGTATTGGCGTGTTCTATGGAGCTAGGAGCTAGCAGAGGAGCTAGGAGCTAGCATAACAAACACGTAGGTGTTTTTATGCAAGATTAATTTGTGGCATATTAAATATAAGCCTGGTTGTGTTGTGGCTAATAGAGTATATATATGTCTTGTGTTTATTTACTGTTGTAGTCATTCCCAGCTGAATATCAGGTCACCCCCGGCTCTCACAGCATCTTCCCTATCTGAATAGCTTCCACTCCCCACTAGTCCTTCACTTGCACTTTACTCATCCACAAATCTTTCATCCTCGCTCAAATTAATGGGGAAATTGTCGCTTTCTCGATCCGAATCTCTCTCACTTCATGCGGCCATCATTGTAAACAATAGGGAACTTTGCGTATATGTTCAACTGACTACGTCACGCTACTTCCGGTAGGGGCAAGCCTTTTTTTTATCAGATACCAAAAGTTGCAATCTTTATCGTCGTTGTTCTATACTAATTCCTTTCAGCAAAAATATGGCAATATCGCGAAATGATCAAGTATGACACATAGAATAGATCTGCTATCCCCGTTGAAATAAAAAAAATTCATTTCAGTAGGCCTTTAATCTACTTGTTCATTACTGTTAATATCTGCTTACTTTCTGTTTTAACAGGTTCTGGCTACACTACTGTTCAAATGTAGGGCTGGACGATTACGGCAAAAATAATAATTACGACTATTTTGATTG
Source organism: Entelurus aequoreus (assembly GCF_033978785.1). NCBI lineage: Eukaryota > Metazoa > Chordata > Actinopteri > Syngnathiformes > Syngnathidae > Entelurus > Entelurus aequoreus. The sequence goes on from NC_084737.1 coordinate 64,546,683, forward strand.
ATATTGTAATCGCGATTAATTACACGATTATTAATTATTTTGAAAACAAGAGTATTTCTTGTACCACCAAAACTCAACTCCAAATGTAGTAAAAAAAACCTGATATGAATTAGTACCGAAAAAACACAACCAGTAAAATAGTAATAACAATACATTTAAATAACAATAGCAATATAAAATACATTACAATATAATTTTTAATGTTTTAATTGTTTTTAGTTCCGTTTTTTACTTTTAACACTTATTTTTACCACCATGGAGTGTTTGTTTGCTTTTTGTGTCAAATAAAATGTAATAAAATGTTTGTTAATTAAATGCAAAAATCCTCACATTGATTGCTGCAATACAAAATTTGACCAGTATTTTAGGTCAAAGCATAATCATTATCTCCGGGTTGGGGAGGAGATCTTGCCCCAAGTGGAGGAGTTCAAGTACCTCGGAGTCTTGTTCACGAGTGAGGGAAGAGTGGTTTGTGAGATCGACAGGCGGATCGGTGCGGCGTCTTCAGTAATGCGGGCGCTGTATCGGTCCGTTGTGGTGAAGAAGGAGCTGAGCCGCAAGGCAAAGCTCTCAATTTACCGGTCGATCTACGTTCCCATCCTCACCTATGGTCATGAGCTTTGGGTTATGACCGAAAGGACAAGATCACGGGTACAAGCGGCCAAAATGAGTTTCCTCCGCCGGGTGGCGGGTCTCTCCCTTAGAGATAGGGTGAGAAGCTCTGTCATCCGGGAGGAGCTCAAAGTAAAGCCACTGCTCCTCCACATCGAGAGGAGCCAGATGAGGTGGTTCGGGCATCTGGTCAGGATGCCACCCGAACGCCTCCCTAGGGAGGTGTTTAGGGCACGTACGACCGGTAGGAGGCCACGGGGAAGACCCAGGACACGTTGGGAAGACTATGTCTCCCGGCTGGCCTGGGAACGCCTTGGGATCCCCCGGGAAGAGCTAGACGAAGTGGCTGGGGAGAGGGAAGTCTGGGCTTCCCTGCTTAGGCTGCTGCCCCCGCGACCCGACCTCGGATAAGCGGAAGAAGATGGATGAATGGATGGCATAATCATTATGTAAATGTATCAATAAGTGCTTTAAGTTCACTTTGCTTGTGTAAGGTACTTTTTTGAAACCTTTTATTTGCTAGCACGGTCAGACCGGGTGTGGTGCACCACACTATTATTGTGAAGGAGGGAAGGCAAGTGTGCTGCTGTTCTCAGCTTGATGTGTGGAGGTGACTTAAGGCTGTTTTTAAAAAATGAGAGAGACCGCCTCTCAAGTTGCGACAGCCGTCGTGTTTGTAAGTTGATGGACTTAAATGTAATCATTTAAAACCCATCTTAAAACTCATTTGTATACTCAAGCCTTTAAAATAGACCCCTTTTTAGTTGATCTGCCGTCTCTCTTTTTCTACTTTGCCACCCTGTCCTACATGGAGAGATTATCAGGTCAAGAGGGGGGTCCCCACATCTGCGGTACCCTCCAAGGTTTCTCGTTGTCCCCATTGGGTTGAGTTTTTTTTCTTGCCCTAATGTTGGATCGGAGCCGAGGATGTTGTTGTGCAGCCCTTTGAGACATTTGTGATTAAGGGCTATAGAACTATATAATACATACATACATATAAATATAGGATTTAGTTACATTGTTCAATTCTGTGACTCCATCTGCTGTTACGTCACCGCGGAAATCATATGCTATATTTTTTTATTGAGTTTAGTGATTATTGATTAGGCATACTAGCGATGTGTTAAATAATAAGTAGCAACCATGGTGAGAATCCAAACTTCTAGTAGACGTGCTTTTTTTCCCTCACCCTACGTTCCACTGTTACAAGTTCAGGAATTTACATGCACGTTGCATTAATCGTTTTTTTCAATTATTGAAATTTCCCTGGTCGTGAGAAGCCATAATCGAAATCAAAATGGGATTAATTGTCCAGCCCTATTAAAATGTAATAATCACTTATTCTTCTGTTTTATGATACGTTACATAATTTTTGGGTGATACTACAAATTTGGATATGGATTCAATACCAAGTAGTTACAGAGTCATACATTGGTCATAATTAAAGTTCTCCTGTGTCCAGGGGTGTATTTCCTTGGTTTATTAACGATAAAAATTGTCAAAAGATTTTGTGATAATAAAAAATATCTATGTAATCATTCTAGTATTGACTATATACGGCTGTTGTACTTAGGTACTTATATGTTCATAACAGTAAAACAATACAATAGCATAAATATTTATACCTGTCATAACACATTCAATTAACTTTATTAATTAAATCAAAATTTCCCATAAAAAATGGTGCCACTAAGATGTAAAATTAAGACTCAGGGAATTTAGACATGTGATGTAATTAATTGATGAAGAATTCTGTCCTAAAACTTTAGACCAGTTGTGTAAAACGTAGGGCCCGTGAGCCAAATCAGGCTCGCCAACAGGTTTCATCCAGCCCGCGAGATCAGTTTGCAAAGTATAAAAATGAGCAGAAATGTTTGAATGAAAGAAACTGCTGTTCTAAATGTGTCTGCTGGATTTTGCAATAGCAATGCTTTTGATCCCCTGCCGCGAGAGCGCATGGCATCAGAGGGGGGCGGAGCTATGTGGCATATTAAAACAGGCGACACTTCTGTGTTTGGACACTGCCCACTTTCGCTGCTTATAAGTGATAGTATACAAAATGATAATCTGTACCTTTCGTGTTGTATTTATGACTGGGGACACATTTTCTGGCCGCACAAATATTTTGAAATAATATGTATACCCTTCTTACTTCACGTAGATAAATAAAATGAGTATATTACATTAATAACATCCTGTAATTTGATTTTGATATTAAAGTTTAATTCATCTTCTAATAGATAAAAAATTAACACCAATGGGAGCATTATAAAACTCTGCCAGACTCAATTCCACCTATGTGACTGATGTACATTATCCCATCTTTTATTCAGAAAGTATAAATACCGGCAAATAAAGATAGAATACTATTAACCGCAACATGTAGGTGTAAAAAAACCAACCACTATGATTGGTACATTTTCAGAATGTGATTGGTCTATTATTTAAAAAATCCAATCTGAAGTTGTCTTTATTTAAGTACCAATGATTGTCACACACACTAGGTGTGGTGAAATTTGTCCTCTGCATTTGACCCATCCCCTTCTTCACCCCCTGGAGGTGAGGGGAGCAGTGAGCAGCATCAGTGAGCAGCAGCAGTGGCCGCGCCCGGGAATCATTTTTGGTGATTTAACCCCCAATTCCAACCCTTGATGCGGAGTGCCAAGCAGGGAGGTAATGGGTCCCATTTTTATAGTCTTTGGTATGTCCCGGCCGGGGTTTGAACTCACAACCTACCGATCTCAGCTCGGACACTCTAACCACTAGGCCACTGAGTAGGTGGCCTAGTGATTCTAAGTTATTATGCCATGATTTTACCTGTCCGGTTCACTTGGGAATAGGTTTTGCTCCATGTGGCCCCCGAGCTAAAATTAGTTTGACACCACTGCTTTAGACCAAATACAGTCAAGGGTCAAACCATAAGCAGGACATCTGCCATAATTACCATTTATATATATACAGTATGTGTGTGTGTGTGTATAACATCATTAAGTCCAATACAGTACAAAGTACCTCTGAGCTGTTGATTGTCCCCGAGCAACCGGGTCACCACTTCATTGGCCGCCAGCTCAGGTGGGACCCTGAGGGCCCCCCCACTGTCCTCTCCTGACATGTCCCACTGCAGTGGACCATCAGGTTGGGGCTGCACCATCCCTGTAACACACACACACACACACACTTTTACAATATTATTATTTATTGAGTTCACATTTTTTTTATTTTTCAGTATCAAATGGTTCACGTCAGTCAAAAAAATGTTTACTCTTTAAATAAGGATTTGATTTTCTTTTTAGTTTCAGGCAAATTGATGCATTTAAGATATTTTCTGTTAGACTAAAACAACAATATTAACAAAGTTATTTGTTGTAAGTTGATCTATATTTGTCTTTTTTGTTTTCCATCCATCCATTCATTTTCTACAGCTTGTCCCTTTTGGGGTTGCGGGGGGTGCTGGAGCCTATCTCAGCTGCATTCGGGCGGAAGGCAGGGTACACCCTGGACAAGTCGCCACCTCATCGCAGGGTCAACACAGATAGACAACATCCACACTCACATTCACACACTAGGGCCAATTTAGTGTTGCCAATCAACCTATCCCCAGGTGCATGTATTTGGAGATGGAATGAAGCCGGAGTACCCGGAGGGAACCCACACAGTCACGGGGAGAACATGCAAACTCCACACATAAAGATCCGAAGCCCGGGATTGAAACCAGGACTACTCAGGACCTTCGTATTGTGAGGCACATGCACTAACCCCTGTGCCACCGTAATATGGATACAATGGCATGCAGGTATGTACACTTTCATAGACAATTTTTTTTGTGATGTGTAATGTCTATTGTTCAAATGTACGGCAGTGACAATGAATTTCCCCAAGGGGACCAATAAATCTAAATCTAAATCTAAAAAAAATAAAAATTATACTATGTATAGCCGCAGCAGAGAGTTGGGTGGCGCTAAATGTTTTTTTCTACCTGGAGAGGCCGTGATGCAGAGAAAATAAATGAGAAGCACTGATATACAGTACTGTTATAAAAAAACACCGTAGATTTTACAGAGAAATTCTGGCGACCAAGCAGCCTTTTTTTTTTTACTGTAACACAACACATTTACCGTAATATGTTGTAAAACAACACTGTATATTTTACAGTACAAATCTGGTGACTGAGTTAACAGTTTTTTTTACTGCAAAGTTTACAGATTACATTCAAAAATATATAATCATTACTTGCTGTTATAAGCGGCCCTCTGCCATAACCGCAATGAATTTGAGTTTGACACCTTTGCATTACGTCATCCAAAAAGGATGGGGCAACACGCCAGCCTGGGAAATAATGCCTGTTCACATTACTACATTATTACTATATTCATGCGTGTTAATAGCGTGAAATGTATTAAAAATATTGCCAATCTCATTACATAACGGTGGGTGGTGTTTACTACTGCTCGGCGTTTGTCATGTTCCTCCACGATACTGAAACAATGTATAAACTATAATCAAACCCAAATTAAATGTTATTTACCTTTCAAAAACAAATACAAAGTCCCTTGTTACCTTGTTTTATTTCCCAGTGTTGTTATCCGGAAAAGAGGCAACCGCTCGCTCACAAGCTGAGTGCAGCCAAGCTAGCGAGCTAGCAGGCTAACACACAGCTAGCAACTTAGCTTGGGCAGCTAGCTAGAAATAAACCGTTTGACCTCTAAGAAGAACTTGTTGCCAATCATAGTAGTTGACCGCAACGACCTTGAACACACCAACAATTGAACTGCGCCTATATTTCCAGGCTCTCCTAAAACGTTATGCGTAGGTTGAGGTTAACTGTCAAGCTCATGACGAGAGTGTTGTTAGCAATTGACGGTAGCACCTTAACCCCGTGTTTAGATTGTCAGGCAAAACTTAGTCGGACTCAAAAGCTTGTCTCATCTCCGTCAAACATTTCCTCAACGTTAAAGGGTGATTTGCAGTGTTCTAGACAAACATTCTCTCAACGTTAAAGGATGATTTCCTGTGTCAGTGTTTTAGTCAACAAAATGTTATTTTCATGTTGTTTTGAGCTTCCCTATTGTTACATGGTTCATTTTGCACACTCTATATTAATGATGTTAGAATAATAACCCAGAATTACCGTTTTCAAACACGTTCATAATGTTGTTCAAACAATATATTACAATTGTTTTGAATCTTACTGCTTCCCATCGACTTTGATGCAGATCGACAGACAAAACTCAGGGCGAAATTAAATGACCCTTTAGGAAATCCCCTTCCTTCTTCCGCATTAGGTGATGACGTCACATAGCTCCAACGACGCTCCGTGCTTTCGGCTAACGTGTGCAAGCGAGCGGGGGAGGCTTCATGATGCTGACCGTCACTACAGCTGGAGTTATTTTGATGGCAGTTTGTATTTATCCAAGTTACGCCCTCTACTTCCACATAGGAGAGACTGAGAAAAAATGCTTCATTGAAGAGATTCCAGACGAGACAATGGTGATCGGTAAGACATTGCTGACAATTAGCTTAAGGAAGCTAGCTAGCATTGTACCTGCTCGTGACGACCGGAAGTGGGTTTAAGGATAGGCTAGACTTTTATTTACCCCACATAAAAGACTTCAGTGCAGTCGCAAGGAAATAATAGCGACCTATTCCATGACATTTCCTTTTAGAGATATGGGTCATTAATCGGTTGTATTCGAAGTTGATAGTAAATCTTTATGTGAGTGTTTATTCGCCTGCTCAGAATGTAAAATGTTGTAATCATCGACCTTTGATCAAACCTCCGCAATTCCTAGTTTATTAATCAAGTAGTTTCATAGTTAGATCATAAAAACCTGTTAACGACCTTCTAATTATGTTTCATAACATTATGAGAGCCCTCTAGATATGGAATCACATCCACACAGTCACCTTCACACGTTCTTAAGTCAATATCGTCATTGTTCGCTGAGGCTGAGCCAATCAGTGGCCACAATACTGAACAGGGTGCTCTGATTGGTTTGGTCTCTTATAGTTGTTAGTACTACTGTTGTGTTGACATTTTTAGCTCATTTACACATTGTTATGCTTGAAAATGCTTAATTTATGCCAAATGTGTTGTGGGCAACGTTCCCTCTAAGGTGCGCGCCTGCGCAATTGCGCACTGCTCACACGTCCTCTGCGCGCAGTAAATTAATGCCGCGCAGAAAATAAAAAATCCCATCTGGACTTTAAACAAAATAAACACATTACAATTTATTCTGTATGATTTTGCAATGCAACTCTGTGAGTGACTGGTGACAACAAGAGTGGCCCCAATGAATAAAACTATCTTTGTCAACACAGTTCAATTATTGTCTGTCGAGACCCTTTACGGACGGGAATTCCATCAATCACTTTATTGAGCAAAACTGTTTGTAACCACACCAAAAACGTGAGTAAAAAAACCTTTTATCTATAAAAACTGGTCATTTTTTGCCATACAAACCAGGCTCAAACCAACGTTGTCATCCGTCGTTTCAACAGAAGCCGCTCGCTCTGTCTCACCTGCACCAACACACGCACTCATGGCACTTAGCCAGTGCTGCGTTTATGGCCACACAAAAAGTCGGACAACCCCAACGCCACACAATGTGTAAATGCCAGGTTGTAACACTCTGACTCCTCAATCAGATGTGTGTAAGGCTGCAGCTAACGATTATTTTTCTATCGATTAATCTATAGATTATTTTTTTTGATTAATCAGTTAATCTATAGATTATTTTTTCGATTAATCTATGGATTATTTTTCCTTTTACCGATTATTTTTTATTCAAAATGAAGATGAAAAAATAAATGTAGGCCCGTTTTTTCAAAAGGCATGGCTTTTATTTGCAAAAAAAAAGAAGTATGGCCACTCAGTCAACATTGACAACAACAAGACTAAATATTTTGTAACAATGTAAACATTTAAAAATTTTAACATTTAACAAAATTAAAAGTAGCTTATTTGCTTTTTAATGTGCAAATATAAAAGTCAACATCCAGTACAAATCTTAATATTCTGCAATAGTATAAGCATTTCAAAAGTAAAAGTATTTCTTATTTTGCTTTAAAATGTGCAAAAATAAAGATAAACATCCAGTACAAAAAAGTGCAAAACGAAATATTCTGTAACAACAGTGTAAATATTTCAACAAAAGTGAAAGTATTGCTTATTTGCTCAAATGTGCAAAAATAAAGATAAACATCCAATACAAAAAAGTGCCAATCTAAATATTCTGGAGCACTGTTAACATTAAGTATTGCTTTTAAAATGTGCAAAATAAACATCCAGTCCAACACAGTACACAATAACCAATTCTACTCATTCCAGTGAGTGACTAACAGTTGTAATGAAGAAAGGTTAGCATGTGTACATGCTCTGGTTCTTTTCTTGTTTACAATATTCCCAGCAGCTGAAAATAGGCGCTCAGAAGGGGTCGATGTGGCTGGAACTGAGAGGTAATTAGCCTTCACCTCAAGCGAGTGAGCTGAGCTGCAGTTTATATTTCTAGAAGGTCAACGGGCTCATAGTGATGTTACTAGTAGTTGACTGGGAGGTGTTTATTATCATTTGGGGAGAGTCCGCTGCCTGATGCTCACCTGCTAAACACCTATCTGTAGGGATGTGCGTATCGATCCTGTGGTATCGATATATCGATACCCACACGCTACTCATTTGGCATCACTTTTCTGAAAAAAGTATCGATATAAACCAAAAAACGGCGTGTGGGGGGTGCAAGCATCACTTTCAGATGTTTTTGATTACTTACTTAACTTACTATGTGCTGGGACACCCCTGTACCTGGCAGAGTATAGAGCTGGCCCAGTCACGTGACAAGAGACAGCGAATGAGCGTCGTCAACGTGCAACACACACACAGCCAGCCGACAGCGATGCAGCCAGGCATATCCAGTGTTGTCCAATTGTTGACTTAAAACAGGCATTGTTTTTTGTTTTTTTTAGTAATGTTTACTGAATATTTTTGTTTAAATTATTATCCTAAATTCAAAGTATTTCCACACAGGGGAATTTACTGTTTGTTGAAAATTGCTTGAGTATTTAAAACAAAATAAGAAAGAGATACAATTTGGAGATTCTTCATCTTTCCATTACAGTTTTTTTTTTTCCAAGAAAATCTTGAATATATGATTGAATGTGATTTTGGTTTTAATCTGTAACATGATTTCTTACATTTCGAAAACATTAGCCTATTTAATATTTCATTAATTGCTAATTATATCACAAACTTTAAAAAATAACTGCAGCTTCTTGCAATTCGGATTTGACTGTTTATTGGAAAGCCCTAATATTTAATTATTATTATATATAATATGTAGTTATTATTATATATAATATTTAATTTATTTTTCATATTTATGTTATTTATTTTAATTTTACTTTTATTATATATTGACCATAATTAATGTGGTATAAATGGTCTGTATTTGTCTTGTGATTTGTCTTAAATAATTACAATAGTAATAATATTTTTGACTGAAAAAAAATTGTCAATAAGAAATTATTGGTATCGGTATCGATGAAAATGCAAGAAAAAGTATCGGTATCGTATCGAATCCTAAAAGTGTGGTATCGCCCATCCCTACCTATCTGCTCCACGCTGAAGCGCTGACTACATGCGCTCTGAATACACACTGCTGATTGGCTGATAATGCTTCGTGTGTACCAATCAGATGGTTGTGTGGGTGGGACAATGCTGCGTGTGTACCAATCAGATGGTTGTGTGGGTGGGACAATGCTGCGTGCTGAGACAGAGGCAGAGGAGCGAAGCAGCTTGTTAAGACCTTAGCAGCTAAAGTTAGCTTTAGCTTAGAAACTCGTTCGGTACACCCCCGTGCCGAACCGAAAGCCCCGTACCGAAACGGTTCAATACAAAACACGTACCGTTACACCCCTAGCAGATACAAATGACACATTCATGTTTTTGTGTAATGATGACAACGTATGCTCGCGCGGACGATTGACTAGTTGATGGTTTTCTTTTCAAATGTTCGTTCATAGCCGTTGTGCTGCTATGATAGGCCATTTCCGCTCGACACAGTGTGCATACAACAACATTATTAGGCCGTTTATTGAAATACTCCCACACTTTTGACCACTTTTGGCATGCTTTTCCCCCCTCGCTCGCACCGCTCGCATCGTCTGCTTTGATCGTCTGCTTTGCGGTCCGCCATGACGGTAGTGTGACGTAAATATGCGACGCGTCGACGCACAAAAACGGCGTCGACGTATTTACGTAACCGATGACGTCGACGCGTCGTTTCAGCCTTAGATGTGTGCTTATTTTACTGCCATTTATTAAGAATGTTAATCTAAGGATATTATACATGAAATATTGTTACTATATTTCATGAATGCTAATACAAAGATGTATTTTACAGACAGAAAGTTACAGGAACTAAATGTAATCTCTGAAAGGGGTAACATTTATTTTAAAGGCAGGACCCGCAGCCAGACATACAATACTAGCACATAGGTCATGAAAAACATGTTTTTTTGTTATTGCCATCGTAAGAGGGCAAAATCCCTTCCATCAATCCATCCATTGTCTACCACTTGTCCCGTTCGGGGTCGCGGGGGTGCTGGAGCCTATCTCAGCTGCATTCGTGCGGAAGGCGGGGTACACCCTGGACAAGTCACCACCTCATCACAGGGTCAACACAGATAGACAGACCACACTCACATTCACACACTAGCGACCATTTAGTGTTGCCAATCAACCTATCTCCAGGTGCATGTCTTTGAAGGTGGGAGGAAGCCGGAGTACCCGGAGGGAACCCACGCAGACACGGGGAGAACATGCAAACTCCACACAGAAAGATCCCGAGCGCAGGATCGAACCCAGGACCTTTGTATTGTGAGGCAGACACACTAACCCCTCTGGCAAAATCACTTATATCAGAAAATTATTTTAATAAAACATTTAAATGGTTATGATGTCAGGTTTGGGACAGGTGTGACGCTGGTGTGGCCACAGTGTGCACATCTGATGTTGCTCACATGTGCTCCACTGAATGCTCAGGGAGTTTGTGCGTTTGCTCACACACATGAAAAATTAGAGGGAACATTGGTTGTGGGGTATGCGTTAAATCAATCAATCAATCAATCAAATCAATCAATCAATGTTTATTTATATAGCCCTAAATCACAAGTGTCTCAAAGGGCTGCACAAGCCACAAGGACATCCTCGGTTCAGATCCCACATCAAGGAAAAACTAAACCCAGTGGGATGACAATGAGAAACCTTTGAGAGGACCGCAGATGTGGGCGACCCCCCCTCTAGGGTGACCGGTGCAATGGACGTCGAGTGGATCTAGCATGAAAGTCCAGTCCATGGTGGATCTAACATAATAGTGAGAGACCAGTCCATAGTGGATCTAGCATAATATTGTGAAAGTCCAGTCCATAGTGAATCTAACATAATAGTGAGAGACCAGTCCATAGTGGGGCCAGCAGAGGACCATCCCGAGTGGAGACAGGTCAGCAGCGCAGAGATGTCCCCAACCGATGCACAGGCGAGCGGTCCACCCCGGGTCCCGACTCTGGACAGCCAGCACTTCATCCATGGCCACCGAACCTGTGCCCCCCCCCCCTCCTCCTCCATGAGGGAGAGGGGGGCAGAGCAGAAAAGAAAAGAAACGGCAGATCAACTGGTGTAAAAGGGGGGTCTATTTAAAGGCTAGAGTATACAAATTAGTTTTAAGATGGGGCTTAAATGCTTCTACTGAAACTAAAACGGGTCTTCAACAGTTTCCAGGGCAAACTGATGGATAGAAGTGGGGAAGCCCTACTAATATCCATCCATCCATCCATTTTGTACCGCTTATTCCCTTCGGGGTCGCGGGGGGCGCTGGAGCCTATCACAGCTACAATCAGGCGGAAGGCGGGGTACACCCTGGACAAGTCGCCACCTCATCGCAGGGCCAACACAGATAGGCAGACAACATTCACACTCACATTATATCCTGTATAAAATTGTGATTGTTTTTAATTAAACTGGTGCTAAAGGTACCTTGTTGTTGTGCAATACTAAGATATTAAAATAGGGCTGCAACTAACAACTAATTTGATCATCGATTAATCTGTCGATTATTACTTCGATTAATCAATTAATAATCGGATAAAAGAGACAAACTACATTTCTATCCTTTCCTGTATTTTATTGAAGAAAAAAAACAGCTTACTGGCACCATACTTATTTTGATTATTGTTTCTCAGCTGTTTGTAAATGTTGCAGTTTATAAATAAAGGTGTATAAAAAATAAATAAAAAGGAGCCTATGCGCATAGCAAAGATCCAACGAATCGATGACTAAATTAATCGCCAACTGTTTTTATAATCGATTGTAATCGATTTAATCGATTAGTTGTTGCAGCCCTATATTCAAATAATTTATTAGAGCGCTGCTAATCGCTAGCTGCTAATCGCTAGCTGCTAATCGCTAGCTGCTAATCGCTAGCTGCTAATCGCTAGCTGCTAAGCGCTAGCTGCTAAGCGCTAGTTGCTAACTGGCACCCTAATCGTGAGCTGGCGATTAGGGCTCTATTCGTTTGCTATTTTAAATGCTAACATGAATTTGATAATTATGTGTCATGTTTTCATTTTAAAACTGCAAGGTACAGTGAGTGGGGTGGCTATGTCACTGCTATTCATTCCTAAACTACACTGATGTGTGCTGGATCATTGTTAAATGTGTATTTAAAGACATTTTCATTTGTGGAAAAATTGCGGGGGGAATATAAAAAAGCATGTTCGAAAAAAGTTGACATCTGCCTTAAGAAATGCTAAATCAATTTGATGTGGCGAGGGTCGACTGGCTAGAAAAGCGGCAAGTGGAAGTAAATTGGTAACACATCTCTATATGGTTGGAATAACAATAAATATTTTCTACATTCTGACAAGGCTCAGTTCAGTTTGACACTGTGTTGTCCCAGGGTGTTACCTCTTGTTTGAGTCACAACATAGTGCAAACTAGTTGCAGTACATATATTGTAATAATTACACAGCAAAATGCAAACACAAATCAGACTTAACTTTTTTAAGTGTTTTCTCAATAGAAAAGTCGTATTACACCTCGTCTTTGTGGAAGTCTCACAAAGTTTGTGTATCCATCCGTTGACTGAATGACTTGTGTCATATTTACAGGAAAGTACAAAACTCAGTTGTGGGACAAACAGACCAATTCTTTCCTCCCGTCGACCCCTGGTCTTGGAATGCATGTTGAAATCAAGGATCCTGATGCAAAGGTGTGTATGGAATGGAAAAATAAGAAGTGTGAAGCCGACACACACAGAAAATCTCAAGATTTGATTTTCTCCGACCCTTTCAGGTCATCCTGTCCCGTCAGTATGGATCTGATGGCCGCTTCACCTTCACATCCCATACTCCTGGAGAACACCAGATTTGTCTGCACTCCAACTCTACCAAGATGGCTCTGTTTGCTGGAGGGAAACTGGTAAGACCCCAGTGCTAGCATCTGGGTACTCTGATAAAGCAGGGCTTTGCATTTCCTGAACGGTTTAAACAATTCACACGCGCACGGGTCCAAGATGCTGGAAAAACTACACTAAGGATGTAATGATGACTGTCTGGTACTTATAAATATCGCAGTACAACTCCAAACACTTATTATTACTATTTTAAAGGCCTAATGAAACCCACTACTACCGACCACGCAGTCTGATAGTTTATATATCAATGATGAAATCTTAACATTGCAACACATGCCAATACGGCCGGGTTAACTTATAAAGTGCAATTTTAAATTTCCCGCTAAACTTCCGGTTGAAAACGCCTTTGGATGATGACGTATGCGTGTGACGTAGCCAGTGAAACGGAAGTATCGGTACCCCATTGAATCCAATACAAAATAGCTCTGCTTTCACCTCATAATTCCACAGTATTCTGGACATCTGTGTTGGTGAATCTTTTGCAATTTGTTTAATGAACAATGAAGACTGCAAAGAAGAAAGTTGTAGGTGGGATCGGTGTATTAGCGGCGGACTGCAGCAACACAACCAGGAAGACTTTGACTCGGATAGCAGACGCGCTAGCCACCGACCGCACGGATGATCGTGGTGAAGTCCTTAGTCCTTCCGTCGATCGCTGGAACGCAGGTGAGCACGGGTGTTGATGAGCAGATGAGGGCTGGCTGGCGTAGGTGGAGCGCTAATGTTTTTATCATAGCTCTGTGAGGTTCCGTTATACTAAGTTAGCTTCAATGGCGTCGTTAGCAACAGCATTGTTAACCTTCGCCAGGCTGGAAAGCATGAACCGTGTATTTACATGTCCATGGTTTAATAGTATTGTTGATCTTCTGTCTATCCTTCCAGTCAGGGATTTATTTATTTTGTTTCTATATGCAGTTAAGCACGATGCTATCACGTTAGCTCCGTAGCTAAATTGTTTTGTCATTGTATTGTCGTGGGGATAAAAGTCACTGTGAATGTCCATTTCGCGTTCTCGACTCTCATTTTCAAGAGGATATAGTATCCGAGGTGGTTTGAAATACAAATCCGTGATCCACAATAGAAAAAGGAGAGAGTGTGGAATCCAATGAGCCAGCTTGTACCTAAGTTACGGTCAGAGTGAAAAAAGATACGTCTTGCACTGCATTCTAGTCCGTCACTCTAACGTTCCTCATCCACAAATCTTTCATCCTCGCTCAAATTAATGGGGTAATCGTCGCTTTCTCGGTCCGAATTGCTCTAGCTGCATTGAAAACAATAGGAAAATATGAGGAGGCGATCAACTGACTACGCCACGCTACTTCCGGTAGGGGCAAGGCTTTTTTTTATCAGAGACCAAAAGTTGCGAACTTTATCGTCGTCGTTCTATACTAAATCCTTTCAGCAAAAATATGGCAATATCGCGAAATGATCAAGTATGACACATAGAATGGATCTGCTATCCCCGTTTAAATTTTAAAAAATCATTTCAGTAGGCCTTTAAGTTAGAATGATCTTAAACACTTTGACATACTCCCAGAGCGGAGATGCTGCTCAAATCGTGGTAATTGCTAGCTAGCTTAAATGCTTACATGAATGCAAAGCACATGAATGTCTTTCCCCGTTACAAATGTCATACCCCAATCTAAATCTGTACAAGCACATTACTGTCTGTGCAACTAAGATATTAATTTGTGTACATTGACAGGAAGATCCATACATGGACATGTCCAAAACAGGAAGTAAACCCCCATCTAAACATTTAAAATGACAACAGAAGAACAAAACAAACTAAAATATGGCTTTTAGGTAGGGATGTCCCGATCCAGGTTTTTGCACTTCCGATCCGATACTGGCCTATCCGAGCATGTATTAAAGTTTAAAGTTATTTAGCCTACTTAGTTGTCAGATTCATGTTGAAAAGGGTTTTAGTACTCTTGATAACAACTAGCCACCTGAATTAGGTGAGTTTGAATAATACACAATGGTTGGTAACAAGAAACTGACCTGTTTATTCAAGGATAAACACAAAATAGACAAAATTATACATGACAAACAGAAATGGCATCATTGAACTAGGGCTGGGCGATATGGCCTTTTTTTTAATATCGCAATATTTTAAGGCCATATCGCGATACACAATATATATCTCGATATTTTGCCTTAGCCTTGCATTAACACTTGATGCATATAATCACAGCAGTATGATGATTATATGTGTCTACATTAAAACATTCTTCTTCATACTGCATTAATATATGCTACTCTTAAACTTTCATGCAGAGAAGAAAATCACAACTAAAAAAATCACTATTTTTTTCATACGGTGTTGATCTGGAAATGTTTGCCTCGGCATTTTGATGGTGTGGGCATGTGGCACCGAATGGAGATGTTGACATGCAGAGTTTCAAACACTCTTCATTCTCTAGCAGGGGACTTTTCAAATGATGCTACATATTAGCAGTAATGCTACTTTTTATAGCAACGCTTTTGCTCCACACTTGACAAATTACGGTTGTCTGTTCGACTTGAAGCCAAACCACCGCCAGACGATGGACCCCCTGCTGTTTTTTGGGGGAATTAATAAATTCTTCCTTCATTCGTATTACCACTCGCACGGCTGCGCTAGCATCACAGCTAACTTTAGCCATGCTGCTACCTCTCTGCTGGGAGAGTGCGTATACATATGTGACGTCTGACGTGACAGTATGTGACGTGTGTAAGAAGGTGCGCTTGCTGTCTGTGAGAAGGAGACACAGGAAAGAGTGAGAAGAGCCTGTCGTGTAATGCCAGCATCTAAAAGCAATTGTGTGAGAACGTATACTCGAATATCACGATATACCGGTAGTCATTTTCTATATTGCACAGAGACAGCTGACATTTTTACCGGTAACTTTTAATTCACATGGCCGTCTTAACGGTTAGGACACAGACCTGTGAATGTGTTGGTGTGCTGGAAAATGCGGAACGGAAATTAGGGAGCAGCAGAAAAGTGGAATGTATTATTTAAATCGGTGCGTTGGAAAACACGGACCGGAATTTTTTTAAAAACTGGATCTGGATCGGCATTTTCCCATGCCTTGCTGATACGCATTTTTTGGCAAATATCGGCGGCCGATCCGATCCAAATATCGGATCGGGACAACCCTACTTTTAGGAAGCCAAAACAATGTTGAAATACATTGTTTGTTTATTTAAAAATTAGGGTGTATAAGTACTTTTGAGCACATTTAAAAATACAGTGATAATAAAAATAACCGTGATATGAAGTGTTCATATAGCTACTGCCAAGTGTTTGTACTAGAGATGTCCGATAATATCGACCTGCCGATATTATCGGCCGATAAATGCTTTAAAATGTGATATCGAAATTATCGGTATCGGTTTCAACCTCCTGATTTTCCCGGGAGACTCCCGAATTTCAGTGCCCCTCCCGAAAATCTCCCGGGGCAACCATTCTCCCAATTTACACCCGGACAACATTACTGGGGGCGTGCCTTAAAGGCACTGCCTTTAGCGTCCTCTACAACCTGTCGTCATGTCCACTTTTCCTCCATACATACAGCGTGCCAGCCCAGTCACATAATATATGCGGCTTTTACACACACATAAGTGAATGCAAGGCATACTTGATCAACAGCCATACATGTCACACTGAGAGTGGCCGTATAAACAACTTTAACACTGTTACAAATATGCGGCACACTGTGAACCCACACCAAACAAGAATGACAAACACATTTCGGGAGAACATCCGCACCGTAACACAACATAAACACAACAGAACAAATACCCAGAACCCCTTGCAGCACTAACTCTTCCCCCGCTACCACCAAACCCCGCCCCCCGACCCCGCCCACCTCAACCCCGCCGCCCCCCACCCCCATCTTCCGAATTCTGATGTCTCAAGGTTGGCAAGTATGCTCTAGTATACTCTGGACTGAAGCTGTGTGCCTTCATTGTTTTTGTAGCTGTTGTTTTAAAGCATGTTTAAAAAAAATAAAAAATAATGCACTTTGTGAAAGTCAAAACATAGTATTTCCCATAGTAGTAGTGGGTATTAGGATTATCTCAGGGAGAGCATGTCCCAAATTCCAAGCTGCTGTTTTGAGGAATGTTAAAAATTATAGTGCACTTTGTGACTTCAATAATAAATATGGCAGTGCCATGTTGGCACTTTTTTCCATAACTGGAGTTGAAGTTGTTCTCTTATTTTGGAAAACCTTGTTTTTGATTGATTGATTGATTGAAACTTGTATTAGTAGATTGCACAATACAGTACATATTCCGTACAATTGACCACTAAATGGTAACATGGTAAAGTTACATTGTTTAATGCATCCAGCGGGGCATCACAACAAAATTAGGCATAATAATGTGTTAATTCCACGACTGTATATATTGGTATCGGTTGATATCGGAATCGGTAATTAAGAGTTGGACAATATCGGAATATCGGATATCTGCAAAAAAGCCATTATCGGACATCTCTAGTTTATATTGTAGGTATTGTACATATACACTCCGGCTTAGTTTCAGTTTTCATTACTAAATTTGGAGGTGTTGAAATCGCTAATGCTAAACAGTAGCGTGTATATGGCAAATCCATTAGCATCAAGCTAGCGCATTTTGAAAAGCGGAGCCTCACTTTTAAACATTTTCTAGCAAACACGCTTGCTTTGTTGGTATGAAAAATTACACTTCCTAAAGGCGGTTTTAATACAAAATATGCCTGCTTGCACGCCAAGTGCTTGAGTTGTCACGTGCAGCCAAGATCTTGAAATACTGTACCGTTTGATTTTACGGTAATCGGTACGGAACCTATTCCCAGGTTGGCCACATTTGTGGTTACTTTTTTAGCCTTCTTGCAGGAAAGTTACAGCAGATTCTATTGGAATGTAGACTACGTGGTTCTAAGGAGCAGAGGTATTATTAGAAGTATTATTCAACATGCATGGGTTTAGTCCTAATGTGAGCACTCACTGTGAGAAATATGTAATTTTTCCGTTGTAAACGTACAAATAATGAAAGTATACTAAAGTAAATGTGTCTTTGCTACGTCGCAGAGAGTGCACCTGGATATTCAGGTCGGGGAACATACCAACAACTACCCTGAAATTGCCGCCAAGGACAAGCTGACTGAGCTGCAGCTGCGTGCCAGGCAGCTCCTGGATCAGGTGGAGCAGATTCAAAAGGAGCAGAATTACCAGCGAGTGAGTAAACACTTCAACTGTACCTCTTTATTTGTATTTCCTGGCTGCCCAGCGGCGTAACATTGTCCTTGCGTAGTATCGAGAGGAGCGCTTCCGTATGACCAGCGAGAGCACCAACCAACGCGTCCTCTGGTGGTCCATCGCCCAGACGCTCATCCTCATCATCACTGGCATATGGCAGATGAAGCACCTCAAGGGCTTCTTTGAAGCCAAGAAACTGGTTTAGCCGGAGCGGCGTCCGGGACCAACAGACACCTTTGGAGACAGACCTGAATGACTGGAACAGAGAGTTGTCCCCCCCCTCCCCCCCACCCCACCCTCCCTTACCTTACCGCGCAAGAATTCAGGTCGAGACTTTTTGTCAGCCATGGATGATGAAGGTACATTGCCATCTTGGGCCTTACTTGCTACACGGTTCTTTGACATCCCAGTCGCCTTGCTCTTTTGTTTGCCTGGCAGTTTTTTGCTTTACCGCAACAATGACCTGCTGTTGTTTTCTAACTCATAACCATCAGCTTCACCGTCCTCTGTCCCTTATTTAGACTTTGCATGAACACTAAAGGATTTATCATGAGTTATGATAATAGTATTGAACATTTAATTGTTGTGTACATTTACACATCAGAGACCTGTCACACTCACACACATTCTTCTGTGTGTTCTTCAATAACTTTATAGATCTCCTTCGGAGATCATCAATATTGATGCATAGAAACACATTTAATTTTTTAATTTTTTTCCAGAATACTTTTTTGCCCTTGTTCTATTGCTTTATTATAGCCATCATTCATTTACTTAGTGTTCATGGGTGTATTTTTATTTGATGGGGGCATTAAACCGGTTGTATAATGTCTGCACATTGTAGAAAGCTAATTTGTAGACTTTTTTGTTTTCAAACTTATTTATTATTGTAATGTGACGATGTTCTGCATACAATTCATCCAGGCTGGACTGTAGTTTAATAATAAGTCACGAATGTTTGGGTTTGTTGAGTTTGAGGTTTTAATTTAAATAGATTTTCCTGTTTATTGCCCAGTTCTTGGGATGCTTTACTGTCAGGCATTGTCTTCATGAAGAAATGTTTAGTTGCCATAAAATGTTCCAGCATTGAAGTCAAGTGGCTGTCACGTCTCTGCGCTTGGTAAAGATTCGCTACTAACGTCATTTGCGGCCCGCAGCAAAAAAATAATAATTTAAAAATACTATTAAAAAAAAAAAAAAAAAGTTGAATAAAAGATCATACGGGTGAAATGCAATTTTGACTAATACCACAAAGCTGCCTTGCAGGCTGTTTTTTACTTTAAAGCTGTCCAAAAATAATAATGAGTCAAAATCAATGTTATGAATTATTGACATATTCAAGGGTCCACTTACTTCACATCAAATTTTCCACTTTGTAAATTTTTTGTTGGAAAATGTTTTCTTTAATAAAATGGGGAGAAAAAACATTAAAAAACTTTTTTAACTATATATCGATAGATAGATCTGAAGTTCATATGACCCCTTTTTAACACTTTTATGAGTGGGGCCCTTTTGGATTCCCGAGAACTTGAAGTACCGGTAGGGTGGAAAAACAAGTTGCCTCTATGTTGAAGCTATTATCATATATGTCTGATTTAATACACCAAAATACTTCTAAAGTTTGCGAATAAATGGATATGATCAAAACAGTATCAATTTCACGGAGATTCCCGAGCCATTTTGAGAGATGATGAGGAAGCCAGTCGGGTGATCGTGTGAGGAGTAGGAACCACAGATCCCTTCCCCATCAGCAACAATGCTAATCAAGGTGACTTTGTGAGAGCCAACAACAAGAACTTCTGGAAAAATTATGATCCAGAACCTTATATTTTTTAATCCGAACACAAAGAGGATGGGCACTAAGTTTTAAAAACAAACACTTACTGTAATAGCTCCACTCTCACTGGGATGTTAACTGACCGGACGCTCACATAATTCCGTTTAGATGAAGATTCAATCGCAATTCTCACGAAGGGTTATGTGAAAGTGGAGCAGCCTGTCGGTCCATGGCCACATTTGTCTACTACCAGGTGAGAGATGCATGAATTATAATCTAGAATTTACTTTTAGCAAATTTGAGACCAAGCAGCTGTCGGCTCAGTGTGTCAACAATGGTAGCGTGAGCTAGCATTAGCTCACTGCTATCAAAGCGCTGCTAAAATAATCCGTCTGCGTTGGCGCTGTGGAGAATGCATATATTTGTATGTGTTCTTTCTTAATCAATAGTCAGCTATGTAGCATAGCAGCTAATATTTTCCCATGAAAACTCTTTAGGGTTTTTATCTTATGTCCACTACTAAACTCTTTGTCAACATTGAAGTCTGCGAGTAGAATAACATACTCCCTCTGTGGAGAAGGCCTTATCTGTTTGGAACAACAGCTGTATTTCTTTCTGAGCGGTAGGGTCTGTGTTCGCTCTACATAAACTGAGTCTTTTTGTTTGAATTTAGTTCTCTTGGTGATGGTATTGTCGCATTGTAAGGGCTGGTCTCCTAAAGCTTTAGTCTTTTTGTTTGAATTTAGTTCTCTTGGTGATGGTATTGTCGCATTGTAAGGGCTGGTCTCCTAAAGCTTTAGTAAAAAAAACTTGGCCAAATACTATTCTGTCTCGGTGGTCCTTCTTATTCAACATCAGTGACGTGCGGTCAGGGGAGGCAGTTTGCCTCACCTGCGATCATACAAAGAAATAAAATGTATTATGATAAAATTATTTTAATGGTTAGTTTTTATTTTTCATTTAGCTTCACCAATTTTGATTATTTTTTCTTCAAAATCGCAGAATTTTCGCAATCCCTCATTAACTGCTCTGTCTGCCGTGTGGCGGTATGTGTAAAGAATGCAGAAATTAAACATAACCCGTAAACTGCTGCCAATCAAATGGCAAATAATCTGCGCTGAGCGCATGTATTTGTAAATCTGATTCTGACTACGTCAGTGCCTCACCAGCTATAAACGTCACAGCACGTCACTGCTCAACATACATGTCTTCCAAAGGAATTTGGGATTGACCAGTGTGTTTTATTCCCTGAGAGGAAGACTGGTCGCGCGACAAAAAGGAAAGAGAAAGTTGTGAAGGAGATGACTCGGGCCCAAAGCCAGGAGCTTAATTGGTTAAAAGACGCCTTGCAACACTTATGTGTGCAAGAATTAAAGCGTTTGACAAATGAGAAAATAAAATGAGAAGGAATGAACATAAGTGGAAGTTATATGAAAAAGCGAAATGCAGGGAAAGAGCCTTGGTGCAGCTTTTTCTCTTGGAATGTGCGCTTGTGTGTGGTGCAGGAGGAGCGGGAAAGGCAGCGAGATCAGAATCAGAATCAGAAATACTTTATTAATCCCAGAGGGGAAATTAAAATTTTCAGCACAATCCCATTCAAGATCAGACAAACATTACAGGGAGACAGAACAGGATCGCTGACGGGTCTGCCAACTTCCGGCGGCCCTTACAAAAAAGGTGAGAAACGGGTAAACAATGTGGAGGGGGGGAGAGAAAAAAAATCCGTCTAAGCCTGGGCCCCTGGAGAGGGGGTCCAGACTGAGGCCAAGGGAAAAAAAACTCATAGCCATAGCACACATCCCTCTTACATGTGTGTAAGAGGGAAAAGGGACATTCAAGACATTAAAAGAGCAGAGCTGATGCAACCAGCCACTTCTACATACAGCTATGAATGAAAAATAAAATAAACATATACACTGTGGTGGCCTCTGCAGTGTTCCACGCCATCGTCTGCTGGGGTGGAGGGAGCATGGCCAGAGACAGGAGCAGACCCAACAAAGCAACCAAGAGAGCTGACTCCACTCTCGGCCGCCCACTAACTCAGCCAGTGTCCTGTCCGCATGGATGAGCGAGGATGGCAAAAGTTTGACAGCCTTGTGTGCAACTCTTTTGCTATGGGGTTAAAGCAGTGTGAAAATGAATGTGTTATATGTTGATAGAATAATGCGAGTAATAAACGAACGAGAATAAATGCATGCTTTTATTTTGTAGATTATCACACACGACAGGAAGTCAGAGTGCACAAGTGATAAGCATGCTAGGATGTAAATGTCAGACACAGACGATAGTTTGAAAGCCCAAAACGCAAGTATCAGTAAAAGAATGACATTTAAATGATGTGCTGGGTAAACAGCACTATTTCTCAGTCAATGCATGGACACGTGTGTGACTGTAACAGTAACAACTGTTTGTTTTAAATAGTTTTGAATATTAATTGCAAATACAAATATAAATAATTGGAGGAATGTCTCTTCTTAGTCGTAAAAGTATAGGTTACTTCGCTTACAGACACTGTTCAGTTTGTATAAAATGTTACTTATAAACCTAGGCATAGAGGAAAGCATGAGGATTGTCAGTATATGATTAGAGGCATATGCTTTTAAAGGTGCTTGTAAATTACATGAAGAAATACGTATAACCTTTGAATTAGGAATATTGATTTAATGTTTATTAGTACAATTAATGCTGTAATTTTAAACACATGCAGGATTGGACAAAGCAGGACGAGGGTGACAAGGCAGGTGAGAGGGCTGCAAGGAAACAACTTCTTAATTTTTAATTGGCTGACACGAAAAAACTGACGAAAGAACCAAAAGCTAAAAAAAAAATCAGGCAAGGTGTACTCAGCAACGGGCACCCTCACTCTCGAGCTCCAGGAAATAGGTGAGAGAATCCTCAATAAACTCAACCAGCGGTCGTGGGGCTCGGGCGGTGGACGCGGCGTTCCGAGGCCAGGCCAGGGTGGAAACTGTTTTACATGCCGCCAGCCGAGTCACTGGGCTCGCGAGTGTCCTAACATTTCCGAGCAGGAGAGTCTTCGTCATGCCAACAGATTAGCACCAGGACGTGGCAGGGGACGCCCAAAGCAGGAAGTACAGAAAGGCCCCCTGCTGGACATAGTTGTCGATGGACAACGTTATCAGTTCATGATTGACACTGGTGCCACGCACTCACTACTGAATGCATTTGTTCCAAAGAAACTGTGTGCTTCCTTTTTGAAGGTCGAAGGCTTCGCTGGGGTCACGAGACTGTTACCTGTCACCCAAACCACTTCCGGTTCAGATTGCTGGACACACACTGAAACATCTCTTCGTGGTCGATCTGCATACATCTTGCCTGCTTGGTAATGATCTGCTTTACAAACTGTACCCTGACATTCAATATCGCACAGAAGGAACCTTCCTGGTGTTACCTGATGGCACAACTACCAAGCTGCGACACCACTACAAAGGCTCCTCCATGTTCGTGCTTGTACCACAGCCTGAAGTACCAGCAATGGCTTACATCTACTGGGTATGCCTCCTCTCGAGACGAGTGAAGGACAAGGACTGCTCCAACTGTTCTATCAATGAAAGCCCTAGGCTGGCTGAACTGCGTCTGTATGTACTGCCACCCGACCCGCCACATATTATGATCAACAGTCAGACGACTCATACCAGGAGGCTTTTGATCTACACCTACATATATGTTGGAACTCAGGGTGTGGCTGCTCAATGACCTATCATTGCAACAACTAGCATGGTGTAAGATGAACACAATTGCTGTCCCACATTGTTACCTTTCCCTCTGTGCCGCCTACCAAGTCAAACACTTAGGTACAATGACGAAACGGGGCATAGCTGCCGCTGATTTGACCGACACCCAAATACCCAATTTTTAACACTCCCCGTTGTCTGTTAAAAACATAGCTGTGGGCTGCACTTTGGACACCCCTGCTGTAGGCTACGAGGAGCAAGCAGCTACACAACAGCTAAGCTAAAACAGCACATTTAAGCATATCAAATAATTATAGTTGCTTATTACGTACACAAAGTCTCCAAAACAGAAGTCTGCTAGAAAGTATCCTGTAACAAACGTGTCCGCATCGTTCAAATTTCTGCGCGATGAGCTTGACTTAATGAAGTGAATTATATTTATATAGCGCTTTTTCTCTAGTGACTCAAAGCGCTTTACATAGTGAAACCCAATATCTAAGTTACATTTAAACCAGTGTGGGTGGCACTGGGAACAGGTGGGTAAAGTGTCTTGCCCAAGGACACAACGGCAGTGACTAGGATGGCGGAAGCTGGGATCGAACCTGGAACCCTCAAGTTGCTGGCACGGCCACTCTGCCAACCGAGCTATACCGCCCGAATGAATGAATGAACAAACGAAAAAACAAAAACCATCTAATTACCATTGCAAAAGCACGTTAAGGTTAAGGTTAGTGTTTTTGTTAGATTTGTGTCCATATATAAAAGGCATATTTTGTGGATTTCACCATATCGAATATTTTGCCTATAATGTAGGGTTGCTATCGCTATAAGGGTCAGTCGATATCGCTTAGGGGTCCCCAACCCTAATGGCGCCCTCCAGTGGTCCACAGAGGCTGAAAAGGCTTTCATTGACCTCAAACATGACCTGTCCTCCACCTCTGCTTTTGCTATGCTTGACTATCAGCTGCTCTTTTTCTTGGATGTTTCTGAAAAGTGATAGCACTCCTAACGCAGTCCTGTTTTTCAGAAACAGAAGGGGGAGAAGGTGTGGGGCGAGCGCGTCGAATTTGAGCGTGTCAAGTTTTTGATTTTACTGATATGATCAATCCAGTACAAGGGAAAGGGTACTGGTAACAGCAAAACAAAATTGGAAAAAAATCTGTGCACAGACCAAAATGAATTGGGTAGAAGCGTTGCCATTGGCTTTAATGATCATCCGAATGTCCTTGAACAAAACAGGTTTTTTTCGCCCTATGAACTGCATACAGGTCAGCCCTTCCCAGGACCATCAGTTCCCTTGGAAGGAGGAATCAGCATGAAAGCAAAATGTTATTTTGACCAAATTCAGAATCTGCCAGTCCAGATTCCCTTACGCCTGTTGAGTGGGTTGAGGTCCAGGTTTATCAAGCGCAAGTGGACTGGTCCCTTCAAGACGACACCTGGTATAACTCTCCCTCTACACTCCTGCTGAGGAACCTGGCAGATCTCTGACAGACGTCGTCATTGACCTCGCCACGTCCCGCACCCTTCGACCCCCAAGCAGAGGTGGGTAGAGTAGCCAGAAATTGTACTCAAGTAAGAGTACTGTTACTTTAGAGATTTATTACTCAAGTAAAAGTAAGGAGTAGTCACCCAAACATTTACTTGAGTAAAAGTAAAAAGTATGTTGTGAAAAAACTACTCAAGTACTGAGTAACTGATGAGTAACCTGTTTTCGTTTAATGATGACGGAAACAAATAATGCACAAAAACATAAAAATAGCAATGAGCAAATTCAGAGCCAGGAATATCTCTTAAATAAATGATAAATGGGTTATACTTGTATAGCGCTTTTCTACCTTCTAGGTACTCAAAGCGCTTTGATAGTATTTCCACATTCACCCATTCACATTCACACACTGATGGCGGGAGCTGCCATGCAAGGCGCTAACCAGCAGCCATCAGGAGCAAGGGTGAAGTGTCTTGCCCAAGGACACAACGGACGTGACTAGGATGGTAGAAGGTGGGGATTGAACCCCAGTAACTAGCAACCCTCCGATTGCTGGCACGGCCACTCTACCAACTTCGCCGCGCCGCCAAGCAACTAAAACAATAATATATATTAAATAATAATACATTAAAATAAAAAAAATTAAGGCAAATTGAGCCACAATAACTTAACAGCACCATAGGCTCAGTAGGCATTCATTGATTGATTGATTGAAACTTGTATTAGTAGATTGCACAGTACAGTACATGTTCCGTACAATTGACCACTAAATGGCAACACCCCAATAAGTTTTTCAACGTTAATCCATTCATGGTAAACACACTGTGCACTTCTGATTAGTGTTTCTATGCATGCGTGTGCGTGTGTGTGTGTGTGTCTGTGAGTCTGCAGTGCGTTAATAAATGTCCCCACACGATGTACATTTGACAGTGATTCATAGCAGGGAAGCTAACATCAGCCTATGGTGACAGCCAAAATATCTACTAACGTTACTTACCGCGATGTGCTTCCTCAAATTTGATGTTGAGTTCATGTAAGCCAGGGGTGCCCACACTTTTTCAGCAGGCGAGCTACTTTTTAAACGACCAAGTCGAGGCGATCTACCTCAAATATACATACACACACACACACACACTCATATCATATATATATATATATATATATATATATATATATATATATATATATATATATATATATATATATATATATATATATATATATATATATATATATATATATATATATATATATATACACATACATTTATATATACAGTATATAATTTATTTATTTTGCCGTTTTTGTTCACATGTTAAAGGTGTTTTAATGAATATACATGCATGTTTAACATAGATTCCTTTCTTTCATGAAGACAAGAATATAAGTTGGTGTATTACCTGATTCTGATGACTTGTATTGATTGGAATCAGACAGTTGTATTGATTGGAATCAGACAGCAGTGCTGATAACGTCCACGTTTTCAAATGGAGGAGAAAAAAAGTTCCTCCTTTCTGTCTAATACCACATGAAAGTGGTTGGGTTTTGGCATCTTATTTGTCCAGCTTCCACATTCGTTTTTATACACTTTACAAGAAATACATTGGCGGCAAACTCCGTAGCTTGCTAGCTTGTTTGCGCTGGCTTTCGGAGACTCTTATTTTGTTAGCGCAGGCGCGATGGAGCGGCACTTTTATTGTGAAGACAGGAACAGTCTTTAGGCTTTTGACGGGAGGTACGGTTGGAATAAAAAAAGTGTCTTTTTTCCTTCACACTTTTGATTGATTGATTGAAACTTTTATTAGTAGATTGCACAGTACAGTACATATTCCGTACAATTGACCACTAAATGGTAACACCCGAATAAGTTTTTCGACTTGTTTAAGTCGGGGTCCACGTGTGACGGTCATGTGACCGCCTGGCTCTGTTTGATTGGTGAAACGGAGTCCAACGTCACCAGTGACTGCATATGATTGGTGAAACGGAGTCAAACGTCACCAGTGACTGCATCTGATTGGTGAAACGGAGTCAAACGTCACCAGTGACTGCATCTGATTGGTGAAACGCAGACATGCGATAGATCCTACTTTGAAGGTCTGTCTGACAAACCAAAACAAACAAAGCGTGCATTAACAGATCGATAAAAATCAGTAGCGAGTAGCAAGCTGAATGTAGATAAATGGAGCGGAGTAAAAGTAGCGTTTCTTCTCTATAAATATACTCAAGTAAAAGTAAAAGTATGTTGCATTAAAACAACTCTTAGAAGTACAATTTATCCCAAAAGTTACTCAAGTGGATGTAACGGAGTAAATGTAGCGCGTTACTACCCACCTCTGCCCCCAAGTAGTGACTTTTGTGCCTGCGGCACCTGATGAAAGACAGAAGCTGACAGAAGATTCGCTGTCATAGAAGAACACGGCTGTAGTAGCTCGCAACACATAGTCTCACAGCCCAGAAGACGACGCCAAGAGAGCTCCCTCCATTGAGCTGCCATCAACCATTGTGTAGATCTTCCAGACCTGCTCAACTGCTGTATCGTATATCCTTGCTTGAGACAAGCCCATATACTCGGTGCTGTCCATTTTCTCTTGCTTGTTTTAGCATAAATAGTTGTGTCGTTGAAATAAGTGAACTTTTTGATATTGATCCCCGACTGACTGCCGTGGTGATTCTTACGTGTTTTGACCAAGATGACGATCCTGACAACTCCTCTTAAAGGACTGATGTTAACACTGACACGTTACTTTTTGACTTCTTCCCTTCGTAGCCAAAAATGGAATTATCCCCCAACAAATTGAGTGACATTGACACTTCCTGGTTCTTTAATCTGTTAAATGGCTCAAAAATAGGCCCTGGGGCTTGGGTTGACTTATTTTGGTATTGTGAAGAACACAGATTGTACATTAGAATCCCAACAACAGCCGTTGGGCTTTGTGCTATGGTTAAACTAGGGACCCCACTGACCCGAGTGGGCACCAAATTGACACCCATTGGAATTCTCGTATCAGTGGCCTCTTTGACATCCGAACCCGCCATATTGTGTCCTGTAGGAGTGTAACGGGCTCCGTTGATTTGATGAATAACCCTGATGGTGTTTACTTTGATGCTGAGAACCTCCCACTTATAGGTGCGATTTTCCCTGTCACTCCCACTAAGAATGTTGAGCGTATGAATTACGTGTTCTAAAGATTGGTTACACAGGACTTTTGGTCAAATCCGCCCTGATTTCTATTGGAGTATTCCTGGCTATTATGGCTTTCTGTGGATGTTTTGTTGCCCCTTGTGCTAAATCTTTTTGCACCTGCATCATTGTGAGAGCAATTGAATGCCAACACCATCCAACTACGGGGCTTGTTGTGTCGCTGAAGGGTAGCAAGCACAGTAGTGACATTCGAGGACTGTTAGCTTCCTTCCCTGACATTGACGTTGACTCTATCCATCCCTCTACCCTTTACATGTAACTAACCAAAACAGCACCTACTTTAATGTAGGGCGGGCTTTGCAAGTCTTGCTCTGATATGAGAGATCTTCTGGGGAAGATCTGTGGAGAATGCATATATTTTTAAGTGTTCTTTCTTAATCCATAGTCATATTTGAGCAGCTAATATTTTTCCATGAGAACTCTTTGGGGTTTTTATCTTATGTCAGCAGTTGACATTCTTTGTCAACCTTGAAGGCGCTGGAATGTCTGCTAGGAGTATACTCCCTTTCTGTGGAGAAGGCCTTATCTGTTTGGAACAACAGCTGTATTTATTTCTGTGCGGGAGGGGCTGTTTGCGCACTAGATAAGCTGACTCTTTTTGTTTGGATTTAGACCTCTTCTTGCTGATGCTATTGTCGCATTGTAAGGGCTGGTCTCCTAAAGCTTTAGTTAAACTTGGCCAAGTACTATTCTGTCTCGGTGGTCCTTCTTACTCAACATTTATGTCATCCAAAAGAACTTGGGATGGACCTGTGTGTTTTATTCCCTGAGAGGACGACTGGTCATGCGCATAAGCGCTCATAATAATATCACTCATATTTGATTAATAGTCTGGTCACGGCATGTAAATGGCTTTTTGGATGTTTTTAAAGAGTATAATGAGCGCAACAGAGGCCCCCTTAATCTGTTGAATCAATTGTTAGATGTTTATTTACGACTTTGAATGCATAAAAAAGCCAAGCATGTGGATTGTGAATGATAAACAGCACCTCTCTTTCCAATTTGTACGTATTTCCAGTATTCCAGTACATTCACACACTCATATATATATATATATATATATATATATATATATATATATATATATATATATATATATGAGTGTGTGAATGTGAGTGTGAATGTTCTCTGTCTATCTGTGTTGGCCCTGTGATGAGGTGGCGACTTGTCCAGGGTGAACCCCGCCTACCGCCCGAATGCAGCTGAGATAGCGACCCCCCGCAACCCCAAAAGGGACAAGCGGTAGAAAATGGATGAATGGATGGATATATATATATATATATATATATATATATATATATATATATATATATATATATATATATATATATATATATATATATATATATTTATATACAGTATATACAGTATATACATATATATATATATATATATTTATATACAGTATATATATATATTTATATACAGTATATATATATATATATATATACAGTATATATATATATATATATACAGTATATATATATATATATATATATATATACAGTATATATATATATATATATATATATATATATATACAGTATATATATATATATATATACAGTATATATATATATATATATACAGTATATATATATATATATATATATATATATATATATATATATATATATATATATATATATATATATATATATATATATATATATATATATACATATTCCGAGCGGGATGATGTCACGTTATCAGTGGATAACTGCTTTTTTAAACAATATGAGTTGCCTGAGCGGCTAGGAGACACCGAGAATAACAAGCGGTAGAAAATGGATTAGAAAGGACAGATTTTTAAAAAACAAAACATCTATTATCGAGAAGTTGGATGTTGCGTACGCACAAACCTAAAGGGTGTGCAGTGGCAGGAGTGGAGCTATGGTGGGTTTGGGGTGTGTGTGCTGGAGCAGGGACCCAACAGGAGCGGGGACATAGTAGAGTCGGGCCCCACAACCTGCTCTGTTTTTTTTTTAAACAAAAATTTAACATGGAGGTAGACAGCTGTTGTATCAGTGGAGCAGTAGATGATGTGACTCAATTGTTTGTGGAATGTTGTACTGTGCATTTGTTTTGGGAGGAGATCAGAAATTGACTGGAAGGAAGAGGTGTGGAGATGTCCCCATTTACAATAAAAGAGATCAAATTTGGCATATTTAGAAACGATGGTAACGTAGAAATGCTTGTCAATATTATTATGCTGCAAGCTACATTTTTTAAACATAAATGTCGATTTCTGAAAGTAAAACCTATATTTTCACATTGGCTTAAAGGCCTACTGAAACCCACTACTACCGACCACGCAGTCTGATAGTTTATATATCAATGATGAAATCTTAACATTGCAACACATGCCGATACGGCCGGGTTAACTTATAAAGTGCAATTTTAAATTTCCTGCCACACTTCCGGTTAAAAACGTTTTTTTATGCTGACGTCACGAGGGCAAGGGAAGTATTCGGAGCCCGTAGAAAAAGCTCTGTTTTCATTTCATAATTCCACAGTATTCTGGACATCTGTGTTGGTGAATCTTTTGCAATTTGTTTAATGAACAATGGAGGCTGCAAAGAAGAAAGTTGTAGGTGGGATCGGTGTATTCGCGGCTGGCTGTACCAACACAACAAGGACTACTTACTTGGATAGCAGACGCCTAGCCGATGCTAGCCGCCAAACCCACGGATGAAGTCCTTCGTTGCGCCGTCGATCGCTGGAATGCAGGTGAGCACGTCTGTTGAGGAGCAGATGAGGGCTGGCTGGCGTAGGTGGAGCGCTAATGTTTTTATCATAGCTCTGTGAGGTCTGGTTGCTAAATTGCTAAGTTAGCCTTAGTGTCGTTAGCAACAGCATTGTTAAGCTTTACCAGGCTGAGAATTATTAACCGTGTAGTTACATGTACATGGTTTAATAGTATTGTTGATCTTCTGTCTATCCTTCCAGTCAGGGATTTATGTATTTTGTTTCTATCTGCATTTGAGAACGATGCTATCACGTTAGCTCAGTAGCTAAGTGTGTCACCGATGTACTGTCGTGGAGATAAAAGTCACTGTGAATGTCCATTTCGCGTGCTCGACTCTCATTTTCAAGAGGATACAGTATCCGAGGTGGTTTAAAATACAAATCCGTGATCCACAATAGAAAAAGGAGAGAGTGTGGAATCCAATGAGCCAGCTTGTACCTAAGTTACGGTCGGAGCGAAAAAAGATACGTCCTGCACTGCCTCTAGTTCTTCACTCTAACGTTCCTCATCCACGAATCTTTCATCCTCGCTCAAATTAATGGGGTAATCGTCACTTTGTGGCTCCGAATCTCTCTCGCTCCATTGTAAACAAAGGAAAATTGTGAGGAATATTACCTCCTGTGACGTCACGCTACTTCCGGTACAGGCAAGGCTTTTTTATCAGCGAGCAAAAGTTGCGATCTTTATCGTCGATTTTCTCTACTAAATCCTTTCAGCAAAAATATGGCAATATCGTGAAATGATCAAGTATGACACATAGAATGGATCTGCTATTCCCGTTTAAATAAAAATAAAAATTCATTTCAGTAGGCCTTTAATGATTTCAAATAGAGATGTCCGATAATATCGGCCTGCCGATATTATCGGCCGATAAATGCTTTAAAATGTAATATCGGAAATTATCTGTATCGTTTTGTTTTTTTATCGGTATCTGTTTTGTTTTTCTGTTTTCTTTTGTTTTATTAAATCAACATAAAAAACACAAGATACACTTACAATTAGTGCACCAACCCAAAAAACCTCCCTACCCCATTTACACTCATTCACACTCATTCACACAAAAGTGTTGTTTCTTTCTGTTATTAATATTCTGGTTCCTACATTATATATCAATATATATATACAGTCTGCAAGGGATACAGTCCGTAAGCACACATGATTGTGCGTGCTGCTGGTCCACTAATAGTACTAACCTTTAACAGTTAATTTTACTCATTTTCATTAATTACTAGTTTCTATGTAACTGTTTTTATATTGTTTTACTTTCTTTTTTATTCAAGAAAATGTTTTTAATTTATTTATCTTATTTTATTTTATTAATTTTTAAAAAAAGGTCCTTATCTTCACCATACCTGGTTGTCCAAATTAGGCATAATAATGTGTTAATTCCACGACTGTATTTATCGGTATCGGTTTATATAGGTATTGGTAATTAAGAGTTGAACAAAATCTGAATATCGGATAACGGCAAAAAAGCCATTATCGGACATCCCTAATTTCAAAGTACATCTTGGAAAATGGTGAAAAGTAGAAAAGTCCTTAAGTTAGTATCTCTATTGGAAGAATTTAAGTTGATTTAGTTTAGCCCTAATTTTGTATTTGAATGTTTTATTTTTTATTTTTTAAACCTATAGGTTTAAAAAATAAAATGTATTGTCTTCTCCTTTTCTTTCCTTGACATGTTTTGTTTGTTAGAGACGATAATTGCTCAACCTGGTGGATGTTTGAAAGTGCCTTGATTTGTGTGTACATTGTGAATATACGTTGTTTGTGTGTGAATGTGAGTGTGAATGTTGTCTTTCTATCTGTGTTGTTCTGTGAGGTGGCGACTTGTCCGGGGTGTACCCCTCCTTCCCCCCGAATGCAGCTGAGATAGGCTCCAGCACCCCCCGCGACCCCAAAAGGGACACGCGGTAGGAAATGGCTGGATGTGTGTATAATAAAATAAACACTACTGTGGGCGTTCCTTTAAGGGGGCGTTCCTTACAGAGCACACCTTTAAGTGTCTGCCGCCTGCAGATAGATGCGCTTGACTTAGCTTAACTTGCTAGCCGCTAACAAAGAGACGCGGAAGTAGGCCACACGTCGCTCAGCGGATACACGTTTAATTGTCGTGATTGTGCCAAAATGCGTACAGTCCAAATGCTGAGAGTGTTGGTGAATCAGCGACTAAATGCGGCGGTTGAAGAAATATTTGTGGTGTTCGAAAGAACGATAGCGGACTACGAGGAAGAGAACCAGCGACAACGTCGACTATTGGACGCTGTCTTCAAGCGGCATCGACTTATGTTAAACAAAGCAGGTTTGTTTCCTTCTTACTCTCACATGTTTACTGTAAAATAATGCACACTGCACGGCGGCTTGCGTAGGCTTCAATCGAAGCCATTATTATTGTGCTTCTTCTTCTTTTAGTTAGCCGTAACTTAGAAGGTGCATACCGCCATATGATATATAATCCTGTATCTCTGAGGTATTTAATAACAGCTCTATATTTACTGCAAACCCTCTTTCTCAAAGTTTGTAATACATCTTCTATTTTCCAATCTTTCTCTCTCTTGCTGATATTTTCCTTTAACTTACGTCTCTCTTCAGTAAACTTCTTGCAGTATAATATAATGCGTTCTACATCTTCAACAGTTTTACATGAGGCACACATTTCTGTTTGACATTTTCCTATTAATGTCATTGTTTTATTTAGCCCTGTATGATCAAATCATAGTCTTTGACAGCCTTCTATTCTTCCTCTTAATCTCTCATGCATTAATAGTTTTCTGTATGTCATATTTTCTACCTCTGCAATTGTTCCCCTCTGTCACATTCGATATTTATGTCATCTCAGGGCGTTCAATCGTTCGCAACTGGACTGCTTTGTTTCTCTTGGAAGACATTTCGCCGCTCATCCGAGTAGGCTTCATTACTTCGTGCTCATAGACTTAGATTGGTCAGATCAAATCCAAGGGTTGGTGCCGAAACCCCATTTATTTATACTCCAAAAACCAGGAGGGTGTGCCTGGGCAAGGATGGTTTCGCCCGATCGTAGTGAGAGAAAAAACAACTGTTTTAATGCAAACGAGCAATCCTAACTGTAAAAGCCAACAACAGTCGTTGAAGTGTAAATTCCCCTCATTAGCATTGAGGTATTGTGTGGCAGAACGATCGCTGTGGATCGACTACTACCAGTTCAAAATAGTCTCAATCCCCCACGTAAGCATTCCATTCAGTGAAAATGAATGGCACACAGTGAGCAGAATGTTTCAAATTCTAGTTATTTGTTGGAGTCTTTTAGGAATGGTTGAAAGGACGGTGTCTATGAGCACGAACTGATGAAGACTACTTGGATGAGCGGCGAAACGTCTTCCAAGACAAACCAAACAGTCCAGTTGCGAACGATTGAAAGTCCTGAGATGACAACGACCTGGACGAATGAGAGTCTTCATAGATATAACACAATAATATCACACTGTGGCCTTAATAAAGTGAACGTTCTCATTCATCAAGTTTTTGTCATGGCATCACTTGACTGTTCAGTATGTCTCAGAAGACTATTATCTTTTCATCCGAGTAGTTTTCATCACGGCTGGCCCGATAAAACAATATCAATATAAAATGCGTTTGATAAATATATTATATTATATATATATATTTTTTTTGTCGGAAGAAATCGTAAATAATTAAGCAGGTTGCTTGCATGAACAAAGGCACTCGCGGTCTGCAAGGCCTGCAAAACACAGTGCTCTACGCTTAGGTAGTAGCACTGGTGCTACTAAATGAAAAAAAATTGTAACACAGAAAAAATGTAGTAGCAATATGAAATGCCCTAAATATTACAATTTCTATATTAACACTCAAACAACGTACACGCATACACACATATAGGCTCAATGCCATCATAAGGCCTACTGCAACACTCAGACACAGAGAAAATCCCTAAACTGTGCTAGCACTGACGCTAACACAAGTGTCGGGCTGGGCGATATGGATGAAAACTCATATCGGTATAGTTTGGCCCATAAACTAGCCCATAAATGGAAATATCCGTTGACGTAACTAAATATCTCCACCATGCCTTGATTTAACATTTTTAGGACTGATGGGGATCCAAAATACACAAAAACAGGTAGGGCTGGGCGATATGGCCTCTTATTAATATCTCAATATTTTTAGGCCATGTCACAATACACAATATACATCTCGATATTTTGCCTTAGCCTTGAATGAACACTTGATGCATATAATCATATTATCACACCAGTATGATGATTCTAAGTGTCTACATTAAAACATTCTTGTTCATACTGCATTAATATATGCTAATTTAAAACTTCCATGCAGAGAGGGATATCACAACTAAGTCAATTTGCCAAAACTGTATTTAATAAACAGTTATTAAGCAGTGGCACAAACATTCATGTAATTTCAAAACAGAGTGCAAGATTGTCAGACATTTTAAAACAAGCTATTAGTGCACTTTTTGTACAGAATGCCACTACAATATTTTAAAACAAATAAAGTGCACTTTTGTGCATGACGTCACACAAGATATTTCAAAAACTGTAAAATAAAAATTAGCTGTATAATAGGAAATCAAATTGTGTATGTCTTTCGCTATGTGGTAGGTTACTGCGGACATTGTCTCCTTCTGTTTTTGGCAATTTTTTTCATACGGTGATGATGTGGAACTGGAAGACGCCAGGCTCAATTGGGTCAGTGCTGCTTGCTTGGGCATCTTGTTGGTGTGGCACCGGCTGGAGATGTTGACATGCGGAGTTTCAAGCACTCCTTCTACTCTAGCGGGTGACTTTTCAAATGATGCTACAAATTAGTAGTGCTGCTACTTTTTGTAGCAACGCTTTTGCCGCATACTTTTCATATTACGGTTGTCTCTTCAACATCTTTCCGCTTGAAGCCAAACCACCGCCAGACGATAGACCCCGTCTTGGGAATTAATTCTTCTTCTTCCATATGTTACCAGATTCACACTTTCTCTCTCTCTCGTATTACCACTCGCTCCGCTAGCACCACCTGCTACAGCTAACTTTACCCATGTCGCCACGCTAACTGCTGCGATATAATCAGATCTACAGAGGTGGAATTGTTTGCCACTATAGTATAGACTTTAAAAATCTATTTCAATCTTCCCCCATATTTTCTTTCTAAGTCCTATTTTAAATCGTAATTTTTTCTCCTTTTATTTTGGATGATAAGCGCGCAAGAACGGGTAGGACTTTACTCCAGGGCTTGGGCGACCCAATTTCATCAGCTATTATTGGGCAGCCAATGTCCACAAAATGGTACTTTGGTTTATTTCAGAAAAGGGTGGACTGCACTAGAGCTGCAGCTATCGAATATTTTAGTTAGCGAGTAATCTATTGAATATCCCGATCGATTAATCAATTAATCGAATAAATCATATTTTAGCTTAAAAAAGAAGTTTTTTTGTTTGTTTTTTCTGTCCTCTCCAGCTTCTCAGGCAAATCATATTGTTGATGTAAATGTCCATATCGGCTGTACAAATTGACTTTACAAAAGACAAGTGTGGGATACAAATGCCCATATCGGCTGTACAAATTGACTTTACAAAAGACAAGTGTGGGATACTTCTCATGTTGCCTTATTTGTATTTTGACTTTATTAAATGTATATAAATTATTATTTGGTGCAGCCGGGCCGGAGCAATGTTTTTGCTTGATTAAGGTTTAATTATACATGTTAAGATGTACCCTCAATTATTGTTTGGCCTAATTGTCTTATTTCCTAAACGCCTGTTTTCATTATTGAAGCCTGACAAGCACAGCTGAAATGCGTCCGTGGTTGATTGTGCCAATTTGTGTGTGCTAATAAAAACAGGTGCGCTCACAGCCCTGTGTGTTGTGTGGTGTGACCGCATAAATGAAGTTCTTGTCTCTCGTGCGTTTTTGATGATTATTATACGGTGCCGTTTAAATAGTGGTTTCTCCACGCAAATCCGCTGATCTGTTTTCAACCTGCCAACAATACATAAACAATATAAAAAGACAAACCACTTCATAATGACGACAACAGTTTTACATTTTAAGAATGCAATACAGTTAATTGCATTATTTGCATGCAAAATAGTAATCAATGTTAATTTTGCCGTCATAACATTGTTGAGATGAAAACACATACAGTATATATAAAATTAGTTCAAAATTAATATGCCCTTAGAAAGTTAAAATAAAACTATATTCTTAGTATTAAAAATAAAACAAGAACAGTTTTCATTATATCAAACATTAAGAGTGGATTAGGTAGTGCCTTTAATACTTCATTTGAAATGCGCAACTTCATATTCAGAACCAATATGGCTGACAGGAACTTGGCACACAAGTGCTACCACTGTGAACAAGGACTTGGAACTCTTACATTCTACAGAGACTATAGTGGCTGCAAGTGCAAGCTATCCAAGTAGCATGTGGTTGCATGACTTGAATAACCCGAATAACTTTGCACGACTACTTTTGCGTAGTGAGTAATGAAAGGCTAATTCAACACGACAGCTCGGATAGCATTGTTAGTTTTCAACACCTTTTGACAGCATTTGATGACTTGGCGGGAGTGAGAGAACACATCCTGGTTATCATAATGAATAACATTTATTTTACTAACAACTTTTGCATTTATATTTGATAATATATGACTTACCTCGCCTCCGGACGTCCCTCAATCGGATGCTTTCTCGACAGGTGCTACAGCAGGGGTGTCAAACTCAAATACAGAGTGGGCCAAAATTTAAAACTGAACAAAGCCGCGGGCCAAGGTTGAACAAATTAACCTTTAGCGTACTCTACGAGCTATCGTCACGTCCGCTTTTCATCCATTCTAACATTGTTCAGACACAGTCACAAGATATGTGCGTCTTCTGTACGCACACACGAGCGAATGCAACGCATACTTCATCAACAGCGATACAGGTTACACTGAGGGTGCCAGTATAAAAAACTTTAACACTGTTAGAAATAAACGCCACACAACAATGACAAACACATTTCGGGAGAACATCCGCACCGTAACACAACATAACAAATACCCAGAATCCTTTGCAGCACTAACTCTTCCGGGACGCTACAAAATACACCCCCACTACCACCAAACCTTTCCCCCCACACACACACACCCCTTGTAGCGTCCCGGAAAAGTTAGTGCTGCAAAGGGTTCTGGTTTGGTGTGGATTCACAGTGTGGCGTATATTTCTAACAGTGTTAAAGTTTTTTATTCGGCTACCCTCAGTGTAACCTGTATCGCTGTTGATGAAGTATGCGTTGCATTCTAATGTGTGTGCATGCAGAAGCTGCACGTTATGTGACTGGATCAGCACTCGTTGGGCTGGCTGGCTGGCGTTTGGAGGACTCCCGGGAGGATCGGCGGGCCAGCTTTAGTGTTAATTTGATATCCCCTCAAGGGCCAAGTGAAATTACACGGCGGGCCAATATTGACCCGCGGGCCAGAGTTTGACACCCATGTGCTACAGCATCGAACTTGTGCTATTGTGGAATACGAGCTCCACTTTGCAATGTTTGCATACAACTGCGTTTTCCTTCGATTTTAGTGTGAAGTGTTCCCACACTTTAGACAACTTTTTTCGCTTCTTAATTCTCTCGTTTTGCTATGGCTCTTGTCCACTGCTTTCTGCGGCGTTTGCCATTGCAAGTTATGTCGGCGAAAAAGTTTTCTAAACTCAAGCGTATTTAAAAGAGCGGTGTTGTGCAGTGCAGGGGCCGTATGATCTGTGACGTAAACACGCTGTGCAACACCTAAACAGTCTGTGCGAAATGTTTCAAAAACACATATTTGGGGTTAAAACAATCTCCATCCACACACGTGTAGTTTCAAAACTCTGTCTACACACAAACGCATACACCTGCTGTCATGCACATTTGGTCCAATCAGAAGCCTGAAAAAATCAGCAATATCTGACTTGGTGGCATTACACCTTTTATTATATTTATTTTTGATCGACTTTAGATGTTCAAAGACATGTACATTATCTTTAAAACCTGCCTACACATACACACAGAATCCTGGGAACATTATTAAAAGGCGTATTCACGCCTGTGCTGTTGAAACCCAACACTCATAGAATTATAACGTGTTCAGCAACATGGTGATGTATTACATGTGCAGTGAAGTGTACATTCTTTCTAAAATCCGCGCGCACTAACGAAACCCTTTTGCATGTTTGAGTGCCTATATAAGGTGCACGGACGTGCGTGTGCCGCTGCAAAACTCTCGTGGAATTAGGGCTGGGCGATTATATCGCGGGTTTGTCTCTGTGCGATATAGAAAATGACTATATCGTGATATTCGAGTTTATGTTCTCACACAGTTGTTTTTAGCTGCGGGCATTGCACTACAGGCTTTTCTCCCTCTTTCTTGTCTCTCCTTCTCACAGAGACTTAAAAAAGGGCACCTTCTTACATACGTCACGCGTGCAATGTCACACGCCCTCCCGAGCAGAGAGGTAGCTACATGGGTAACATTAGCTGTGATGCTAACAGTGATTTGCGAGTGGTAATACGAGAGAAAAAAGGTGCGAATCTGGTAACAAATAGAGGAATAATTAATTCCCAAGAAGAACAGCACGGGTGCATCGTCTGGCGGTGGTATTGCTTCAAGCGGGAATATGTCGAACAAGTATGCGGCAAAAGCGTTGCTACAAAAAGTAGCAGCACTGTTAATATGTAGCATAATTTGAAAAGTCACCCGTGAGTGAATAAAGAGTGCTTGAAACTGCATGTCAACATCTCCGTTCGGTGCCACACCCACAAAATGTCGAGGCAACAACTTCCAGATCAACACCGTATGAAAAAAAAAATCAACAGAAGGAGATAACGTCCGCAGGAACCTACCACAGAACGAAGGACATATACTATTTGATTTCCTATTAAGCAGCTCATTTTTATTTGACAGTTTTTGAAATATCTTATGTGACATCATGCACAAAAGTGCACTTTATTTGTTTTAAAATATTGTAGTGGCGTTCTGTACAATAAGTGCACTTTAATTTAGTGTTGTTTTGATATGTCATCTTAGTGACATCATGTACAAAAGTGCACTAATAGCTTGTTTTAAAATGTCTCTGACAATCTTGCACTTTCTGTTTTGGAAATGACATGAATGTTTGTGCCACTGCTTAATAAATACAGTTTTGGTAAATTGACTTAGTTGTGATTTCCCTCTCTGCATGAAAGTTTAAAATGAGCATATATTAATGCAGTATGAAAAAAAGTCTAAAAGGCTTTCTGAAACCCACTACTACCGACCACGCAGTCTGATAGTTTTTATATCAATGATGAAATCTTAACATTGCAACACATGCCAATACGGCCGGGTTAACTTATAAAGTGCAATTTTAAATTTCCTGCGAAACTTCCGGTTGAAAACGTGTATGTATGAGGATGTTTGCGCGTGACGTCAATGGTTGAAACGGAAGTATTCGGACACATTGTATCACAATACAAACAGCTCTGTTTTCATCGCAAAATTCCACAGTATTCTGGACATCTGTGTTGGTGAATCTTTTGCAATTTGTTTAATGAACAATGGAGACTACAAAGAAGAAAGCTGTGGGTGGGTGGTCGGTGTATTAGCGGCTGGCTGCAGCAACACAACCAGGAGGACTTTGAGGATAGCAGACGCGCTATCCGACGCTAGCCGCCGACCGCATCGATGATCGGGTGAAGTCCTTCGTCGCGCCTTGCTGGAACGCAGGTGAGCACGGGTGTTGAGCAGATGAGGGCTGGCGTAAGTGGAGCGCTAATGTTTTTATCATAGCTCTGACGAGGTCCCGTAGCTAAGTTAGCTTCAATGGCATCGTTAGCAACAGCATTGCTAGGCTTCGACAGGCGGCACAGCATTAACCGTGTAGTTACAGGTCCAGTGTTTGGTTCGGTGTCTCCTGATAGTAGTATTGTTGATCTGCTGTCTATCCTTCCAGTCAGGGGCTTATTTCTTTTATTTCTATCTGCATTTAAGCACGAGGCTATCACTTTAGCTCCGTAGCTAAAGTGCTTCACTGATGTATTGTCGTGGAGATAAAAGTCACTGTGAATGTCCATTTCGCGTTCTCGACTCTCATTTTCAAGAGGATATAGTATCCGAGGTGGTTTAAAATACAAATCCGTGATCCACAATAGAAAAAGGAGAAACTGTGGAATCCAATGAGCCCTTTTACCTAAGTTACGGTCAGAGCGAAAAAAGATACGTCCTGCACTGCACTCTAGTCCTTCACTCTTCATCCACAAATCTTTCATCCTCGCTCAAATTAATGGGGTAATCGTCGCTTTGTCGGTCCGAATCGCTCTCGCTGCTGGTGTAAACAATGGGGAAATGTAAAAGGAGCCCTTCAACCTGCAAAGTCACGCTACTTCTGGTACAGGCAAGGCTTTTTTTTTATCAGCGGCCAAAAGTTGCAAACTTTATCGTCGATGTTCTCTACCAAATCCTTTCAGCAAAAATATGGCAATATCGCGAAATGATCAAGTATGATACATAGAATGGATCTGCTATCCCCGTTTAAATAAAACAATTCATTTCAGTAGGCCTTTAATGTAGACACATAGAATCATCATACTTGTGTGACTATATGCATCAAGTGTTCATTCAAGGCTAAGGCAAAATATCGCGATATATATCATGTATCTTGGCATGGCCCAAAATATTGAGATATTAATAAAAGGCCATATCGCCCAGCCCTACGTGGAATTATAAAGCATTTAATCATGGATATAGTGATATAGTACATGTGTAATGAAGTGTATAGTCTTTAACATCAGTACACACTACAAGGGGGACGCTATTTTTTTTAGCTGCTTGGTCGCTTCTGCAAAAATGGACGCAAGACACGTAAGTTAACTTCATGATTTGTCGTTAAATAAGGACTAAAAACATAAAATAATGTCGCACCTTACTTTTCAAGTCTTGCTTGTCAAAGTTGTTCCATCAGGTGGAAGTTTGACAGTGATCGTGTCCAAAACAGCTGACTGTCATCAAAACCCATTTTGATGTGTCGTTTTATTAATGTGTGAAAATAGCTGCATGTTTACGTTCAAACATACATTAAGTCCTCTTATAATGTGTTTAAAGGCAGCAAGGCAGTGTTGTTGAGCTTGGAAATGACAGCGTACAACAGTGACGTCATCACAGGTATCCGTATGTGCCGTGTACACGCATACGCTAAGTTTTGGATCTGTACACTTTGGCCAGCGTTTGTAAATGTCTGCATTTTGAAAGACACAAGTATGCGTCTGCGTGTTGTCAAGAGGCCTAAACGCAGAGATAAGTATGCATTTATTAAGTATCTGTGTTCATGTGGAAATTAACGAGGCAAAATGCCGTAAAAAAATTTGACACCTCGAGGCTGCAAAAGTTCCTAGAATATATTTTGTAATCGCATTACTCGAGTAATCGTTTCAGCTTTAGACTGCACCCCTCGGGTCGGGAGTGAAGTTCTGCCTCAAGTGGAGGAGTTCAAGTATCTTGGGGTCTTGTTCACGAGTGAGGGAAGAATAGAACGTGAGATTGACAGACGGATTGGTGCGGTGACAGTGATGCAGTCACTGCACCGGTCTGTTGTGGTGAAGAAGGAGCTGAGCCAGAAGGCGAAGCTCTCGATTTACAGGTCCGTCTACGTTTCTACCCTCACCTATGGTCACGAGCTTTGGGTAATGACCGAAAGGACAAGGTCGCGAATACAAGCGGCAGAAATTAGTTTCTTTCGCAGGATGTCTGGGATCACCCTCAGAGATGGTGAGGAGCTCAGTCATCCGGGAGAGACTCGAGTAGAGCTGCTGCTCCTTCACGTCGAGAGGAGCCAGCTGAGATGGCTCAGACATCTACTACGGATGCCTCCTGTGTTTTGGGCTTGTCCAGCCGGGGGAAGACCTAGGACAGGTTGGAGGGACTACGTCTCACAGCTGGCCTGGGAAAGCCTCTGTATCCCCCCCTGTAGAACTAGAGGAAGTGACCGGGGACAGGGAAGTCTGGGCATCTCTGCTTAGACTGCTGTCCCCGCGACCCGGACTCTGATAAGCGGCCATGGATGGTTTCTCGCCCCAGTGCAGCTGGTGCTGATTAGAGGCGGACTCCTGCTCTTCTTCTCTCCCATCTCTGGTTTGTGGCACCCTTCCCCTCTCTCCTTCTAGCTTCACGTCTTCTACTGTGGCAATAGGAACACTTGAGATATGATCCCCAATTTGATGACATCTGGGTGGCTCTCACTCCCTAAAGCGGTCCCTTCCAAGGTTTGTTGTTGTTCCCATTGGTGTGTTTTTTTCTTGCCCTGATGTGGGATCTGACCTGAGGATGTCGTTGTGGTTTGTGTAGCCCTTTGATACACTTGTGATTAAGGGCTATATTAATAAACTTTGATTGATAATTCCCTTTTCATACCAGCTAAGATAGACCCGCAGTCTGAAATTTTGGCAGCGCTTTTTGTGTCTTTCTGGCTGTCAGTGTCCCAAGTTGTCGGATTACCTACTCAGACGTCTCATATCCAGGTGAGATGCACAATTTGCGATCTAGAATAAACATACAGGGAAGTGAGGAAACAGCAGACCACTCAATGTCAACATAGGCACACACGGAATGATCACGCCGCCGCAATAAATTGTATTTCTCCTGAAGCTGGAGAACATTAAGTTCTCTTTTCGAGGGTATGCGGATAGGATCTACACCCACTGGAGACCCCTTAGCTCCCACCTGTCGAGGTAGTATAGTAAGACATCGCCTTTTGATCCTGATCCCGTCCTCAACTTCCAACTCCCCAGCTGTACGTGACTGAACACCAAACTGCAGGGTCTGAATATACTTTTAACACGGGTTGTTCAGCAGCGCAGGTGATGGTCAGGATGCGGGCAGCTTTTATTAGGTCAAGTTGAGCAGCCACCAGATGAGGTGGTTCGGGCATCTGGTCAGGATGCCACCCGAACGCCTCCCTAGGGAGGTGTTTAGGGCACGTCCGACCGGTAGGAGGCCACAGGGAAGACCCAGGACACGTTGGGAAGACTGTCTCCCGGCTGGCCTGGGAACGCCTCGGGATCCCCAGGGAGGAGCTGGACGAAGTGGCTGGGGAGAGGGAAGTCTGGGTTTCCCTGCTTAGGCTGCTGCCCCCGCGACCCAACCTCTGATAAGCGGAAGATGGATGGATGGAAGTTGAGCAGCATGTGCAAGTAGTTCTATCTCAATTACAACTTTTGTTTCTCTGGTGTCACACCCCGCCTCGGGTGAAGGTAATGTAGCCTTTGCAAACCAGACTTTCAAATCAAGGATGGCAAGGCACGCAGTTGGTAACGGTTTACAAACATTTATTGAAATCCCAAAAAGTGTCAAAAAGGTGAACAGGAAGAAACACCCACAATCTGTAACAGTAATAGAGGCAATATTAGTATTGTATATTATATATAGTACATTTATATTCTAAATACATTTCAAAGTCGCATGCGTTAAATAGGCCTATATAATTTATCAAAATAAGCATATTAAAAATAATCAAAATTTAAATCATCCATTATATGAAAATACATATTCACAATCAGGTCAATAATCAAATATGTCAAAGTAAAGAATTAAATAATCAAAACAGATTTAGCAGAATCAATTAGTAGTGAT
Source organism: Entelurus aequoreus (assembly GCF_033978785.1). Classification (NCBI taxonomy): domain Eukaryota; kingdom Metazoa; phylum Chordata; class Actinopteri; order Syngnathiformes; family Syngnathidae; genus Entelurus; species Entelurus aequoreus. The sequence continues at coordinate 64,591,528 of NC_084737.1, forward strand.
GGGTCCGGCAACACCGATGCATCGGCGCATGCGTCGAGCTCATAGAGCGATACCCTGTGTCGGTGCGCGTATCGCTTTTAGAAAGTCACGTGACCGAACACGAGCTGTTTTGGTCACGTGACCGCTCATGAGCTGTTCTGGTCACGTGACCGCTCATGAACTGTATCGCACTGACGCCTGCGCGTCAAACTGTTTATTAGGAAGCGGCGCAATGCGTGTTGTTGACGAACACCGTTAGGGCCGCTTGTTGTCACTGTCACTCAAAGTTGCATTTCAAAATTACACAGAATAAATGTGTTTATTTTGTTTAGAATTCAGATGGGTTTGATTTGGTGCGTGGCATATATTGGCTGTGCGGCGCACGGTGTGCGCGGAGGACGCCTGAGCACTGCGCAATTGCGCAGGCGCGCACCTTAGAGGGAATGTTGCTCACAGGGCACAGAGGAGACGTCAGTGCGATACAGTTCGCGTATCGGTCACGTGACCAAAGCAGCTCATGATCGGTCACGTGACTTTCTAAAAGCGGTACGCGCACCGACACAGGGTTTCGCTCTATGAGCTCGACGCATGCGCCGATGCATCTGTGTTGCCGGACCCATCACTACTAATTGATTCTGCTAAATCTGTTTTGATTATTAGAGAAGGTACAGGAATGACGGCGTGGCGAAGTTGGTAGCGTGGCCGTGCCAGCAATCGGTTACTGGGGTTCAATCCCCACCTTCTACCATCCTAGTCATGATACATGTTCACATTATTTGACTGTATCTAAAAAAGATAAAAATATATTTTTATTTAAATGAAGATATTAAATAATCCTAAATGAAATACAATGACTTGGTTTATATTATTGTATATACTAGGTCATAAAATCAGTGTCAGTTGAGTCGGTCCATAGGTTGCCTGTAGGGATTTTTAATGTCCAGCAGATGTCAGTATTTAGTGACACAGTATCGACACAGTATCAATACAGTTTTGCAATGTGTCGAAACGCTTCATGAGGCCTCATCAACCCATCACTATCAATTAGCATTCAACAAAACTCATTTAACCGGTCACAACACAACATAATCTCATCATCAAAATAATCACCTCAGTAGATGTTTGATGCATGGAGACCAAAACTCCTGCTCAGGACAGAGAACCTCCTCTGGCAGTGACAGACAGCAGACTGTCAGAAAAACAGCATTTTCCAACTTAAATAGCCCATAGCCCCGCCCACAAGCTGGGACCAATTTGACAGGGGGAATTAAGAAAACAGTTATTTTGCAAATTACACCATAAATAACCATCACATGTCTAAAAAGTATTCACATAGTACTTTTGCATGTGTAGTGCAGTCATTTTTGTACACAGTATATTCAGGCTTAGGTAACATCACTTTTAAATGTCCAGTGTCCTTCCGTAACACCCAGCTTTTGATAATCATGGTTCGACCCAAATTTGGCCTAATTAGTGAATGCAGGTGTGTTCACCTATATAAAGCCCTCAGCCCCACTCTGACTCTTTTAGTCAATTGTTCAGAGCCATGGTGAGTGACAGGTAATAATTTGTTTGTTGAGCACATGCTTTTCACTGACTAACAAGATTGAATGTTTGTATGTCCATTAGTGATGGGTTGATGAGGCGTCATGAAGCGTTTCGACACATGGCAAAACTGTATTGATACTGTGTCGATACTGTGTTGATACTGTGTCACTAAATACTGACATCTGCTGGACATTAAAAATCCCTACAGGCAACCTATGGACCGACTCAACTGACACTGATTTTATGACCTAGTACATTAAGATTAAAGTACCAATGATTGTCACACACACACTAGATGTGGAGAAATTTGTCCTTTTGCATTTGTCCCATCCCCTTGGGGAGCAGTGGGCAGCAGCGGCGCCGCGCCCGGGAATCATTTTGGTGATTTAACCCCCAACTCCAACCCTTTGTTGCTGAGTGCCAAGCAGGGAGGTTATGGGTCCCATTTTTATAGTCTTTGGTATGACTCGATATACAATAATATAAACCAAGTCGTTCTATTTCATTTAGGATTATTTCATATCTTAATTTAAATAAAAATATATTTTTATCTTTTTTAGATACAGTCAATAAATAATGTGAACATGTATCGGTAGAAGGTGGGGATTGAACCCCCTCTCCAATTGCTGGCACGGCCACTCTACCAACTTCGCCACGCCGTCATTCCTATAACTTTCTCTAGTAACAGCATTCCATGATTAATATAAATAAATTAACATTAATAATAAATGACAGAAAAATAAGCACACGTATGACTGAGGAGTCATAGTGTAACTTTGTGTGGTGTTTGAGTTGTCCGACTTTTTGTGTGGCCGTAAACGCACCAGTGGCTTAGTGGTATGCGTGTTGTTGACGAACACCGTTAGGGCCGCTTGTTGTCACTGTCACTCAAAGTTGCATTTCAAAATTACACAGAATAAATGTTTATTTTGTGTAGAATTCAGATGGGTTTGATTTGGTGCGCGGCATATATTTGCTGTGCGGCGCACAGTGTGCGCAGAAGACGCTTGAGCAGTGCGCAATTGCGCAGGCGCGCACCTTAGAGGGAACGTTGCTCACAGGGCACGGAGGAGGCATCAGTGCGATACAGTTCGCGTATCGGTCACGTGACCAAAGCAGCTCATGATCGGTCACGCGACTTTTTAAAAGCGGTACGCGCACCGACACAGGGTATCGCTCTATGAGCTCGACGCATGCGCCGATGCATCTGTGTTGCCGGACCCATCACTATCAAACAGTGACAGTGTGGGGTCAAACTGTCACACTGGGTTTGGGCTCTTCACTCAATTTTCATTATTAGCAATATTTTTTTCATGATATCCTTCTTTTTTTTTTTTTTTAGATGTACATTTCATTTTATTTTCTTAATCATTTATTTTTACTCACACTTATTCCTTGTCATTTTATTTTATGTGAGTTTTCCAACCTTACAATTGTATTTGTTGTTAAACTAAGAAGCCTTTTTGTTGGTTTTGGAGGGATTTTGTTATAGAACTAGTGATACTGGGCTTTTAAATGTGTGCAAGGGAGGGGGGGGGGGGGGGAAATGTGGACTACATCCAAATTGCATTGTATGTTTTGAACTTGCTTTAATAAAAAAAGATGTTCAAGCCTAGTTGATATACAGAGAATTTTACAATCCTCTAAGTGACATTTTCTTGATCAAATCTAGCCTTTTAATATCTATGTATATCGTTAAGAATTTATCGATACATTACCCTTATCGATAGTCCTTATCGATACCGGTATTTATCGGTACTATGTAATTTGTGGGGAAAATACATATCAATTATATAATATAAAACAATTAGCATGTTATGTGGGTGTGCACTTTTGTAACAATAGGAATTGTTATTTGTGTTTATTTTGCACACGGACGTATTTGTGTGACGGGGGTAGCGAGGGGTGTATATTGTAGCGTCCTGGAAGAGTTAGTGCTGCAAGGGGTTCTGGGTATTTGTTCTGTTGTGTTACGGTGCGGATGTTCTCCCGAAATGTGTTTGTCATTCTTGTTTGGTGTGGGTTCACTGTGACGCATATTTGGAACAGTGTTAAAGTTGTTTATACGGTCACCCTCAGTGTGACCTGTATGGCTGTTGACCAAGTATGACTTGCATTCACTTGTGTGTGTGAAAAGCCGTAGATATTATGTGACTGGGCCGGCACACGAAGGCAGTGCCTTTAAGGTTTATTGGCACTCTGTACTTCTCCCTACGTCCGTGTACACAGCGGCGTTTTAAAAAGTCATGCATTTTACTTTTTGAAACCGATACCGATTATTTTGAAACAGATACCGATAATTTCCGATATTACATTTCAAAGCATTTATCGGCCGATAATATCGGCAGTCCGATATTATCGGACATCCCCAGTTCTGAGCATTCTAAACGGTAAAAACTGTGCGACTCCCTGTCACCCAAGCACTCCATGTTGTGTCACTAGTGGTCAATAGCTCACCAAAACAAAATAAACTACACCCAAACAAATCATAAATGGCTCATTTATGGCCCTCATTTTTGTATCTTTTCCTTATTTGCTTTTGGTTTCTTATGAAAAGTTCTGTTCTTTGTTTTTTTGTGTTGACTGTCCTTTTTGTTTCTCCCATATTTGATTTCTTACAGGATTTGCATAGGGTTTCATAAATTTTTTGTCCTGTATCGTTTTGTCCTTTGGGTGTACGAGCAGCTGTCTTGCTTGTATTTAAGGCTTTACTGCAGAGTTGATTTTGTGTTTTTTCATGACTTGTAATGCTTCTGTTACTCCCTGGTGTACAGTGTGGTTATGGCATCTTGAATGTCAATGTGGAAACTGATGAGATTATCAGGGACATTATCAGAAAATATGCTGGTTTAACTGAGCAAAGCTGGACTTTTCTAAAGCATGATTTTGTCTATTTGTGTCCTGCAGACATCTGTGGAGAACATTCTCTCCCTGAGCAGCAGGAGTGGACCTTTACGGGGGGTCCACAACCACCCCACATTGAAGAGGAGGAGCTATACCACCCACATATCCAAGAGAAGGACCCACTGTCCCCTCTGTTTAAAGAAAACAAGGCACCGCAGTCCCCCCGAATTAAAAGGGAAGAGGGACAGCCCCCCCAATATATAGAGGAAGAGAAGCAACAGCATTCTCACTTTAAAACAGAAGAGGGGCCACAGTCAACTCAAATTAAAGCGGATGAGTCACAGTTCCCTCACATTGTGGTAGTTGAGGCGCCAGAGTGCCCCCTAATTAAAGAGGACGATGAGGAGCCACAGCCTCCTCAATTTGTAGAGGAAGAGCTACAGCCCCCACACTTCAAAACAGAAGAAGAGGAGCCACAGTTCCCTCAATTTGTAGAGGTAGAGCAACAGCCCCTTCAAATTAAAGTTGAGTCACAATCCCCTCACATTGAGGAAGATTGGGCGCCACAGTCCTCTGCGTTAAAAGGGAAGAGGTGCCACAGCCCCCACACATTAAAAAAGAAGAGAATGCGCCACTGCACCAGCATGGTGAAGAGGAGGAGCCACAAAAGTGAAAGTGAGGAGAAGAGAGAGGCGGAGCCTCCAAGCAGCAGCTCAACTCAACACATGACAACAGAAGCTGATGGAGACCACTGTGGAGGATCACAAGCAGACAAGATCTTAGCTCCACTATCAGATAGTGACGACACAACGTCTCACTCTCCTGACACTGATGATGAAGAAGACTCTGAAGATGATAAGACATGTCACACTGACAACACACACTTTACATGTTCTCACTGTGACAAAACTTTTAGTTACCGTAGTTATCGGAAAATACACATGAGAACACACACTGGAGAAAAACCCTTTTCCTGTACAGTCTGTGGTAAAGGTTTTGCACAAAATTGTCATCTGAAAAGACACACAAGAATGCACACTGGAGAAAACCCCATTTCCTGTTCAGTCTGTGGTAAAGGTTTTGCAGGAAAAAGTGATCTGAAAATACACACAAGAATGCACACTGGTGAAAAACCCTTTTCCTGTTCAGTGTGTGGTAAAGGTTTTGCACAAAATAGTCATCTGAAAATGCATACAAGAATGCACACTGGTGAAAAATCATTTATCTGTTCATTCTGTGGTAAAAGTTTTACACAAAATAGTGATCTAAAAAGACACACAAGAATGCACACTGGAGAAAAACCCTTTCCCTGTTCAGTGTGTGGTAAAGGTTTTGCACGAAATGGTAATCTGAAAAAACACGCAAGAATGCACACTGAGAAAACCCCTTTTCCTGTCCCTTCTGTGGTAAGGGTTTTGCACAACAAAGTCATCTGAAAATACACACAAGAGTGTACACTGGACAACATTTTTTTTTCCTGTCCAGTCTGTAGTAAAGATTTTATACAAAGTAAGACTCTTAAAGTACACTGGAGACAAACCATTCACCTAGAAGGCATTATTGATAATGCAGAGCAGAAAGCACACTGCTGAAAATCCTTTTATCAGCTCAGTCGGCTTTAAAGGTTTCATAGACAGTCTAACTTTGAAAAGACACACACTCAAGAGAAACCATTTAGTTGCAGTGTGTGTTTGATGAAAGATTCCATAATAATTGCACTGTAAGACACACAAGTGTGCGGGTGAGAACAGCAGCAGCAAATGAAGACGCAGGATGTTTTGTCATTGTTCTGTGTTACAAGCTTGACAAATTGCTTCTAACTTTTATGTTCCAACACATTTACCCCTGCATGCTAAGAGCATTTTTGAACTGTTAGTGATCATTTTTGTTTGGTAAATGACAGGCCATGAGAGATTGTCATCACACTTCAACATCTCTAACATGTAAATGCTGCCTCTTTCATAGATCAGCATTATAAATGTAAATATGTTCCTAATTGTTTTACCCTTGATGAATAAATGTTAAATAAATACATGTAAACGAGGAAGTAAATGTTTATATACTACATTACCCAGAACGGTTAGTGCTGTAGACAGGAAGTAGGTTTGAGTTATGTTGGAGGACATTTGTGCCGTTTGATCAATAAAGAGTTGATATATTGTTACATGTTGTTGATCAATAAAGAGTTGATATATTGTTACATGTTGTTGATCAATAAAGAGTTGATATATTGTTACATGTTGTTGTTGCTTGCTTTGTCTACACAAGAAACACGTTTGGATAGGACAGCTGCTTGAGTGTCATTAGATCAATAATACGTCCGTACAAAAATGAGTGAGGAGACTCCAATTGGTGGTCTCGCTGGCAAATGTCACTACAAATTACATCCTGAAAGAACTGTAGATAAAACTAAATCTTAGATAAAACTTCACTGACATTTTTAACACCTCTCTGGAGCTATGCCGCGTGCCGTCCTGCTTTAAGACCTCTACCATTGTCCCTGTCCCCAAGAAAGAACGGATCACAGGACTAAATGACTATAGGCCGGTCGCGCTGACGTCTGTGGTCATGAAGTCCTTTGAGCGCTTGGTCCTGCCCCACGTCAAGGACATCACCGCCCCCCTCCTGGACCCACTGCAGTTCGCCTACAGAGCCAACAGGTCTGTGGATGATGCAGTGAACCTGGCCCTCCACTTCATCCTGGAGCATCTGGACTCCCCAGGAACCTACGCTAGGATCCTGTTTGTGGACTTCAGCTCTGCCTTCAACACCATCCTCCCTGGACTGCTACGAGACAAGCTCTACCAGCTCAGCGTGCCCGACTCCCTCTGCAGTTGGATTAATGACTTCCTGACAGACCGAAGACAGCACGTACGGCTGGGGAAGATTGTCTCGGACAGTCGAACCACAAACACTGGTACTCCTCAGGGCTGTGTACTCTCCCCCTGGCTCTTCTAACTGTATACAAACTGCTGCACCTCCAGTCACCAATCCGTAAAACTGCTCAAGTTTGCGGATGACACCACCCTCATCGGGCTCATCTCGAATGGAGATGAGTCCGCCTACAGGAGAGAGGTGGACCGGCTGACGTCCTGGTGCAGCCTCAACAACCTGGAGCTGAACGCCCAGAAAACAGTGGAAATGATAATAAATAAATGGTGGACTTCAGGAAAGTCACAGCCCCACCATCCCCCCTCACCCTGATTGACTCTCCCACACCCGTCCCCATTGTGGACTCCTTCCGTTTCTTGGGCACCATCATCACCCAGGACCTCAAGTGGGAGCTGACCATCAGCTCCATCCAGACCCATACCTCCCGCCACCTGAACAGTTTTTCCCCTCGGCCATCAGGCAAATGAACAATAACTCCTAACAGCAGCTCCTTGAATTCCTTGAATTCCTTCTAAGTCTATCTGATAGCTCAGTTACAGCTCTTTTTATTACCAAGTATGTGTTATATGTGTTTTATGTCGCACGTTTGCACCAGGAAAAATTCCTAGTTTGTGAACCCGTTCTCAAACAATGGCAATAAAACTATTCTGATTCTAAAACTATTCTGATAAATATTATATTTAAAATACATCCTGAAATAACTTTAGATACAACGGTTACCAAGTTTTGTTCAAATAAATGACACATAAATAAAAACATTCCTGCATGTCATTCCGACAATAAAATTACACTTGTCTACAAATCATTTAATCATTCACGTTAGTTTTCACCTGTGATTAATCATGATTAATCCAGTTTTCAAAATGTGATGTACACTACCGTTCAAAAGTTTGGGGTCACCCAAACAATTTTGTGGAATAGCCTTCATTTCTAAGAACAAGAATAGACTGTCGAGTTTCAGATGAAAGTTCTCTTTTTCTGGCCATTTTGAGCGTTTAATTGACCCCACAAATGTGATGCTCCAGAAACTCAATCTGCTCAAAGGAAGGTCAGTTGTGTAGCTTCTGTAACGAGCTACACTATTTTCAGATGTGTGAACATGATTGCACAAGGGTTTTCTAATCATCAATTAGCCTTCTGAGCCAATGAGCAAACACATTGTACCATTAGAACACTGGAGTGATAGTTTCTGGAAATGGGCCTCTATACACCTATGTAGATATTGCACCAAAAACCAGACATTTCAATCAATCAATGTTTATTTATATAGCCCTAAATCACAAGTGTCTCAAAGGGCTGTACAAGCCACAACGACATCCTCGGTACAGAGCCCACATACGTTGCAGCTAGAATAGTCATTTACCACATTAGCAATGTATATAGTGTATGTCTTTAAAGTTAAGACTAGTTTAAAGTTATCTTCATTGAAAAGTACAGTGCTTTTCCTTTAAAAATAAGGACATTTCAATGTGACCCCAAACTTTTGAACGGTAGTGTATGTGATTTAAAACATAATTATTTGACAGACCTAAAATGTTGACACTAATAACACAAAGCTGTCATTGCTAAAAAAAAAAAAAGTAATGAAAAAAACCCCCAAAAAACATATAATTATACTTATTTAAGCGTTGCAAGTAAGAATAACATATATTGATATATGACTTATTTTTTACACTTTTATGATTGGGGGCCGTTTGGATCCCCGAGAACTTTAGTGGGATTTTCTTTTTTTAACTGTCATTGCTCAAAAAATAATAATGAATTAAAATCAATGTTTTGAATTATTGACCTATTTATTAGGGGTGTGGGAAAAAAATCGATTCGAATTCGAATCGCGATTCTCACGTTGTGCGATTCAGAATCGATTCTCATTTTTAAAAAATCAATGTTTTTTAATTTTATTTATTTATTTATTTTTATTTTCATTTATTTTTTTAATTAATCAATCCAACAAAACAATACACAGCAATAGCATAACAATGCAATCCAATTCCAAAACCAAACCCGACCCAGCAACACTCAGAACTGCAATAAACAGAGCAATTGAGAGGAGACACAAACACGACACAGAACAAACCAAAAGTAGTGAAACAAAAATGAATATCAACAACAGTATCAATATTAGTTACAATTTCAACATAGCAGTGATTAAAAATCCCTCATTGACATTATCATTAGACATTTATAAAAAAAATAAAAATTGCATCGCATCTCATAAGCTTGACAACACACTGTGTCCAATATTTTCACTTTAACGAGTCCAGAAGTACGGTAGTTGCGGTCTATGAGGAGATCCCATGTTTTGTTCCAAACACACGCAACTGGAAGGCGATCCAAATAAAACTGTTAGCTGTGTGGGATGCACAACAAAAAGTGTACAGTAACAACTCTGCCTCCATAAGATAATGTACCGTTTCCTGTTTCAGTCCTCAACAAATTTAGCATTGCAACATTTTTTCCATTTGTTCAGCTTGAAAAATTGGTATCTGGGGTTTTTCTTTTCTTTATTATATTATTATTTTTTACTTTTATTTTTTTGGGGGCCGAGGGGGAAAATTGTCTGTTTGTCAGTACCTGTATTATCTTTTCCTTATCAAATGACTAAATAAATATTTAAAGGCCTACTGAAACCCACTACTACCGACCACGCAGTCTGATAGTTTATATATCAATGATGAAATCTTAACATTGCAACACATGCCAATACGGCCGGGTTAACTTATAAAGTGCAATATTAAATTTGCCGCTAAACTTCCGGTTGAAAACGTCTATGTATGATGATGTATGCGCGTGACGTCAATCGTTGAAACGGAAGTATTCGGACATCGCAAAATTCCACAGTATTCTGGACATCTGTGTTGGTGAATCTTTTGCAATTTGTTTAATGAACAATGAAGACAGCAAAGAAGAAAGCTGTAGGTGGGATCGGTGTATTAGCGGCTGGCTGCAGCAACACAACCAGGAGGACTTTGACTTGGATAGCAGACGCGCTATCCGACGCTAGCCGCCGACCGCATCGATGATCTGGTGAAGTCCTTCGTCGCTCCGTCGATCGCTGGAACGCAGGTTAGCACGGGTGTTGATGAGCAGATGAGGGCTGGCTGGCGTAGGTGGAGCGCTAATGTTTTTAGCTTAGCTCTGTGAGGTCCCGTAGCTAAGTTGGCTTCAATGGCGTTGTTAGCAACAGCATTGTTAAGCTTTGCCAGGCTGGAAAGCATTAACCGTGTAGTTACATGTCCATGGTTTAATAGTATTGTTGATTTTCTGTCTATCCTTCCAGTCAGGGGTTTATTTCTTTTGTTTCTATCTGCAGTTAAGCCCGATGCTATCACGTTAGCTCCGTAGCTAAAGTGCTTCGCCGATGTATTGTCGTGGAGATAAAAGTCACTGTGAATGTCCATTTCGCGTTCTCGACTCTCATTTTCAAGAGGATATAGTATCCGAGGTGGTTTAAAATACAAATCCGTGATCCACAATAGAAAAAGGAGAAAGTGTGGAATCCAATGAGCCCTTCTACCTAAGTTACGGTCAGAGCGAAAAAGATACGTCCTGCACTGCACTCTAGTCCTTCACTCTCACGTTCCTCATCCACGAATCTTTCATCCTCGCTCAAATTAATGGGGTAATCGTCGCTTTCTCGGTCCGAATCGCTCTCGCTGCTGGTGTAAACAATGGGGAAATGTGAGGAGCCTTTCAACCTGTGACGTCACGCTACTTCCAGTACAGGCAAGGCTTTTTTTATCAGCGACCAAAAGTTGCGAACTTTATCGTCGATGTTGTCTACTAAATCCTTTCAGCAAAAATATGGCAATATCGCGAAATGATCAAGTATGACACAGAATGGATCTGCTATCCCCGTTTAAATAAAAAAAATTCATTTCAGTAGGCCTTTAAGAAAATAAAATTAAAAAAATAATTGGTAACTGCTGTGCCCCCAAGTGGAAAATACTCTAACCTAAAGTGATTTCAATAATGTTAACACTTTTAAAGTGATTCTTAACCATGGAGCTGCCAAAAAATATCACTTATATAGTTTGCATGGGCTGCAGAGGCACTCAGTTGCGATACACTTTTCCACCACTTGTAGAATAGAATAGAAAATAATGGAATAGAATGCCTTTTATTGTCACTATACACAGGTACAATGAGATTAAAAGCAATTAAAGTATCAGCGCGACAGTCTACAAATATGCGAAACATAGGAAGAAAAGAAAAAGAAAAATAGTGCAAAAGGAGGTAAGGTGCACAGTCCAGTCCTGAGAATGAATGTACAGAATGTGTTGTTTACAGGAAATAGATATTATACTATATACATTTATACAGAAGCATTCAGATTGTGGGTGGAAAGTAAAAATTGCACACCAAGAGGTGCTAAACTATAAAATCGGTGCCTATGAGAGTTTACTGTGGTTATTGCTTTAGGGAAAAAACTGTTCTTGAGTCTGTTTGTCTTAGACCTGAAGACCCTGTAGTGCCTTCCTGAGGGCAGCAAGTCAAACAGGTCAAAGCCAGGGTGAGAGCTGTCCTTGATAATGTTGGTAGCTCTGCTGAGGCAGCGGGAGATGTAAATGTCTATCAGGGAGGTGAGAGGGTAGCCGATGATCCGTTGTGCTGCCTTTACCACTCTCTGGAGCCTCTCCCTGTCTGCGGCGGTGCAGCTGCCGTACCATGCTGTGATGCGGTATGTCAGCAGGCTCTCAATGTATGAGCGGTAAAAGGTCAGCAGCAGGTTGGAGTCCAGGTTGTACTTCTTGAGGACTCTTCAGGAAGTGCAGCCGCTGCTGAGCCTTCTTAGTGATAGCAGTAGTGTTCTCTGACCAGGAGATGTTGTCAGAGATAAGGACGCCAAGAAACTGGAAGGTGTGGACCCTCTCCACACACTCACCCTTGATGTAGAGGGGGCTAGGTCAGTGCTGTGTTTCCTGAAGTCGACGACGATCTCCTTAGTTTTCTTGGTGTTCAGCCGGAGCTGGAGGCCACGCCCCCTCCAGCTCAATGCGGACCTGAGTGGGGACAGCCGTTCTCATGTCCGCTTTCCCAGCAGCTTGCCTGCCCAATGACGTCATAACATCTACGGCTTTTAGAGAGTAGAGTGCACAACAAGGAGAGAGAGTTCTTGGTTTCTTATGTGGGTTTATTGTTAGGCAGTTTCATTAACGTCCTCCCAGCGCGGTAACAACACACAACAACAGCAGTCACGTTTAGTCTACCGTAAAGCAGTTCGTCTGCCGTAAACAGCAATGTTGTGACACTCTTAAACAGGACAATACTGCCACCTACTGGATAGCCTGCAGAACACTGAAATTCAAGTATGTCTTTTATTTATATGTATAATAAAATAAAATAAAAAATAAAAAAATATATATAGCTAGAATTCACTGAAAGTCAAGTATTTCATACATATATATATATATATATATATATATATATATATATATATATATATATATATATATAATATATATATATATATGAAATACTTCATTTGGTGAATTCTAGCTGTAAATATACTCTCCTCTTAACCACGCCCTTAGCCCCACCCCGACCACGCCCCCGACCACGTCCCCCCACCCCCCGCAGTGGAAAGAAAAGTAAAAGCCAGCAGGAAACAAACATCAAATGGTGCAACTGTGGTGGGGAACAAAGCAAGCAAGAGAGATGATAACATTCAAAGTAACCGATGAGTCATTTGCAGATGCAGTTAAACAAGTAAAGCAAGCAGAGCTGGGGGTGAATACCACAATACCTCAGCCGGCAGCAGACTCTAGAGCTCAAGAAATCCCTAGACAAATACAAAAAGAAAAAGAACCATGCCCTTGTTTAAATAAGATCAAGAAAGACACAATGGTAGTTGAGAAAGCTAGCTTTATTGCCTTTATTTGTAAAACAGTGAATGCAGCAATGCAACAGCAGAGGAAAAGTGATAGAATTAAAACTGCAGTCAAGGCTTCTGAGGAATTTCTGGGGATTAAAGACGTGAAAACAGAAATTATACATGTGTTGCTGGTTGAGTGAAATAATGATGGTGTTTCTTGTCTTACAATAGAATGCCAGAAGTGTATTTGCTAATGGACAAGAGCTTAAGAAACGAGGCCTTTAGGTGTGGTGATGGGGCACAGTACAGTGCTGCCAGAGCCAGCCTGAGGAGAGTCATCAGAGAGGCCAGGACAGCATACCAGAAGAGAATAGAGGGACACCTCAGCAGCAACAACACAAGGCAGGTGTGGCAGGGGGTGCAGCACATCACCGGCTACAAATCCAACAACCTCGCTGGCGGAGAAACTGAACATCTTCTTCACTCGCTTCGAGGTGGAGCAACCACATGCAATCACATCACAACCCTCAACCCGTGACAATGTCCTTGTGACCCACCCATAATGTGTCACATTTTTGTGTTGATTTTTTAATTTATTTTGTGGTTTGAATTCGTTTTTGGAGCTGTCATTCCACATTTATCAGTATTCACCTTGGTCAGTAGGGGGCAGTAGAGCGTTTCTTCCTAATTGAATGCTATTACCTGCAGGCTTCTTGTCATTCTGATGAGAGCGACCAGTCTCTAACAACTGAAACGTTCTGTGTGCTTTTTCCTCCAGTCCAGTGCAGAGCACAGTAGTCTGGCTGCAGTAATTAATACATAATGGCGACGTGAGTGCGCAATGTTTATATAGGAACTTCTGATCCTAATTCAGACTCCCAAATTAGAGCTCCCGTTTTCTTATTGATTTTATAATGTATTTTTGTATAATGTGTGTGTTCTGAAAGAGGTTTTACATGCTATTTTATTGTGTTTGGACATGGTTATATAAGTTAAGCTCTCAGGAATGGTCAATGAACATTTCAAGTACAGTAACTTAAAGGCCTACTGAAACCCACTACTACCGACCACGAAGTCTGATAGTTTATATATCAATGATGAAATCTTAACATTGCAACCAACACATGCCAATACGGCCGGGTTAACTTATAAAGTGCAATTTTAAATTTCCCGCTAAACTTCCGGTTAAAAATGTCTATGTATGATGACGTATGCGCGTGACGTCAATCGTTGAAACGGAAGTATGCGGACACATTGAATCCTATACAATAAACTCTGTTTTCATCTCAAAATTCCACAGTATTCTGGACATCTGTGTTGGTGAATCTTTTGCAATTTGTTTAATGAACAATGAAGACTGCAAAGAAGAAAGTTGTAGGAGGGATCGGTGTATTAGCGGCGGACTACAGCAACACAACCAGGAGGACTGAGAGATGGATAGCAGACGCGCTAGCCGCCGAACTCACCTTAACTTCCTCTGTCTCCGGGCCGCCGACCGCATCTGTGATCAGGGGAAGTCCTTCGTCGCACCGTCGATCGCTGGAACGCAGGTGAGCACGGGTGTTGAGCAGATGAGGGCTGGCTGGCGTAGGTGGATAGCTAATGTTTTTAGCATAGCTCTGTGAGGTCCGGTTGCTAAGTTAGCTTCAATGGCGTCGTTAGCAATAGCATTGTTAACCTTCGCCAGGCTGGAAAGATTTAACCGTGTAGTTACAGGTCCATGGTTTAATAGTATTGTTGATTTTCTATCTATCCTTCCAGTCAGGGGTTTATTTCTTTTGTTTCTATATACAGTTAAGCACGATGCTATCACGTTAGCTCCGTAGCTAAAGTGTTTCGCCGACGTATTGTCGTGGCGATAAAAGTCACTGTGAATGTCCATTTCGCGTTCTCGACTCTCATTTTCAAGAGGATATAGTATCCGAGGTGGTTTAAAATACAAATCCGTGATCCACAATAGAAAAAGGAGAGAGTGTGGAATCCAATGAGCCAGCTTGTACCTAAGTTACGGTCAGAGCGAAAAAAGATATGTCTTGCACTGCATTCTAGTCCTTCACTCTAACGTTCCTCATCCACGAATCTTTCATCCTCGCTCAAATTAATGGGGTAATCGTCGCTTTCTCGGTCCGAATCGCTCTAGCTGCATTGAAAACAATGGGGAAATGTGAGGAGCCTTTCAACCATTGACGTCACGCTACTTCCGGTACAGGCAAGGCTTTTTTTTATCAGCGACCAAAAGTTGCAACTTTATCGTTGATGTTCTCTACTAAATCCTTTCAGCAAAAATATGGCAATATCGTGAAATGATCAAGTATGACACATAGAATGGATCTGCTATCCCCGTTTAGATAAAAACAATTCATTTCAGTAGGCCTTTAAAGCTGCTATCATAAGAAGAAGAATATGAAGAAAAGGCAAGTGCTTAAATGAATGTTGCTAAAAAGTGCATGAAGTTAAAGGTGAATATTCCTGAGAAAGACAAGACAGTGAAATAAGGTCTAATTGGGCACTATATTGTATGTTTTGGAGTGATGATCTGGATATGTGAAAATATATGGGAAAGGCATACAGTATTGCTATGGTAATTATAACTCCAGTGATGCAGTGATGGTTTAATGATGGTGAAGATAAAGTAAAAAAACATTGACATGATAATACAGAGTGACAAAAGATTTGGGAAATAAAGTGAATTGTGGATTTGTAATTTATGTTAATCAATTCTGATGAGTGACCAGTCTGTAAACAACAGAAACGTTCTGTGTGCTTTTTCCTTAGACATTATTATCTGACTGCTTGTCCTGGCTACTTGGGATCTGCAACATCCTCATGAGGAACATGAGGTGCAGCGCATACTAAGAAGGGTGAACCCGAGGAAAGCTGCTGGACCAGATGGCATACCTGGACGCACACTTGCCAACCTTGAGACCTCCAATATCGGGAGGTGGAGGGTAGGGGGTGGGGGTGTGTGTGTTTGGGGGCGTGGTTATTTACAGCTAGAATCCACCAACTCGAGTATTTCATATATATATATATATATATATATATATATATATATATATATATATATATATATATATATATATATATATATATATATATATATATATATATATATATATATATATATATATATATATATATATATATATATATATATATATGTATGAAATGCTTGACTTTCAGTGAATTCTAGCTATATGTATATATATATATATATATATATATATATATATATATATATATATATATATATATATATATATATATATATATATATATATATATATATATATATATATATATATATATATATTTATTTTATTTACATAGAAAAAAAAGAAAATACTTGAATTTCAGTGTTCCGGTGGCTATCCATTAGATGGCAGTATTGTCCTGTTTAACTTCTCCGTTCATTGGGCAGGCAAGCTGTTTATATTGTGGTGTAGTGGATTGTCTGAAGCTTAAACAGGCAACAAAAGTAGTTTAGTACAACAAATTTATTTACCCATTATCAGAAGTGCAGGTTGAATTAAGTTGGCCGTGCAGACAGACCACATGTTACAAACAAGACACACACAAGCCAAAATCACTGTCGAGTTCCGGTCTTCTGCCATTTTTTATATGTCTCTTGTGCGTCATTGTTTGTTATCTAATGCGTCAATGTCTTTTGCTTATCCCTATCTGTTCCATAACAACTCGAATCCTTTAGACAGTCAACACATTCTGTAGACAGGTTGGCACGACTTAATATTCACTTTTGTCCCACTGGCACAGAATAGAAGAGAAATTAAATGAGCGTACATCCTTATTAGACAGGCAATATAGGTCAAAGGTCAGAAATTCTACTACATACCCGCCTTCCAGGGTTTTAAGACCCTGGACCAAAACAATTTCTGATGTAGACCACTAATCTCTACCACAGATAGAGGCAAAAACCTCAATGTTTTTATACGAGGCAAAAATTCCGTCTATGACCCTCCTTCAGAGCGATCGCTGTTACCAGCCTGCAGTAAAACCATCTCACAGAACACAATTAGTGGCCTACCCTTTGATTTAGTAAAGGAATAACAAATACTTTGATCATGAACATCATTGAACATAAATAGATGAATGTATATAGACTTATGACTGTAAGACATTTGCAAAAATATTTTTCCCGGCATTTGCAATGGATGTAGTTACCAATATTGTTAATTACCAATTAATTTTGAACACACAACTGAATTTCGTATGAGTCCATGTCCGATTAATGCTCGTATAGATGGCTCGGTGGTGCCTCAGGCTGGTGGCCTGCCGACACCTCGTTGGGCTTTTGGCTGCCTTGGTGACGAAAGAGATCCACTCAAACAGTCTGTCTCTGTCTCTTCTTGGGGTGTGGTTCAGTCCATTGGGCAGACTGTGCAATGGCATGTCCGTGCTGGCCGAAATTGGGGAAAAGCTGAGAAAAAGTTGGAGCTATGGGGGCTTTGGGGAAGAGTATGGGGCGTGGGGCTTTGGTCCAGGCCCTCGGCTTGCTTCTAGGCCTCCTCGCCGCTTCGGCACTCCCGACACTTCTTTCCACAGCTGCTGGAGTCCCGGTGGACACATTGGCCGGCAACCTTAGTCGTTCTCGTCATCGCTGGCAAGGTGTTGTCTCTCCTCTCGGTTCCTTCCAGTCAGGTATCGGGTGTTGGTCCTGGATCGGCTTTGACCGTGCCCCTCTTAGCGAGTGCAAGGGAATCTGGAGTGGCTGCTTTCATCCTCAAATCTGCACAGAGGAACTGGCACACAAATTCTACATTTTGCAAACTTACCATTTTGGTCCCATGGTCTTTCCACCTTCCTAGGAAGCTGCTGGTCCTGAGAAGTGCTGATCTTGTGACTGAAGAAGATTAACCTGTTTTCTTAAATTTGGTGCCGTAGTTTGACCTAATCTTTTTTGGGAAACCATGTTGGGATATTAGATAATTCACAAAACATTTAATTACTGAATTGGCACCCTCCTTTGAGGTTGGGGTTGCTTCCGCCAACCACTGCAATTGTCAATCTAAATCATTACGTTCCTTTATCCTTGTACCGGATTGATCATATTGATTAAATAAAACCTCAACACGCTCAAACTTGACCCAATCCAAACTCACCTCCCCCCTCTGTCCCTCTCACAGGGACAGTGTTAGTCGTAGTAATAGTTTCAGTAATAGTAGTAGTAGTATTAGTAGTTTCAGAAACATCCAAGAAAAAGAAAAGACAGCTGATAGTCAAGTGCAGCAAGAACAGAGGCGGAGGACAGGTCATGTTTGAGGTCACTGTTCGCTTTTGCAATAGTACTTTGATATTTTACAACACCTAGTGAATTATCGTGGCCTCAATAATTCACTAAATAGTTGTATTTAATTTAGTCTATCTATGATGGGACAATGCACAGAAACATTAAGTTCAGAAACAGATATGTTCTGTACCAGATTATATCTATATAGCTACTTTCCATCTGCAGTCCCTGGCTACCTAAATTAAAGGGATCCAAAAATCAAGCAATAAAATATGACACTAATTAATCATAATAAATATATACATTCATAATAATCAATAATTAACCAAAAAATAATCATACTGTAGCATGTAATCAATGATAAGAAAAGTCACCAAATGCCCCTTCATGGACACATACTTAATATACAATACAACCACACCTTATTTACATAAATGATAAATGATAAATGGGTTATACTCATCACACAAAGACAATACCTGCTCTTGTTCACATCTGTCATCATTCATAACAACAACCAAGCTTTTAACAGCCATACCTCACAATTTACAACAAAAATGCTCTCATAGATAAATATAATACTCATTAAATTGATGTGTCAACATAATGCCTCTCTTAGTGACCGTGTGAGCAGCCTTGATTGCTCCAAATCCACTTTTTAATTTCAATTTTCTATTCCTTTTGTTATAACGTGGAGAAGGCTAATTGGTCTGTACATGTTCTGGTCTTCTTTATTTCCTGCTTTATGGATTTAATCATAGTAGCAGTTTCTCGACGTGGTAG
Source organism: Entelurus aequoreus (assembly GCF_033978785.1). Classification (NCBI taxonomy): domain Eukaryota; kingdom Metazoa; phylum Chordata; class Actinopteri; order Syngnathiformes; family Syngnathidae; genus Entelurus; species Entelurus aequoreus. Next base: position 64,610,637 of record NC_084737.1, read on the forward strand.
GGAAAGTCTTTTCCGTTATTGATTTATTTATCAATCGTTGTTATACGAGCAATAATACAATCCTTATATGTTTTTAGGAAGATAGTGTCCAACCCATATATATATCTCTAGATCGTGAGTCTGATATTGCAGTGAAGATTTTGTTTAACTTTGTTTCATTTGTTAATTCTAAAATTAGTCCATCCTGAATAAATTACAATTATTTGCACTGATTTTGAGGGACTTTTTATTCAGGGTTTGTACAGACTGGATGAAATGTTCATTAAAATTATTACTTATGTCCAGACTGTCTGCGACAGTAGGGCCATTGATATTTAATGTTATAGTGTTGTTTCTTGTTTGCTCTCTTTCCGTAAGTTTGTATCTGGTTTTCCATAACTCTCTATTTTTCCCTTTTGCAGCTTTGATTAATTCTAAGTGAAAGTCAGCCTTAGACTTCCGCATAAACATTGTAACTTTGTTCCTCCAAACTTTTAAATCATACGATCTGTATTTAGACCTGTTTTAATTGCTCTTATGAGAGCTGAGTCCTCATGTCTTTATTAGAATCCAATGGTATTTTTATTTTAGCACTCTTCTTTCTGGTTTTGTATTCGTGTATTTGCAGATGTTCTCTTTGATTTTTGTCATCCAATTGTAATTCTAGTAGGGCTGCTTATCATTTGTATCATGTAGAAGCCAATTATAATATCCTTAAGTTTCTTTCTACGTGTTTTATTTAACCAGTCCAGATTAACGTCCCCCATGACGTTACTTCTTTCATACTATGCTGTTTGAGGATGTCTGAAAATGAATCAAGAAAAATGTCTTTAGCTGTGGTCGGTCGGTATACTACAATTACCTTGAAATACATTTCTGAGGAAAATGTGATTTTAATTTCAACATACTCAAATTGATCTACTTTTAATGTTTTCCCTTTCATAAATCATAATTCCTCCCCCCTTTGTCACTCGATCTGTCTTTTCTGTAATCTTGTCCCCCGGGACATTAATTAGAACGAAAGTTGTTGTGGGTTTTAACCATGTCTCTGATGACAAGGTAATCAGGATTAGAGTCTGACAGTAACTGCTGTATTTGTTCAGTATGTTTCCTGTGGTAGAAAGTTTAATAATGCGGACACGTTTGTTACTGAATACTTTCTACAGACTTCTGTCTCTCTGCGACATTGTGTATGTAATAAGCAACTATAAATATTTGATATGCTTAAATTTTATTTTAGCTCAGCTGTTGTGTAGCTGCTAGCTCCTTGTAGCCTACAGCAGGAATGTCCAAATTGCAACCAATAGCTATGTTTTTAACAGACAACCGAAATAATTGAAAATGTGGTATTAGCGTATCGGTTCAATCAGCGGCAGCTACGCCCTGTTTTATCATTTGACCTACATTTTTGGTTTCGTAGGCAGGACAGAGAGCAAAGGAACAATGTGGGTCATTAGTTGTCCATCTTATACCATGCTAATTGTTGTAAGGATAGTTCACATGAGCGGCCATACCTTGAGTCCCACCATATATAAGAGTCAAAAGGCTCCTATTATGAGTCGTCTAATTGGTGATCATACACTTGGGCGGTTTGGGTGGCAGTACACACGGACGCACCTCAGTCAGCCAGTGCTAGGACAGTTGGAGCAGTCCCCGTCCTCTATTCGTTCCTGGGAGGCGTCCCCAGTAGTTGTCAGCTGATGTCGTGCTGTCAGGCAACATCAGGAAGTTCCTTCTGTGTGGTATTGAATTGTCAGGGCACAGTTCGTAAGCAGGTCATTACAAAGTGTGTGCAGGTTGACCACAAAGGAATGCTTCAAAGATTGTGTTGAACATTGTCCGTTGACACTTATGTCCAGCAGGGGTCTGTTTGTATCCTGCTGTTCGTCCTGCTGTGGCACCTGTATTTTTTGTGAGCATGTTCTGGCTACACCTTGGAGCTTGTCTTGTTCAGAGAAGCTGGCAGTCCCCCGGCTGCACATCCTTTCCAACCGTGGCTACCACCCAAGTCCGTCTGTATGGTTTTACGTTTTGTTGAGGTTTTTTTTCTCCAGAATTTGGAACTCAAAACATGTACACCCATCGTTTTCATATCCTCTCGGTTAGTTCAATTTTGCATATCACGTTTTAAAATTACAGTCTTAACTATCCCATTAATTGCTAATCAATAACCTTAATTCAAAGATTATACGTACTACTTCATGTGTATTTAAGTACCCTTTTAATTCACCTAAAGACCATCTATAAGTTAATTTAAACTATCATTTGTCTATCAGTAGGCGCGAGCAAGCTGTCATGCTTGCACTCTGACCTCCTGCTGTACGTGATATTCTCCAAAACAAAAGAATGTATTTATTCACGTTTCTCCTTATCTTTCAGCTAAATCTTTTAATCTTTTAACTTTTAACGTCCGCACTGTTTTTATTTTTATTGTCTGCATTTTAATTTTGATTTTATTTTCTTTCATTTCACTTTGTTGTCTGTGAAGCACTTTGAGTCTGCCCTTTCCTGGAAAAACGCCACACAAACAAAGCTGCCCCGCCTTGCCTTGCCTGTCTCTGACTGGTTATCCAACCTAGTCACAACAAACACACAAGGCCATGCTCTAAGCGCCAGGCCTAATCACACTTCTCCTCTTTTTAACACTTTACATATCGGCTCTTATTCTAATTATTAATGTAGGCTGTTATTTGTAATTATTATTCAACACTATTCACAGCAAACAGTTGTAAAGTTATAGTTATTCGCATTATACTCTCAAAATCTGTAGCTAACTGAAAGCTGTTGAGATCTGGTTTGCCTCCTTCATCTCAGTGGCCTAGTGGTTAGAGTGTCCGCCCTGAGATCGGCAGGTCGCAAGCTCAAAACTCCGGCCGAGTCACACCAAAGACCACAAAAAATTTTGGAGCCAAATCACCAAAAACGATTCCCGGGCGTATGGTATGGTGTACTGCAATGTCTAAATAAAACTATAAATTACTCCAAACTAAAATGTCAGACTGCACTTTAAAGTTACCTGACTTAAACTTACTTTTATTAAATTGATTTCCAAACTAACCACCACCACAGCAGACATCTTCCTCAATCCTATCCCAATACTCCCATAAATTAGAAAGGTGTTTCACAAAAGTGGTTAAGTAGTTATTTTAAGTAATAGATCTCAATATGTACAAATTAATAAGACTAAATTTGCCCTAGTGTGTGAATGTTGTCTGTCTATCTATCTGTGTTGGTCCTGTGATGAGGTAGCGACCTGTCCAGGGTGCAAAATCAAATTGTGAAACAAAAATTAAAGTTGAATCAAGTGGAAATTGACAGAGTATATGAACTACATTCTTGAGAATAGTAATTGATCATTAATATGTTGGAAACCGCATATTGAACATATTAAAGAAAAATATCCAAATCCATTGCTATTCAGTATAAAGTTAAACACATGCTGAATAAGAAATGTCTGCATATGTTATGTCATTCATTTATTTTTCCATATGTAATATTGTTTTGAAGTTTGGGGAAATGTTTATAGAAGAAATATAGACCCAATACTTAAACTTAAAAGGCTCATTTCAATATTACACAAAGCATTATTGTTATGATCATACCAATCCATTTTTATAAGTCATAATGTGTTAAATGTTCCGATAATTTAATTTTAAAACAATGGCAATTATGTTTCCGAGTAAAGAACAACAGCCTTCCAGTTTGTATTCTTAGCTTGTTTACATTATGAGGAGAAAACTATCATTTACGGGGGATATTGATTTTTGAAATAGGTCAAGTAAAATAAAATAAAAACACAAATGTATTTCAGTTTTAGGAGTTAAATGATGTACCATCCTCAGTGATGAGCTGAACACATGTAGTTTTTTGTTATGGTTTTGGAGACCCTTGAAAGGTAAAGTTTTTTGAACATTATAAAATATAGTAACAAGCAGAGGTGTGGACTCGAGTCACATGACTTGGACTCGAGTCAGACTCGAGTCATGAATTTGATGACTTTAGACTCGACTTGACAAAATGTAAAGAGACTTGCAACTCGACTTAGACTTTAACATCAATGACTTGTGACTTCACTTGGACTTGAGCCTTTTGACTTGACATGACTTGCTACTTTCCCCAAAACCTAAAGCTTAAAAAGTTATTTGGGAGCGCTCCGTAGCTTTCATTTTGTACGTGTCTGTCTATCAGCGTGTGTGCTGCGTGTCAGCGTGTGTGCTCGCAGTACAACAGCCAATCAAATTAGATCTACATTGTTTTCATCACACAGCATTCAGCCAATCAAATTGCAGGACAACCAATGAACAAGAGTTGTCAAACAACGCGCCAGTGAGAGAGATTTATACCAAAGTTGGTTTCGTTCGGGTATAAAAACTACGACTTGGTCTACAAAAAAGGAATTGCCGTATGCAAATCATGCGGTTCGAATATTACAGACAGAGACGCAACAACTTCCAACTTCGTTCGACATTTGAAGTTGCACAAAGAAGGGTAAGTTTTGAATGTAAGATAACGTTTATTGGCTAAGTAACGTGACTTGTATTTGCTGTGTAGTTAAATCAGTGAGGCTGTAAACTCACTGCTAACGTCATAACCATAGACATCTTATAAGGGTACGCAGCATCGAGCGCTACTGCTTACTGGCGCAGACGAGACGCGGGGCCGCCATCTTGGAGTGGTGATCCGCTCCACTCAGTGCAATTCATTTGGCAGGAGCAATGAACTGTCAGCGCATTTAATTCATTTTACCTCACTGAATACCACTAATTTTCACACGCTTTTTTGTCATACGTGTAGCTATGATAACGGACACATATTTTATTATTCATAGTTTGCTTAACAGTAATATAATATTCTTATATGCTATAAGTGACCAGACGTCCGAGATCAAAACCGGGAATATAAGCCCAGAGAAAGGGGAAAAAAAGGTCAGCTATTTTTTAAGTTGAAGAAACAATATAATTACGTTATATATACATGCGTATATCCTACATAAACAATGTATGAATACATTAGATATCTGTATATCTTATAGACCGTATCTCTGTTGCTGCAGCAGCAGAGAGTTTATTCTGTCTTGACACTTTGTATTGATACTTTGTATTACATTCTTCCCTTAAATTATCATGTTTACAGTGATTGTTATATATGTATTTTTTATGTATGTCACTTTGGAAAAAGCGTCTGCCAAATACTTAAACATATATAAACACCTGAAAGTCTTTATATCAGCTAAAACCACCAATGTGTTTCACTGGATTCAGAATAAAACCAAATGCTGTCTTACCCAACAATGTTAGTATTTGAATATTGTTACTTGAAGACTTATTCCTGGTTACAATTATACTGTTAAGAAAGTATTGTCTTATATTTTGCCTAAAATGAGAATGCATCATAATCAGTGGCGGCTGGTGAATTTTGTTTTAGGTGGGTCTGAAAGTTTGTAAAGCAAATCCCTGTAGGGTCGTCATCCTCCCCCAGAAGATTTATTTGTGATTTTCACATATAAATATTGAAGATCTTTGCTCCTTCTCAACTATGTGGTAATGTTATTTTCATAAAATACAACCAATAGTACATTAATGTTAAATCTTACTTGTGAAAGGTAATCCCCCGATTCCTATTTTCAACAGTCCGCTCATTTGAGCAGAAAAACGCTGAACACCAGCCCGGCATCTTTGTTTTCTACCTGTCAACTGTCAGCTTAGGCTGCTCGCCGGCTCCTCATCACCACTTCAAGATGCAATATGCTCGCGTCACAGCAACCAATACTGCGTCTACTTATAAGATGTCTATGGTTATAACATCATTTGAAACACAGCAATCTGTTGCGTCCACTGCAGTTTGCTACCTTATTCATACTTTTTATCAAGTGATTTTTTTAAGCAGGGTTGCATGAGGTACCTATACTTAACGTTCCGTTAGTCAATGTATCACAGACAGTAACATAACGTTAGACGGCGGTCAGCAGCACCGTGTATTTTAGCCACCTACAAAAAGACAAACATAGTCAAATAAAGGTCAGTTAAAATGTTTACTGTATTAAGAATATGTGTACATATTGCATAGGGCCCTGACATCTAAAAAGTAAAACTCTGTTCATTGTTATGTTCGTGTATTTGTTATGTTTTTCATATGTACGCACACATAAACACACGTACAGTATGAGATGAGATCAATGAGATAAGGTAAGAACAGAATAGAAACTGCTGTGGAACTAGTTACAATGCAATATGCCATGGAAATACAATGTTAACACTTTTGTACAAATAAGTACAGTTGCACTTGTTTTTGCAAATGTGTTTATTCTGTAAAGGAATGAGTTAAATGTTTAAAATTGTTTAAACTATTAAAATGACTGGTTAATGGTGCTATTATGAATTGCAATGTCAGTACTATTTTTTTTCCTGCTATTTCAAATGCACTTGTTTTAATAAATAAATACAGCGGTTTAAAAGCATACACAATCCGTGTAAAAATATTAGTCTGTGGTTAAAAGGACTTGAAAGGACTCGAAACTCAAAATGCAGGACTTGTGACTTGACTTGAGACTTTCCAGTCTTGACTTTGGACTTGACTCGGGACTTGCCTGTCTTGACTCGGGACTTGACTCGAGACTTGAGGGCAAAGACTTGAGACTTACTTGTGACTTGCAAAGCAATGACTTGGTCCCACCTCTGGGAATAAGTATTTTATTCTGAAAACAAGCATTATTCAACTTCCATCCACCAATCCATCTTCTACCGCTTATTCCCTTCGGGATCGCGGGGGGCGCTGGAGCCTAAATATTCAGGCCGTTGCATAATCTTTAAACAAGATTTTCTATGTGGGGGGGGGAAACAAAATATCTTATTTTAATAATTATTTTCTCAATTTTAACATTTTTAAACTAGAATAGACAAATATAATTATTTATACTCAAATTAAGATTATGATGTGAAGTTAATTACTACAAATTACCAAAAGCTCGTAAAACTAAGGACATTGCTAGAAATACATTTTTAAATCTTGGCAAGTGGTGAACAATTTGCAGCGTAATAAACATGTTTTTTTATGCTCTTGCTAAAAAAATATTTGGTTTATAATTATAGATTCCTACTTGGCGTAAATGCATTTACGATAAACGTATTCATTTACGTCTGGGACGAATTAACAGCAATAAACGAGGGATTACTGTTTACAGAAAAAAATGTGATGTTAGTAGAACCTAATTACATCCATCCATCCATTTTCTACCACTTGTCCTTTATGGGGTCGCGGGGGTGCTGGAGCCTATCCCAGCTGCACATGGGCGGAAGGCGGGGTACACCCTGGACAAGTCGCCACCTCATCACAGGGCCAACACAGATAGACAAACAACATTCACACTCATATTCACACACTAGGGCCAATTTAGTGTCGCCAATCAACCTATCCCCAGGTGCATGTCTTTGGAGGTGGGAGAACATGCAAACTCCACACAGAAAGATCCAGAGCCCAGGATTGAACCGAGGACCTTCGTATTGTAAGGCACACGTACTAACCCCTGTACCCCCGTGCTGCCCTCTAACCTAATTATTGTCAACAAATGTCCTTTACGCAATGTTAACAAAGCAATGTAGGTTTAAGTTAACGTGAAAAAGGGAAGTTATGGCACTATTTCTGATGACAAACGTGCAAAAAGGATCCCATTTTCCGGGCACCATGCTGCTAAATTTTCACCTTCCTCTTTTGTTTGCAAGGAAGTGTTTAAAAAGAGAATAAGACGTTCAAGACTACTCATCTACCTTGAAAAATACTTTCAGAATGAAGTTGTCCTTCGTCTTCCTTCTCTTGTTAGGTAAGCTAGAATAAAAATGTCATTACTATTTGCCTGTTTTTATGGACTAAGACATTGCTTTTGTTTTTCAGAGATCGCCAGGTCAAGAGCGATGCAGACGATTGAGGAGTTTGGCAACATTTTTCTGAGACTTGACTTCCCATCGTTTTATAATGCAAATATCAAGTCGTGCTGTAAGGTTTATCCAAGTGGGTGTCATGCCCTTCTGGACAGTACAGGATACACCCATCAGTTCTTGAGAGGAAGAGTCACCAAGTTTGAAACAGACAGTTGGATTGTGTTCAAAATATCAAGGGTTGGGATTCTTGATGGAGGCCACTACAGATGTGCTGTGATGAGCGCTCCAAACTATATGTACACAGATTATGTTGTTCAGGTGTCTGGTAAGTCTACTTATGCACTTGCAATATTACACAGTCCTTTGCTTAAGCACTGTCAGGTAAAAAAATATTTTGACTTGACTATGATTTGTGATAGTGCCATGGCAACCCAAGATGTCCGGGCCTAGACTTTAAGTCAGGGGTGTCCAAAGTGCGGCCCGGGGGCCATTTGCGGCCCGCAGGTAATTTTTTAACGGCCCCACGACACATTCTAAAAATATGATAAAAAACTAAACAAAACATAAAAAGTGGTATAATAGAGCAAATGTAACAAGAACATGTTGCAATGTTTACTCTAATAACGCAAAGCTGCCATGCAGGCTGTTTCTTTCTTTAAAAAATAATAATGAATCAAAATCAATGTCATTATGAATTATTGACCTATTCAAGGCTCCAATTAAGTCACATTAAATATTCCACGTTGAGATATTTCTAGGGAAAATGTTGCATATTTTGTGTTAGCCATATAAAAAAAACTAAGCTTTTTTTTTATTTTAAAGAAGGGCCTAAAACGAACAAACAAAAAACATAAACAACAATAAAACTTATAATTGACGGATAGATCTGAAGTTGATCTCGAGATTATTGTGTTGAAAATATATAAAAAAGTGTAATATATTTTTTAACACTTTAATGAGCAGGACCCTTTTGGATCCCCAATCATTTTAGTGGGACTTTTTTTTTAAGTGTCATTGCTAAAAAAATAATAAAAATTGTTAAAATCAATGTTGTTATGATTTATTGACCTTTTTAAGGCTCCAATTATTATATAATCTCAAATATTCCACTTAAAATCTTTATTAGGTGAAAATATTGTATATTTTGTGTTTTTCCCATAAAAAACAGGATTTTCTTTGACAAAAAGGGCACACAACTTAAATCTTTAACAACGTTATATTGACAGATAGACCTAATGTTGATCTAGAGATTTAAACCTTGAGTAATAATAATAATAATAATACTATATAATAACACATTTTTTATATATTTTTTTGACCAAATCCCTTTGGGGTCTCCGGGATCTGAGTGGAGGCCTAAATGTATATATTTTATACATATATTGTATTGGTTTTTGAAATAAAACATTTCAAAATGTCCCCCGCTTGCTTTGATTTTTCAGTGTGCGGCCCTCAGTGGAAAAAGTTTGGACACCCCTGCTCTAAGTGGACCAGCCTGGACAGCCGTGTTGCTAATATTAATGTTCAGAGACGAGTGCTAACTAATGCTGTAAAAACAATTACATTTTAATCAGATTAATCACACTTTTTGCAGTTTGATTAATCGTGATTAAATACTTGCGAGCATAATTATTATATATTTTTTTATATATGCCAATATATTGACACAAATCTAATTTTTGTCTCCAAATATCACTCACGAACATTTTTTTTTTGTGATTTTAGAGGTCATGGGTTCAGACCCCGGACGAGCCCCCAATTATCACTACCTAATTAAAGGGCCGTCAAACCCAAAATAGGGAAACTTTGAAATTATTTTGTTATGTACAACAAGGGGGAAGGAGACGACACAACACAGGAAGTCTCACTCAACAGGGTATATTGAGCTTTTGATGAGTGAGTGGAGTGTGTATGCTACTATGTGTGTGCATGCAAGATTATGTGCAGGAATGAACAAAATAGTATTTACCAGGAGTTTGTTGTTAGTGTGTGTTGGTTGTAGAGGCGAACAAGTCCAAAGGGGCTGGGCAGAAAAAGGTCCGTGATCCAAGCATGAGGTCCGTGGGGCTGGAGAGAGCTGTCCTGAGGTCCGGGTCCAAAGCGAGGGAAGTCGAGGATCGAGGGAGGCAGTCAGGGTCCAGAGGGAGATCCAAAGAAGTGAGGCGCACAGCTCTCTTCTAAGGCGACGGAGAATACTGCGGGAACAGGGAAACGACAGGGACAAGTCAGCACAAGGAGCGAGGGAACAAAGAGAGCAGACACAGGAGAGGAGCCAGAGACGCGAAGCTTACTGTGAACAGAGAACTACGTTCCGGCGCTGGATCGTCTGCTGCGTTGGTCTTTATACTGCTGAGGCTCATCAGATCCAGGTGCGCTGATTGCAGATTGCCCGCGGCCGTGTAGGCACGTGGTCGCGGGTCGTTTCCGGCTGCTCTCTAGCGGAGCTTCTTGTTGCACTGGCAGCGGAGGGAATGACTGCATGCGCCGTAACATATTTAATATAAGAGAGAGAGGGAGAGAGAGAGAGAACTATCCATCCATCCATTTTCTCCCGGGTCGCGGGTGGGCTGGAGTCTATCCCAGCTCCACTAGGGCAGAACTCAATCAAGCTCAGTCAAGTGTCTCCATGGCAACCTCAGAGAAAGCACACGTCAGTCAATGTGACACACCCAAGGGCCCCAAGCCTCGGGTGATGGCTAAGCAGGGCCATCACAAACGCACGTCATTGTTCAAAACCTTCTAACCTTATTATCTCAAGTCAAGTCGGGTTGTATTTTGAAGTGCAATTTTCCGGCAAAATAAATTGTGTGATTATTTTACTTTTTTACATGATTATTACGATAATGTTTTGCGACTAATCACATGAGTACAGCCCTAGTGCTAAAACACTATAAAAATAATTACATGGGCAATGTTTATTTGATTTAATGCTGTCAAATAATTTGTTTTAAAATAGAGTAATCCCAATTCCGAATTTTGATTAATTGTGATTAAAGGCCTACTGAAATGAAATGTTCTTATTTAAACGGGGATAGCAGGTCCATTCTATGTGTCATATTTGATCATTTCGCGATATTGCCATATTTTTGCTGAAAGGATTTAGTAGAGAACATCGACGATAAAGTTCGCAACTTTTGGTCGCTGATAAAAAAGCCTTGCCTGTACCGAAAGTAGCGTGACGTCACAGGTTGTGGAGCTCCTCACATCTGCACATTGTTTACAATCATTCCCACCAGCAGCGAGAGCGATTCGGACCGAGAAAGTGACGATTACCCCATTAATTTGAGCGAGGATGAAAGATTTGTGGATGAGGAAAGTGATAGTGAAGGATTAGAGTGCAGTGCAGGACGCCAGGATGTATATTTTTTTCGCTCTGACCGTAACTTAGGTACAAGGGCTCATTGGATTCCACACTTTCTCCTTTTTCTATTGTGGATCACGGATTTGTATTTTAAACCACCATACTATATCCTCTTGAAAATGAGAGTCGAGAACGCGAAAGGGACATTCACAGTGACTTTTATCTCCACTACAATAAATCGGCGAAACACTTTAGCTACGGAGCTAATGTGATAGCATCGTGCTTAACTGCAGATAGAAACAGAAGAAATAAGCCCCTGACTGGAAGGACAGACAGAAGATCAACAATACTACTATTACTTCTACTATCAGGAGACACCGAACCAAACCCTGGACCTGTAACCACACGGTTAATGCTGTCCCGCCTGGCGAAGCCTAGCAATGCTGTTGCTAACGATGCCATTGAAGCTAACTTAGCTACGGGACCTCGACAGAGCTATGCTAAAAACATTAGCTCTCCACCTACGCCAGCCCTCATCTGCTCATCACCACCCGTGCTCACCTGCGTTCCAGCGATCGATGGCGCGACGGAGGACTTCACCACGATCATCGGTGCGGTCGGCGGCTAGCGTCGGATAGCGCGTCTCCTATCCAACTCAAAGTCCTCCTGGTTGTGTTGCTGTAGCCAGCCGCTAATACGCCGATCCCACCTACAGCTTTCTTCTTTGCTGTCTCCATTGTTCATTAAACAAATTGCAAAAGATTCACCAACACAGATGTCCAGAATACTGTTTTAATTTTGCGATGAAAACAGACGACTTAAGCTGTCGTTCTGCTACAATCCGTGACATCACGCGCAAACGTCATCATACCGAGACGTTTTCAGCCGGATATTTCCCGGGAAATTTAAAATTGCACTTAATAAGTTAACCCGGCCGTATTGGCTTGTGTTGCAATGTTAAGATTTCATCATTGATATATAAACTATCAGACTGCGTGGTCGGTAGTAGTGGGTTTCAGTAAGCCTTTAATCACAGTTAATTAATTACTTGCTTGCAAAGTGAGCACACCAGTCAGTCACCTCACCCATTTTTGCACTGATGTACGCATTGACCTGATCACTGACCGTTTAACAACCCTCAGGTAACAACAACCTCTTTCAGGTAACCATCCGAAGGTAAAGGTAAAGGAGCATGTACGGTCAAAATTAATTGGGCGATTAATCTGTATATATACATGATTAAGAACATGAGTTAACACAGATGAACAACAGAACCTAAAGTATTTTTTAGTGTGACCTAATCCTTTCAATGTGCAGAAGCTTCAGTTGACCACAGCCAGTCTAAGGACACGCTGTTCAAAACCGATCAAGACCCCGTCACGCCGAGCACAAGTCCAGAGTCGACTGGTACACAAGTAGCTCGGGAGCACAGCGAGCCCCCCACGTACTGGTTTCACTCTAATGCACATTACTGCCAGCTTGGTGATGCTTGAACACAATGGTCATCCTTGTCTGCTTTCTAGGACTGTCTGGACGTTTGGCCCTCTGGTAGCTCTCGTTGTGTCCGTGAGTTTCATCATTGTTGTCTCCTCCTTGATTGGAGCCGTTTTCTTTGGACTCAAGATGAAATCCAAACAGTTAGGTAAGCATTGAGGTGTGTGTTTGTGTGCATTTAGTAAAATCCGCAACATCTTAAACATTTTGTGGATTGTGCAATTTTCCAAAATGGAATCATTGCCTATTTCTTTCTAGACAAGTATGGAAACTGTCTGCATGAGTCACCCAAACAAGAGGCCACAGTAGGTGTTTAAAAAAGAAACATGAGACCTCAGTGACTCACGTTTGTCACACTTCTGTTTTAAACACAAGGACCATGTTTGGTGACAGTGTTTTTTTTTGCTTCTAGGAGACGGCCGCTGTGATCTACACTACCGTGGATTTCAGTCCTCAGGACGGACCCGCCGAGCTGTATGCCAACGTGAATGTGCACAAGACGCGCAGAGGATGCTCCCTTCCCCGCGGGGGGGCTGAGCATGATGGCGGCGTGGAGTACTCCATACTTGCAATGCACCAATGAAAGTGCAGCGGTGTGTGATAACACCTCACCACGGGCAGGAGGCTCATTTTCTGTTACCACGGTTTTGCGGTGGACAGTGTATTCTTTGGGCCTGATTTACTAGCGTGTGCAATCTCTAAAAAAGCGCGTACTATTAGTTGGCGTGTTGCAAGTGATTTACTAAGACTGTGTGTGCAATTGTTAAAGGGGAACTGCGCTTTTTTGGGAATTTTGCCTATCGTTCACAATCATTATGAGAGACAAGAACACATGCCTTTTTTTGGTGGGTTTTAAAGATAAAAAACACTTGGAAGATGTGGCTAAATGGAGTCACCGTTTTAGCCTTCAAAACCCTCTAAACAACTTCAAAACCCTCCACCAACATTTTGTATACAACACACTACAATTCTATATATAATGTAGTAGCAGTCCCGTTTATAACAATATGTTATATGTTGAATATGTATTCAGATTCAGATTCAGAAGTCAGGAAATTAAGATTTTCAGCACAATCCCATGCAAGATCAGACAAACATTACAGGGAGACAGAACAGGATCGCTGACGGGTCTGCCAACTTCCGGTGCCCCTTACAAAAAAGGTGAGAAACAGGTAAACACTGGGGAGGGGGGGGGGGTGTAAGAGGGAAACATCAAAGAACACAAAGGATATTAAGGCCATGTCTACACTAAGTCATTTTACCCCTTAAACCAGGGGTCCCCAAACTACGGCCTGCGGGCCGGATCCGGCCCGCCGGCGTCCAAAATCAGGCCCGCGTGAAGTCCCAAGTATTAAAAAATAAATAAATATATTATTTTTTTCTGTCTTTTCTTATCCACTTTGTACCGCCTGCTACTCACGGTGTCTCCTAGCCGCTCAGGCAAATCATATTGTCTAAAAATTTATTTTCTCATCGATAACGTGACATCATTGCGCGTGCGGAAAGTGCGTTATATATCTAATACCTGTATATATATATACCTGTATATATATTAGGGGTGTGGGAAAAAATCGATTCAAGTTCGAATCGCGATTCTCACGTTGTGCGATTCAGAATCGATTCTCATTTTTAAAAAATCTTATTTTTTTAAATGTTTTTTTTTCATTGTTTTTTTAATTTTTTAATTTTTATTTTTTTAATTCATCAATCCAACAAAACAATACACAGCAATACCATAACATTGCAATCCAATTCCAAAACCAAACCCGACCCAGCAACACTCAGAACTGCAATAAACGGAGCAATTGAGCGGAGACACAGAACAAACCAAAAGTAGTGAAACAAAAATGAATATTATCAACAACAGTATCAATATTAGTTACAATTTCAACATAGCAGTGATTAAAAATCCCTCATTGACATTATCATTAGACATTTATAAAAATAAAAAAAAATAAAAATAGTGTCACAGTGGCTTACACTTGCATCGCATCTCATAAGCTTGACAACACACTGTGTCCAATATTTTCACAAAGATAAAATAAGTCATATTTTTGGTTCATTTAATAGTGAAAACAAATTTACATTATTGCAATCAGTTGATTGTCCTTTACAATTATAAATCCTTTTTTTTACCAAAATCTACCCTGCTTGCATGTCAGCAGACTGGGGTAGATCCTGCTGAAATCCTATGTATTGAATGAATAGAGAATCGTTTTGAATGGGGAAAAAAATAGTTTTTGAATCGAGAATCGTGTTGAATTGAAAAAAAAAAAATCGAATCGTGACCCCAAGAATCGATATTGAATCGAATCGTGGGACACCCAAAGATTCACAGCCCTAATATATGTATATATATATATATATTATATATATATATATATATATATATATATATATATATATATATATATATATATATATATATATATATATATATATATATATATATATATATATATATATATATATATATATATGTAATATATATATATATATGTATATATACAGCCCGGCCCCCGGCCAAATTGTTTTAACCCAATGCGGCCCCCCGAGTCAAAAACTTGGGGACCCTGCCTTAAACAAACAAAAACATCATTTCAACACCCACACACACTGTGGTGGCCTCTGCGGTGTTCCACGCCATCGTCTGCTGGGGTGGGAGGAGCATAGCCAGAGACAGGAGCAGACCCA
Organism: Entelurus aequoreus; assembly: GCF_033978785.1. NCBI lineage: Eukaryota > Metazoa > Chordata > Actinopteri > Syngnathiformes > Syngnathidae > Entelurus > Entelurus aequoreus. Next base: position 64,625,979 of record NC_084737.1, read on the forward strand.
ACAAAGCAACCAAGAGAGCCGACTCAAAACTGGATCGCCCACCGTCTCTCGGCCAGTGTCCAGTCCGTATGGATGAGCGAGGATGCGTCCAAGGAGACCGAGGCGTCCGATACACGCTCATTCAGCCAAGACACCGTTAAGCCCGTCCGTCCCAGCCTTATTTTTAATAAATACTTAGGCCTACTACGCTAATGTATTTTAATGATGGTCATTATGGTGGTACTTGGAGAGCCACATTTTTTTTGAAGTGGTACTACCATGGTCATACTTTATATTATCAATCAATAGGTCATTTATAATTATCTCTAATTCATATATTAATAACACCTGTTTTAGTTTTAAAAGCTTTAGATAAGCTCGCCAGAAGATTTCCACCCATTCAAGTTCCGTCTGCTTTCCTTACACTTTTAAGACCTTTCAGCATGTCACTTCCATTCACAGGTTGAAATAGCGTCTCTGCAATCAGTTCATGCCATCTTTTGTTGTATGTCCTTTCAAGCCTTTATCTAGATTAATGCTTCACAGGAAGTCGACCCGGGGCTGTGGCATCTGTTTAGGGAGCCGCTCGATATTTTATTTTTAGTCTACTTTTTTTCTTGGGTGAAATCCTCTACAAATGATGAAATATCTCCCAAGAGCAGGCGGGTGAACTGACAGGACTGAGTGGCATTTCGGCGCAACAATGAGGTGAAGATGAAGATAAAATGTGATGGAGCTGAGTAATGTTTTTAGCTTCCGATCGTTTAATTGACTAAAATCCAAGTCATCTTCCTTTTTGTGATGTGCTAAAAAACAAAGTAATAAGTGACGCTCGACAGAATATGCACTGGTCAACTGCACTGCATACTCTTGAGAGCTGTGGCTTCCTTTCATGTAGGTTGTGTGTGGCCCTTAACATGATTTTGTTTGTGGCCCCTAGGGCTGTGAATCTTTGGGTGTCCCACGATTCGATTCAATATCGATTCTTGGGGTCACGATTCGATTCAAAATCGATTTTTTTTTTCAATTTAACACGATTCTCGATAAAAAAACGATTTTTTTTTCCCAATTCAAAACGATTTTCTATTCATTCAATACATAGGATTTCAGCAGGATCTACCCCAGTCTGCTGACATGCAAACAGAGTAGTAGATTTTTGTAAAAGGCTTTTAGAATTGTAAAGGACAATGTTTTATCAACTGATTGCAATAATGTAAATTTGTTTTTAACTATTAAATGAACCAAAAATATGACTTATTTTATCTTTGTGCAAATATTGGACACAGTGTGTTGTCAAGCTTATGAGATGCGATGCAAGTGTAAGCCACTGTGACACTGTTCTTTTTTTTTTTTTTTTTTATAAATGTCTAATGATAATGTCAATGAGGGATTTTTAATCACTGTTATGTTGACATTGTAACTAATATTGATACTGTTGTTGATAATATTCATTTTTGTTTAACTACTTTTGGTTTGTTCTGTGTCGTATTTGTGTCTCCGCTCAATTGCTCTGTTTATTGCAGTTCTGAGTGTTGCTCGGTCGGGTTTGGTTTTGGAATTGGATTGCATTGTTATGGTATTGCTGTGTATTGTTTTGTTGGATTGATTAATTTTTTTTAAATAAAATAAAATAAAAAATAGATTTTTAAAAAACGAGAATCGATTCGGAATCGCACTACGTGAGAATCGCGATTCGAATTCGAATCGATTTTTTCCCACACCCCTAGTGGCCCCATTTTGGTCTTTAGTATCACCTATATAATAATATCTTTCTCACTGGCACTCATCGAAGGCGGACGCTCCCCTTTCCTCTCCCTTATCTCTCCTGCTTGATTCTTTGTCTTGTCTTGTCTTAACTTTCTTTTTGCCTCTTTTTGCACTCCTCTCCTAATCTAAACATTGGAACTAATTAACTGACCTCAACAAAATTGATAAGATCTTGGGTTTGGGGGAACCTGCTTGTCGTGACGGAGCGGTTGTTGCTGGACACACAACGGACTCTTGGGAGAAGGAGTGCCGCGTGCCTGGCGACCCTTGACGTGAAGATATCTACCTATTCGTGATTATGACAACAGGACATCTGCTGATTGGAGTAAGTGTTGCTCTGGTTTGTCGACAAATTGGAAGTTGCTGGCAGTCTTCAAAGTACCCCAAAGCTGCCACAAATGATTAGAGGATGCGGGAAGAACTGTGGACACTCTTGTGATTTGGATAACATCGAACTGTCTGCCCTGCAGGATGAATTTGAGGACCAGTCATAGACAATTTAGAGTAAACAGCAAATTTTATTTTCACTCACATACAAAACATTCTAACTTGGAAGGTTTCCCTGGCTTCAAGAATCTCCCGAAGGAGAGTGTGGCGAAGACACAACAAACTCCCTTCTTGTCTCTCATGTACACACCTGTTGTCGTTGACTTTGGACTGACTGGCAAGAACATCAAGGCCGCGGAACAGAGACACGCGGCAGGCTTACACACACACATGCATCCACAAAAAATATACGCCACACACACATACCCACCCCCCATCCAACGCCCTTGACGCGAATCCCTTAGGGGTGATGGGCGGCTGGACAGTGCCTGAAGAGCTGCAGCCTTCTACCGTAGCCCCCACTCCCTCCTCTCTGTTGCATGTCTCGAGATGTATGTTGTAATATGTATAAGTGCTTTGCTATGGAGGTTTTTTCCCATTCCCGACTGGGCCCCCTTAGGAGCCCAGTCTAGATTATATTTTTTTACTCATCCTCACCCAGCGTTGACCTTTTTCCCATCTTTTATGGGGCGCCAAGTGGCGACCCATCAGCGTTCCTGTTCTGTAACCCTGTACACTGTTTGTTTGTCTAATCTTGAACGGGTTTGTGCTGAAAACAAAGTGTTGTTGTACTTGTGCAATGACAATAAAGACCTACCTACCTACCATTGGACTTTTGAAGGGGCCCCACCCCACCCTAAACTTAATGTCACCACACTACATACAGTACACATACTTAGTCTGTCTACATGCAATAAAAAAATCTATAAACATATGAAGAAATGTATTGAAAATAATATTACAGTATGTTAGCTGATTCCTGTAGGATTATCGTTAGTGGATAATCATTATCATAATAATACATCATAATTATAACTATAATTATTAGTTCATCTACGGGCAGCACGGTGACACAGGGGTTAGTGCATGTGCCTCACAATATGAAAGTCCTGGGTTCGATCCCCAGGCTCTGGGTTTTTTCTGTGTGGAGTTTGCATGTTCTCCCCGTGACTGCGTGGGTTCCCTCCGGGTACTCCGGCTTCCTCCCACCTCCAAAGACATGCACCTGGGGATAAGTTGATTGGCAACACTAAATGGTCCCTAGTGTGTGAATGTGAGTGTGAATGTTGTCTGTCTATCTGTGTTGGCCCTGTGATGAGGTGGTGACTTGTCCAGGGTGTACCCTGCCTTCCTTGACGTTTTTGTTTTTATTTATTTATTTAGAGACAACATGGTTTTGTTTATTTATTATTGTTTCTTTTGTTAATATCAGAGTCCGTTCTGCAAAAAGGTCATCCCTAGGAGCACACAGCTTATATGGACAGGGACCCACAGTTAAAATATACATCATCATATAATATACAAAACACAGAATCAATCAATCAATCAATCAATGTTTACTTATATAGCCCTAAATCATGTGTGTCTCAAAGGGCTGCACAAGCCACAACGACATCATCGGCTCAGATCCCACATCAGGGCACGAAAAAACTCAACCCAATGGGATAACAATGAGAAACCCCCTGGGCGACCGGTGCAATGGACGTCAAGTGGATCTTGCATAATATTGTGAGAGTCTATTCCATAGTGGATCTATAATAATAGTGAGAGTCCAGTCCATAGTGGGGCCAGCAAGAGACCATCCCGAGCGGAGACAGGTCAGTAGCGCAGAGACGTCCCCAACCGATACACAGACGAGTGGTCCACCCTGGGTCCCGACCCTGGACAGCCAGCGCTTCATCCGTGGCCACCAAACCTGTCCCCCCCTCCACGAAGGAGAGGGGGGCAGAGCAGAAAAGAAATGGCAGATCAACTGGTCTAAAAAGGGGGTCTATTTAAAGGCTAGAGTATACAAATGAGTTTTAAGATGGGACTTAAATGCTTCTACTGAGGCAGCATCTCTAACTGTACTATTCCAGAGTACTGGGGCCCGAATAGAAAACGCTCTATAGCCCGCAGACTTTTTTTGGGCTCTGGGATTCACTAATAAGCCGGAGTTCTTTGAACGCAGATTTCTTGCAGAGACATATGGTACAATACAATCAGCAAGATAGGATGGTACAGTACAATACAATACATTTCAAAATCTACCCACCAAATACCCATTTACAATTTAAATCATAAATAATGCAGCTGAGATAGGCTACAGCTCCCCCCGCAATCCCAAAAGGGACAAGCGGTAGAAAATGGATGGATGGATGAATCAATCAATGTTTATTTATATAGCCCTAAATCACAAGTGTCTCAAAGGGCTGCACAAGCCACAACGACATCCTCGGTACAGAGCCCACATAAGGGCAAGGAAAAACTCACCCCAATGGGACGTCGATGTGAATGACTATGAGAAACCTTGGAGAGGACCGCATATGTGGGTACCCCCCCCCCCCCCCCCCCTCTAGGGGAGACCGAAAGCAATGGCTGTTGATGGATATTTCCTCTACTCGGGGTAAAGACTCCACTGTCTTTAAAAACTAGTGACAGCTCTGTTTCTAACTTTAATCAAGGTCCTTTGACTGCACAACTGTATTTTTTTGTCGGTCATTATGATTGGACTTGGAGAGCCATGTTTTTTCTAAGGAGGTATTTGGTGAAAAGGGTTTGAGAACCACTGGCCTACGCTATGATCAACAGCCGCATAATGTGTTTATGCAACGGGTCTCCCCTTCTTTTATGGTCACTAAGTTAATTAACAACTGAGAAAAATATTAGAAACCCTTCATCACTATGATGAAGCTTCAGTATTCCTTACATCTTCCAGTGTGTATTTGTTTTGAAGGCTATAGTGCTGCAGGAGTCCTCCCAATGTGAAACACAAGCAGATGCAGGGCCAGTAGGAGAAATGCTCTTACACGCCCAGGTGAAGATTGTATGTTTTACAGGTTTGCAGCTAACGTAAACACGGCCCATTGCTTTTATTTGGGGGAAGTTGACGTCAAAGAAGTCTACTTGTGTTTGCCCTGGGTTCGGAATAAGGGGAAAATACGCGCCACGTGCAATGCAGTGAGGTCATGACTCACCTCTATGTACTGGTTGGCTGAGCCTCCAAACCAGGCGTTTATATTGTAGATTTCATTGGCTGGGCCAACCATCCAGCCTCAATGAAGGCTTTGCAGGCAGCAAAGGTGCCCACACTTGGACCATTTATGGCGGCATAGCAGCTGCAGCAGACTTTGCGCAACATTTAAAAAATATATATTTTGTTTGTTGTTGGGTGTTGCTGCAATTGTACTGTTTCTCTGTCTTTCACCTACATCAGTGTTTTTCAAGCACTGTGCCGCGGCACACTAGCGTACTGTGAGATATTGTTTGGTGTGCCGTGGGAGATTATGTAATTTCACCTAATTGTGTTAAAAATATTTTTTGTAAACCAGTAATTATAACCCGCAAATGTGCCGTTGTTGAGTGTATGTGCTGTCTAGAGCTCGGCAGAGTAACCGTGTAATACTTTTCCATATCAGTAGGTGGCAGCAGGTAGCTAATTGCTTTGTAGATGTCGGGGACGAGACCATGGTTTGCAGGTAAAAAGGTATCTAACGCATTAACCAAAAATAAACAAAAGGCGAGTGCCACTATGAAAAGGCATTGAAGCTTAGGGATGGCAATGCAAAATGAAGCTAAAACTGAACTGGCTGTGAAGTAAACAAAAACAGAATGCTGGACGACAGCAAAGACTTACAGCGTGTGGAGCAGACGGCGTTCACAAAGTATATCCCTACATGCCATGAACTAAAACACTACACGCAGGAAAACACCAAAAAACTCAAAATAAGTCACAGCATGATGTGACAGGTCGTGACAGTACACCTACTTTGAGACAAAAACTATAGTGATGCATGGTTGGTTATGGATTGAATTCATATCCAACAATTGCGAGAACGACTTTTTACTGTCAATATCGGCTGCTGAGTTTCATGTTTTAATGTTTTCTGCTGGTGGTGTGCCTCGGGATTTTTTCAATGAAAAAAATGTGCCTGGGCTCAGAAAAGGTTGAAAAACACTGGTCTACAGGGTGCAAAAGTCCGACTGAATAAGGTGATTTTGTAGATTACCAAAAACTGTCCATCACAGATACCGCAACTTCAGAATGGCTAATGCACCGAGTTTACTGATTTTTGGGGTCAACACTTGACTTTGTGAACGTGTCCCCATAAGGTTGTGAATAACAGAAACACATACACACACACACACACCAATCTCTAGTGTTCATCATTAGTGCTCAAGGGAGAGAAAAATCTCTCCCTTGAGCACTAACGATGACACCAATCCAAGCTTGGCAGTATTGACACAGACAGGAGTGGAGGGCCAACAGCAGGTTACCATCACATGGTGGTAGCTATGAAAGGAGGCTTTTGAATCCAATGGCGCACACTTGCAGCCTGCATACGTAAAGCAGATGTCAGTCTCATTTCAACAGACAAGGGGGAAAGTCATCATGACTTAGCTCCTTATTCGGGGATTTTTGGTTACCTCAGCAGTGTCATGCCGAGGTGGATGACTTCTGATTGTTTTACCACGTGTTAGGATGTGTCAAAAATCAGATTAATCACTTTTGAATTTGGATTCATCCCAATTGATCACAGTTTCTACAAAAATATTGATTAAAGGCGACCTAAGATAATTACTTTCTGAATTATAATTGTTACAATGTTGGATATTTGTGTTAAACAATGCCAAAGTGTCAAATAATAAGGTTCATGCATTTGGCTGGAGCTTGCACGCAGTTTTGGATGCCTCTGACGGCTGGGTTTGGCAGTCTTCTTTTAACAGTGGGCAATTGTGACATCACAGTGAGGTGGAAATACTTTTGTGGGCATTGCTAGTACATGCTGTCGCTTTCTCCCTCTCTGCTCCAAGCTTTGAGACGGTAAGCCGATGCCTGGAGCCTTCTGTGTTTTTCCTTCTCGTTTCTTGCCCTCCCACCTGCACTGATATCTGTGAAATAAATACTTCAAATTGTATCTGTTAACGACATTTTACACAGGACTTTTTTGTCCACGAAGTTGAATGACTTGCTAAACTCCAACAAAAAAGACAACCTCATTGTGACATTACAACTTGGTTTAAACCCAAAAGAAAAAGTAAAAAAAAATATTGTTTTCATCTAATCTTGGCAGGTAATAACACTGACGTGTGGCATGCAGTGACATAAATGCTGGTAAAAGCAAGTTTTACCAGCCAGCTTTTACCATTGTGTGATATAGAGGGTGTACCTATTGTTGTGACCAGTGATTTATACAATGTTTATGAATTTGATTTTCGACTATTTCTGGAAAAAACAATAGAGGTGATGTTTGTCTTCAAGATATATATATACAAGCCTGTTTCGCAGGTTTCCCTGCTCGTCAAATCCCCTGACGAGCAGGGAAACCTGCGAAACAGGCTTGTCGGGATGATATAGCCTCTGTAATTTTTATCACCTAACGTATATTCCACGCTACCCCGGTATTGAGCACTGTATAACAGAAACCTCCTATAATTATATATATATATATATATATATATATATATATATATATATATATATATATATATATATATATATATATATATATATATATATATATATATATAAAGATTTATACACTTGTGTTGTTACACTTTTTAATTTAGAGTAATCAAAATAATCACAGTTGCTACAAAAAAAAATATGTGGTGCTTTTGTTGACAACATTTCCGCAGGCATACTCCACCAGCATTGTTTGTTGTCCACAAACTTATAGTTAACGCGCTATTGCATTAACTTTGACAGCCCTAATACTGTATATATATAGTGGGTGGGGAAAGTACTCAAACCCCTTTAAATTATTCACTGCATTCATTGCAGCCATTTGCTAAAATCCAAACAGTGTATTTTATTTATCTTTAATGTACACTCAGCATTGCATCTAGACAGAAAAAAATGAGAAATGCAGAATTTTTTTTTTCAAATCCATTAAATCACATTTGCAAAGGTATTCAATTTTTTCAATTGTCATTACAGTGTGTTTATATCCTTTTTGTGTTGACCTGTTTAAAAAAGAAGAATGTTTAAAAAACATTTAATTAAAGAAAAGTAGTTGTACAGTTATGGTGAAATACAGCAAATTTGAAAATGATCTGTGTAGGGTACACTTGTTAATGAAGAAAAATTATGTTTAGCTGCGATTAATCACTATTAATTTTGAGTTAACTATGAACAAACTGTGATTAATGTAGATTAAATATTTCAATCTTTTGACATCCCTAATATATATATATATAATATATGTACAGCATATACTGTATATATGTATGTATGTTGAGAGGGAGAGAGATAGAAAGCAGGCAATAATTGAAAAGGCGATGTTATTTCCGAAATGTGACAACTCGTTATATACTGTATGACAAGATCTTTAAAGATTTGGAGTGCATAGTAAAGTTGAAAGAATGATCATTTATTAACAAGTATATTACACAACACAGCAGCAACAGAACCAATGTTGTGATAGAGGTGAGGCGCAAACGGTTCATTCAGCATTTATTAAATTAGTGTAAACAACACTACTGTTCGACTTTCACACCAACGGATAATTAGTGCAAGAAACATAAGCAAATATTTTGGGAGTTATAGACCCCACACCTGACTATTTTGTAGTTTGGAAGATTGTTTATAGTAACTAATGATACAACATAAAATGAGCGTGACTACTTTACTTTTTTTTCATATTTGCTTGGCAATAATGATAAAGTGAGCATGGAAATCAAACAGCAAATACATTTACGGTTCACAAAATCGAACAATCATCCTGTTTAGTACAAAGTGCGTTACGTCCTCCATGGCTCGTTTGTTGTACTTCTTAATCTCTCCCTGATGGGTGCGTGAATACATTCAACACAGTATTGTGCAACTGAATTACGTGAGGAAACACAAGAATACAAGAGGAAACATGTGTTGTTGCTACGCGAACTGTGCAAGTCTTTACAGTGAAATGTCGGCCATGATTTGCACGCACGGCCGTTTATTTGAAGTCCATGTTTTTGTAGTCGTCAGTGCATCTGTACTTGTTTGCAGAGAGTCTGGTGCACACCAAGTGCGGCAGACAGGGACAGGTGTGGTGCTGCCTCTTCCCTGCGTAAGGTACCTGAACGTGGTGAAAAGAGGAGGGTCAGTGTGACATAATTCTTCACTTTAGATGCAACTCATTAAAACTGCTCTTAATGGGCCCTAACTTTTTCTCTTATCTTTCTTCCTATGTGATTTCCTAAGATGAGTCCATTCAAATTCATGACGTGTTCTTAAACAACCAAATTGTTCCCGCCTGCTGTTCTTAAGTTGCAGAATGCCGAATGGTTAGCGTGTGCGTGTCTATCATAATTTGCATATAAACACGCCCTTATTTCCCCAATATGCATACATAAAATCCCTTAAATCCGTAATTTGCATAGGTTAACACCCTTAATTTCCCATATAAGGGCACAATTCCGGCGAAAAAGCCGAACATCAAACACACGGGCAAAACCCATCTATCTATCATCAACTATGTATGTATCTATCTATCTATCTATCTATCTATCTATCTATCTATCTATCTATCTATCTATCTATCTATCTATCTATCTATCTATCTATCTATCTATCTATCTATCTATCTATCTATCTATCTATCTATCTATCTATCTATCTATCTATCTATCTATCTATCTATCTATCTATCTATCTATCTATCTATCTATCTATCTATCTATCTATCTATCTATCTATCTATCTATCTATCTATCTATCTATCTATCTATCTATCTATCTATCTATCTATCTATATATATACACTACCGTTCAAAAGTTTGGGGTCACCCAAACAATTTTGTGGAATAGCCTTCATTTCTAAGAACAAGAATAGACTGTCGAGTTTCAGATGAAAGTTCTCTTTTTCTGGCCATTTTGAGCGTTTAATTGACCCCACAAATGTGATGCTCCAGAAACATAATCTGCTCAAAGGAAGCTCGGTTTTGTAGCTTCTGTAACAAGCTAAACTGTTTTCAGATGTGTGAACATGATTGCACAAGGGTTTTCTAATCATCAATTAGCCTTCTGAGCCAATGAGCAAACACATTGTACCATTAGAACACTGGAGTGATAGTTGCTGGAAATGGGCCTCTATACACCTATGTAGATATTGCACCAAAAACCAGACATTCGCAGCTAGAATAGTCATTTACCACATTAGCAATGTATAGAGTGTATTTCTTTAAAGTTAAGACTAGTTTAAAATTATCTTCATTGAAAAGTACAGTGCTTTTCCTTCAAAAATAAGGACATTTCAATGTGACCCCAAACTTTTGAACGGTAGTGTATATATATATATATATATATATATATATATATATATATATATATATATATATATATATATATATATATATATATATATCCATCTATCTATCTATCTATCTATCTATCTATCTATCTATCTATCTATCTATCTATCTATCTATCTATCTATCTATCTATCTATCTATCTATCTATCTATCTATCTATCTATCTATCTATCTATCTATCTATCTATCTATCTATCTATCTATCTATCTATCTATCTATCTATCTATCTAATTTGCATATAAACACGCCCTTATTTCCCCAATATGCATATGCAAAAGCCCTTAATTCCGTAATTTGCATAGGTTAACGCCCTTAATTTCCCATATAAGGGCACAATTCCGGCGAAAAAGCTGAACATCAAACACACGGGCAAAACCCATCTATCTATCACCTATCCATCTATCTATCTATCTATCTATCTATCTATCTATCTATCTATCTATCTATCTATCTATCTATCTATCTATCTATCTATCTATCTATCTATCTATCTATCTATATATACTGTATATATATATATATATATATATATATATATATATATATATATATATATATATATATATATATATATATATATATATATATATATATATATATATATATGATATTAATGTAACATTAGACAATAGAAGTAAGGGAACTTGTCACACTTAATAACAAATAGGCCACACTAAGAGTGCTCTGAAGCACTCGTAGATTTTGTTCTTACCTACGAACGAATCCCAGCTAAGAAAACATTGGTGAATACAAAAATCTCCTTAAAAACTTCGTAAGTGGGCCTAAGAACAAAATGTGTTCTTAAGAACGGTTGCTGAATGGGGCCCAATAAGTCCCAATTCAGAGGTGGACGTAATCTGGGCAAATATTTGGAGGATCATCTAAAATTTAAATGATGTGTGGCCCTGCTGCACGGTGCAGAAGATCAATAGCTTGTGCTGTTATCAGCAGCATTTTTAAAGACTTCTGTCAGCTTCCTAGTACTAGCCAGAGAGAATTATAGAGCGTAATGCAGTGAGGATTAAATATCTCATTTGTTGTGCACCTTGTGGCTCAGCGGATGGCATTCATCCCCTTCCATGCCTCTGGGGACGCATATCCTCAGACCCCTCAGCCATAGACTGACTGCACAGCACGTACCAAAATCACACTGTATGTCTCTCTGACAAGCCTGCAGGAGAAAGAGTCAACCAGATTTAAAGAACGGTCAAATGAGACGTTATTGATGCCAATAAATCCGTACTGTGTTAACACAAATGACCATATAACCTGCTTTGGTTGAATTGTATTTTTGCTTCCATGCACCCACGTACATTTGTCCTGTCAAGTCATTGTCCTGTCATCTCCTTAATCTATTTATGAATGAGTATCAATCACAGGAATGATATAATTTCCACTTGTGTTTCCAGTGGACGTGAATGAGGAGGAGGAGGATTAGGATGTGGTCTTCATGCTGTCATGTGTAATTACATTTGACTTCATTTATCAAGAAAAGTGACTGTGCTTTTTGGATTTATTGCACATTCAAGTGTATGCAGTTTGATTGTATTGATACTGAAGCTCAGAAGCTCACATGAATACAATATAACAATGTCATTGTTAAATCACAGCAAATTGCTGGATAGTAATTGCATTACTTTCACAGTACACTGCAAAATAGTTGTCACTCGTCAAGATTTAAAAAATAATTTCGAGACTTTTCCCTATTTTTAAGAGCAATTTGCTTATTTTTAGTCAATGACTTGTCATCATAATTTTAATTTTAGCATGAATAATTCAATGTTGTCAATTCTAGTTTGAACATGTTAAAATTAAGAAAAAAACTGTTCAAATAAAAATATTTTGGTTTTCCCCACATAGAAATCTTGTTTAAAGATTCTGTAAAATCCCATGGATGCTTAATTTAAGAATTGCAAGTTGAATAATGCTTGTTTTCAGAATAAAATATGTATTACTATCTTAAAAGTCCTGCCAATGTATAAATATAGAAATCTCAGTTTAAGCTGTTTTATGAAGTAAAATTAACTGGCTGCATGGACCGATCATTTCGCTAATAATAATAATAATAATAATTTTATGAATAAAATTTACTTACTTACTTACTGTACTTACTTACTAATGTTTAGTCTTTTCATCTTATATTTTGTCAGCTCTTTTTTGCAGTGTAACATTTACAGTAATCTACTGTGAAATATCTTTACAGCAATATACTGTAACTGCAGAGCTGTTATTTAACAGTTAGTTACAATAAAGTTACAACTAAATGCTGCAACTCTACATTTGTATAATTATAATTAAATATAATAAAATTACAACTATATCCCCGGGCTCAGGGTCTTTCCGTATGGAGTTTGCATGTTCTCCCCGTGACTGCGTGGGTTCCCTCCGGGTACGCCGGCTTCCTCCCACCTCCAAAGACATGCACCTGGGGATAGGTTGATTGGCAACACTAAATTGGCCCCAGTGTGTGAATGTGAGTGTGAATGTTGTCTGTCTATCTGTGTTGGCCCTGTGATGGGGTGGTGACTTGTCCAGGGTGTACGCCGCCTTCCGCCCGAATGCAGCTGGGATAGGCTCCAGGGCCCCCTCACCCCGAGAGAGATAAGCGGTAGAAAATGGATGGATGGATGCTGTGACTTCAAAATTAAACATTTTTCGTTAATTACTTTCTTGTTTTAACAGCATACCCACTCCGCTATAAGAGTGTACGACGTAGTCCATGGAACCCCTTAAGAGACAAATCAGTTTGAGTTTACCGTAATTTGTTGTGATATTACAGAGGACTATCATTACAGCATTTTACTCTGAAATAAAAGTGAATTGTCCTCAAATATGAGGCCGTCGTAATTTGTACAGTCATTCGTTGTAAAGCGACAGTACATTTTGATTACCGTATTTTACTAGGAAAAAAATAATGTTAAATCCTGTGAAATTCTGGTATTTTTTTTTTTTGCAGTGTGTATGATCAACAGGTAGATGTGCTTCAAGAATATATAACCATTTGCAAAAAATGCAACGCAGCCGATATAAAATCGATATGAAAAATGTTTTTTATTTGATGTATTTATTTATTTTTTAAATTTGCATACAGACAAGGAAAAATGAAGGTATTAAGTCAAAGGTGTGCCAGTTGGTTCTTTACGATTTTGCTGAAGTAAAATCCAGAAACAGATCCTAACAAAATACTCCTAATTATGGTATTTTTTGGGGTACTTTTGACCCACGGGTCCTTCCTGAATGGGCTACAATCACCTTATTTTAAAATACCTGAAAATGACCAATACAAATAACATTGAAAATATGTTTTAAAAATATAATTTAAAAAAACAGCTATTAGAATAAACAGAAGGTTGTCACTCACTCCTGTGATGACAGCTGCATTGGACCAGCTCAGAGACATGAGGACGAAGGACAGCAGCACTGCTCTGAAGCTCATGACGGTATACCAGGGCAACCGCAGCACTCTCAGCACAGGACAACAGTGGTCTTCCCTCTACCTCACGATGGATCCTTTGCACCCCTGCTGCTCATGAAGCTCTCCAGAAGTCAGCAGAGTGGGAAGTAACTCAGGCTCCTCTCTTTATCCACCTCCTCCACTCACCCGATTCCCCCCACGTCTAACTCCCACCCCTCTGTGTGTGAGATATCCCCACGCTTGTCTCATCACACGCTTACATTAATCCACATGAGGACAGAGGTTCCTCTACTTGTTGATCTATCTGTACCTTTGACATGAATTTTGACGCATCTCTTTCTGTGACTCGGGTGATTGAGAAAAATAGCACAAATATGGAAACCTCAACATGGGATGACGTTCATGTCGTCCCTGATGAGTCAGACACTCCTGGGAGCCAAAGGGGCACAGGTGCGATGAAAACATGAGACTTGGTGGTCACGACAGGACACAATATTAAGTTACCTGGAATGAGCTTGAATATCAAGACACACTTTTTAAAATACTATTATAATGTTGGAATGTTGATATTGGAATGAATGCAACCTTTGTTTCCCATTCCAACATAAACTGTGTATATAGACGGTGATTATTATAATACTATTATATATCATCTGTTAAAAAGAGAGACCCATCAAGTTCTATTTGGTGCTGTTTATACAATTTAGTAGTCAATACGTAATATTGAGATGTTTTTTTAGTGATATTATTTTCCTTATCCTGTTCAAAGTGGTTCAATACCCATCACATATAGATAATAATGATTTGGTTTGATTTGTATTAAATAACTCAATCAAATCCACTCACAATTTAACAAACTAAAATAGTATACAAGCTTACAGTGCATCCAGAAGGTATTCACAGCGCTTCTCTTTTTACACATTTTGTTATGTTACAGTCTTATTCCAAACTGGAATAAATTCATTTTTGTCCTTAAAATTATACAGACAATACCCCATAATGACAAAGAGAAGTTTTGTTTCTTTGTTTGTTTTTTGCAAATGTATGAAAAATTAAAAAGTAAAAATCACATGTACATAAGTGTTCATAGCATTTGCTAAATACTTTGTTGATGCACCTTTGGCAGAAAGTACAGCCTCAAATCTTTATGCATTCGATGCCACAAGCTTGGCACACCTATCGTTGGACAGTTACTTCCATTTCTCTTGGCAGCATCGCTCAAGCTCCATCGGGTTGGATGGCAAGTGTTGGTTTTCATCCAGGATGTCCCTCTACATTGTTGCATTCATCTTTCCCTCTATCCTGACCAGTCTCCCAGTTCCTGCCCCTGAAAAACATCCCCACAGCATGATGCTGCCACCACCATGCTTCACTGTAGGGATGGTTTTGGCCTGGTTTCCTCCAAACATGACGCCTGGCATTCACGCCAAAGAGTTCAATATTTGTCTCATCAGACCAGAAAATGTTGTTTCTCATGGTCCGAGAGTCTTTCAGGTGCATCGTGGAAAGCTTTTTACTAAGAAATTGTTTCTGTCTGGCCACTCTACCATACAAGCCTGATTGGTGGATTTCTGCAGAGATGGTTGTCCTTCTGGAAGATTCTCATGTATCCACAGAGGAATTATGTAGCTCTGACAGAGTGACCATCGGGATCTTGGTCACCTCCCTGACTAGACTAAGATGAATGCAGAAACCTGATGGAACTTGAGAGGTGCAGCAAACAGGAATGAGCGAAACTACCCAAAGGTAGGTGTGCCAAGATTGTGACATTGTATTCATAAAGACTTGAGGCTCTACTTGCTCCCAAAGGTGCATCAACAAATTATTCAGCATAAGCTGTGAATACTGATGTACAAAATGAATGTATTTAATTTTGGAATAAGACTGTAACATAACAAAATGTGGAAGAAGTGAAGTGATGTGAATACTTTTTGGATGCACTGTATCGGTGATCTGTTCACATGATTTGGAATATCCCACAAAAGGGTGAAATAATATTTGCTTCAACTCTTACTAATCCTAGAAGTGTTAATTATTTCTCTATTGAATGACAATTTACCAAAAACAGCATAACATTTAGGTTGCTATAAGTGTTTTAAATAAATTACAATTAAAAATTTGACAAAATAGGCACTTACTCAGTGGCCTAGTGGTTAGAGTGTCCGCCCTGAGATCGGTAGGTTGTGAGTTCAAACCCCGGCCGGGTCATACCAAAGACTATAAAAATGGGACCCATTACCTCCCTGTTTGGCAGTCAGTATCAAGGGTTGGAATTGGGGGTTAAATCACCAAAAATTATTCCCGGGCATGGCTCCGCTGCTGCCCACTGCTCCCCTCACCACCCAGGGGGAGATCAAGGGGATGGATCAAATGCAGAGGACAAATTTCACCACACCTAGTGTGTGTGTGACAATCATTAGTACTTTAACTTATTTCATAGTTCTGGACATAAAAATTATATCTACATAAAACACCCCCCATAATAGATACAGTAATGATTTTAGCCGTGTTTTTGGCAAGTTTCTTCACATTTTGGAACACCCACTTTTAGTGGGCCTGCATCAGCCTGCTGACGTCACCTACAGAAGATCATCATCTTCATCCAAATCATTTCATTTTCACTCAAAATCTTAAGGAATTAGCAAATATATCTGCTAGATACGTTGTTGCAGGTTGTAGCAATTCAATTAAAGAAGGGGCCAGCATGCATACATATCCAAATTATGGGAATATGAGGGAAGTATGGACCTTTCCAATCAAACTGACCTGTGCAAAATGTGAGAGCAGTGTATTTTTGCACTTATAAGAAGACGGTCAGAGTTTGGATGGACACTATGTAAAAGACTCGAGCACTCTCGAGGGGAAAAAGACTGAGCCAGAACCTGCTAAAAACGAACAAAAAGAGCAGAACCGGGATCAAAAACAAAAGAAAAAGAAGGTAAGCCTAAAGCATTCTATTGTGCATTGTCTTCTACTGATGTATTTAGGAAATGCTAAAAGGAAATGCAGGTTATGGTGTCTTTGGTAGAGGAAATGGCAATTTGTTTATATTTATTATTTGCTCAAGTTTTTAACCATATCAGTTTTGAAGTAATTGTGGACCATGCCGGCAAAAGAAATGCAATTAAGTAACCAAAATAATAGTTTATCCACACTGTCTGTGGGGGGAAATGGGCTCCAGCTCTGTTGCTCAAACTCAATTACACTTTTTTTTCTCCAGAAGAGCTGGCTCACGCTTGCATTTTCATAACAGTGCTGCTGCACAATACTGGGAAAAATGTGAATCACAATTTTCCTGCTTAGAATTGAGATTGACATTTCTGTTAAACCCTCATACACACAGACAGGGCCGCCCTTCCCTATACGCAGCTCACTTGCAGTTGCTGTGTGGAGGATGTCACACTTTGTTGTAAAATGTCAAATTACAAATAACAGGTCATTTCATATAAATGTTTCGTATTCTTAGCCGCTTCTAAATGTTCCTGGATTGTCTCTTTGACCCTTGTGGTGCATAGTGTTTGTGTTGGGCTGAACCATTTATTTCCCATGAATATGTTTGAGTACAAATCGTGCATTAAATTAAATTCAAGTTTGATTGAAAAAGACAAAATATGATAAAATATCACTTACTGTATAAGGTCTGCTGTCATTAGGATTTCAACGGCTGGGGTGTTCATATATTTCCATTTAGATGAAGAATGACTCATAGTCCTCACAAAGAAAAGGGGTGGTGGTGGGGACGGGGTGTACCAAGCAGAGGTGTGGACTCGAGTCACATGACTTGGACTCGAGTCAGACTTGAGTCATGAATTTGATGACTTTAGACTCGACTTGACAAAATGTAAAGAGACTTGCAACTCGACTTAGACTTTAACATCAATGACTTGTGACTTCACTTGGACTTGAGCCTTTTGACTTGACATGACTTGCTACTTTCCCCAAAACCTAAAGCTTAAAAAGTTATTTGGGAGCGCTCCGTTGCTTTCATTTTGTACGTGTCTGTCTATCAGCGTGTGTGCTGCGTGTCAGCGTGTGTGCTCGCAGTACAACAGCCAATCAAATTAGATCTACATTGTTTTCATCACACAGCATTCAGCCAATCAAATTGCAGGACAACCAATGAACAAGAGTTGTCAAACAACGCGCCAGTGAGAGAGATTTATACCAAAGTTGGTTTCGTTCGGGTATAAAAACTACGACTTGGTCAACAAAAAAGGAATTGCCGTATGCAAATCACGCAGTTCGAATATTACAGACGGAGACGCAACAACTTCCAACTTCGTTCGACATTTGAAGTTGCACAAAGAAGGGTAAGTTTTGAATGTAAGATAACGTTTATTGGCTAAGTAACGTGACTTTTATTTGCTGTGTAGTTAAATCAGTGAGGCTGTAAACTCACTGCTAACGTCATAACCATAGACATCTTATAAGTAGACGCAGCATCGAGCGCTACTGCCTACTGGCGCAGACGAGACGCGGGGCCGCCATCTTGGAGTGGTGATCCGCTCCACTCAGTGCAATTCATTTGGCAGGAGCAATGAACTGTCAGCGCATTTAATTCATTTTACCTCACTGAATACCACTCATTTTCACACGCTTTTTTGTCATACGTGTAGCTATGATAACGGACACATATTTTATTATTCATAGTTTGCTTAACAGTAATATAATATTCTTATATGCTATAAGTGACCAGACGTCCGAGATCAAAACCGGGAATATAAGCCCAGAGAAGGGGGGAAAAAAAGGTCAGCTATTTTTTAAGTTGAAGAAACAATATAATTACGTTATATATACATGCGTATATCCTACATAAACAATGTATGAATACATTAGATATCTATATATCTTATAGACCGTATCTCTGTTGCTGCAGCAGCAGAGAGTTTATTCTGTCTTGACACTTTGTATTGATACTTTGTATTACATTCTTCCCTTAAATTATCATGTTTACAGTGATTGTTATATATGTATTTTTTATGTATGTCACTTTGGATAAAAGCGTCTGCCAAATACTTAAACATATATAAACACCTGAAAGTCTTTATATCAGCTAAAACCACCAATCTGTTTCACTGGATTCAGAATAAAACCAAATGCTGTCTTACCCAACAATGTTAGTATTTGAATATTGTTACTTGAAGACTTATTCCTGGTTACAATTATACTGTTAAGAAAGTATTGTCTTTTATTTTGCCTAAAATGAGAATGCATCATAATCAGTGGCGGCTGGTGAATTTTGTTTTAGGTGGGTCTGAAAGTTTGTAAAGCAAATCCCTGTAGGGTCGTCATCCTCCCCCAGAAGATTTATTTGTGATTTTCACATACAAATATTGAAGATCTTTGCTCCTTCTTAACTATGTGGTAATGTTATTTTCATAAAATACAACCAATAGTACATTAATGTTAAATCTTACTTGTGAAAAGTAATCCCCCGATTCCTATTTTCAACAGTCCGCTCATTTGAGCAGGAAAACGCTGAACACCAGCCCGGCATCTTTGTTTTCTACCTGTCAACTGTCAGTTTAGGCTGCTCGCCGGCTCCTCATCACCACTTCAAGATGCAATATGCTCGCGTCACAGCAACCAATACTGCGTCTACTTATAAGATGTCTATGGTTATAACATCATTTCAAACACAGCAATCTGTTGCGTCCACTGCAGTTTGCTACCTTATTCATACTTTTTATCAAGTGATTTTTTTAAGCAGGGTTGAATGAGGTACCTACACATAACGTTACGTTAGTCAATGTATCACACACAGTAACATAACGTTAGACGGCGGTCGGCAGCACCGTGTATTTTAGCCACCTACAAAAAGACAAACATAGTCAAATAAAGGTCAGTTAAAATGTTTACTATATTAAGAATATGTGTACATATTGCATAGGGCCCTGACATCTAAAAAGTAAAACTCTGTTCATTGTTATGTTCATGTATTTGTTATGTTTTTCATATGTACGCACACATAAACACACGTACAGTATGAGATGAGATCAATGAGATAAGGTAAGAACAGAATAGAAACTGCTGTGGAACTAGTTACAATGCAATATGCCATGGAAATACAATGTTAACACTTTTGTACAAATAAGTACAGTTGCACTTGTTTTTGCAAATGTGTTTATTCTGTAAAGGAATGAGTTAAATGTTTAAAATTGTTTAAACTATTAAAATGACTGGTTAATAGTGCTATTATGAATTGCAATGTCAGTACTATTTTTTTTCCTGCTATTTCAAATGCACTTGTTTTAATAAATAAATACAGTGGTTTAAAAGCATACACAATCCGTGTAAAAATATTAGTCTGTGGTTAAAAGGACTTGAAAGGACTCGAAACTCAAAATGCAGGACTTGTGACTTGACTTGAGACTTTCCAGTCTTGACTTTGGACTTGACTCGGGACTTGCCTGTCTTGACTCGGGACTTGACTCGAGACTTGAGGGCAAAGACTTGAGACTTACTTGTGACTTGCAAAGCAATGACTTGGTCCCACCTCTGGTACCAAGCGTCTTTTAGTGTCATCTTCGCCAGTTTCGGGTCCTTAATGGCTGTCAAAGTGTACCAACTTGTCGCAATACCTACTTACACTTCTTCTGTCCAGGTGAGATGCATGATTTATGATCTACAATAAACATACTTGCCAACCTTGAGACCTCCGATTTCGAGAGGTGGGGGGCGTGGTCGGGGGTGGGGTGGGGGGCGTGGTTGGGGGCGTGGTTAAGAGGGGAGGAGTATATTTACAGCTAGAATTCACCAAGTATTTCATATATATATATATATATATATATATATATATATATATATATATATATATATATATATATATATATATATATATATATATATATATATATATATATATATATATATATATTTGTGTTTAGATAATTGATACTTCAAACTTGCATAAATAAATCTTAAGGAATATAACATAACTTGGCTTCTGAGAGCTTCAAAATGTAATGAATAAAATGCTAAAATGGTTGATAAACAAGCAATTATTTTAGTAATTAAATATGGTCATTTTAAATGAATTATTATGATCATTTAAAATTAATTATTTAAAATATGTTTATTTTAATGTATAATTCTATGGCTGGATGTAATAAGGAGTCAGAAAAAATACAAATAAAAATACAGTTAATTTTGATGTTTTTAAGCAAAATATAGTAAAAATGTATTTAGTTGTTTTTTTTAAATTAATAAATATATTTTTTTTTAGGTAAGATAAACATAATAATATAATTTATCTCTAGTCTGGATGATTTAGTTCTTGTCACCCTGTTGTCCTCCCGTCTCTTCCCTAAGGATGACTCCATGAGCTGGGCATTTGCCTGGAGATGCCCTACGTCAACAACACGGTAGGTGGCCCGTCGGTGCGCAGCTCGTACATCGCCGCCCTCTACTTCACCCTCAACAGCCTGACCAGCGTCGACTTTGGCAACGTGTGCGCCAACACGGACGCCGAGAAGATCTTCTCCATCTGCACCATGCTCATCGGCGGTATGCCGAACGCCTCGTATGGAATAACATGATTGGGCAGGCACGCTGTTTATATCGTGGGAAAGCGGACCTGAAAAAAGGCTGTCCTCACTCAGGTCCGCCTGGAGCTGGGGGGGGGCGTGGCCTCCAGCTCCGGCTGAAAATCGGGAGATTTTCGGGAGAATATTTGTCCCGGGAGGTTTTCGGGAGAGGCGCTGAATTTCGGGAGTCTCCTGGAAAATTCAGGAGGGTTGGCAAGTATAACAATAAACTTACAGGGAGCAAGGAAGCGAGGAAGCAGCAGACCACCCGATGACGTAGACATAGGGACACACGAGAGTGATCACGGTGATGCCATAAATAGTTTGTCTGTGTTAGCGCTTATAATAACAATATCACTACTACTTGGTTAATATGTGGTGGATTGTCACGAAATTTTAATGTAGTATTGTTGGCGGTTTTTGAATGGTTATTTATTGGATTTAATGGGCGAAATAGTGGAGCTCTCATTGGCCCCCCAATAACCTGTAAGCGGACTTTTATTTACATTTATTTAATATTTAGAATGCATTAAAAAAAATCCATCCGTCGTCATGTCTATCACAATGATTGTGAATGATAGGCAACATTTTAAAAGAAAGTGTTGTTCCCCTTTAAATATACTTGTTAAATAAAACCTCAACCTTGTTTATGTAACGGTACCAGGAGGAAGGAGACGGCACAGAGGCAGGTGAACGGTTTAGCCTTAGGCGTGTTTATTATAATAAAGGTATGATCTAGACTAAAGATATGGTGTAAGACTATGTGACGTATTAAACTGGACATTGTTACCGGGAAGTGTTGAAGGTGCTTGTTGAGAAGAGTGCGGAAGTCCAAAGAGGGCGAGACTGGCTTAGAAGTCCGTGGACAGGAGAGAGGTCGAGGGCAGGAGAGAGGCGACAGGGTCCGTGGGCAGGCGAGAGGTCGAGATCCGGGGAAGCAGCAAGAGATCCAGGGGAAGTCCGGGGGAAACGAGACACACAGCTCGAGTCGAGGGAACAGAGGGATACTGCGGGGCGAGGGAAAAACAACCAGAAGTTCAAGTGATGAAAACATCAACAAGGGCATAAACGCAGAGAGAGAGCTAGAGACGTATAACACTGTACCATACAGATGGCTACGTTCTGGCACTGGAACGCAGGACGCGCCGGTCTAAATAGTGTGCGGCGTCCTCATCAGCATCAGCTGCGTTGATTGCTGATATGGAACAGCTGCTGGAGCGCGGCCAGGGATGGAGAGGCGCGCGTAGGGCAGCGCGCCGCAGAGTGGAGTGTGAATAGAAGCGCGGCGAGGAATGCGCCCGTGCCATGACAGTTTATGATGAATACTTAGGCCTGCTACGCTACTGTATTTTAATGTTGGCCATTATGGTGGTACTTGAAGAGCCAAGTTTTTTCTGAGGTGGTAGTTGGTGAAAAAAGTTTTTATAAAAAATTATAATCAAGCCCTGTGATATGTTTAGTTCAGTTATTTGATGTAAATCAATATTGTTTTTTAGTTCTAGTAATCTTTGATACAGTTATTGTATTGATTCACATCAAATTGTGTGGGAGTGCCTAATGTTGGTGATGTTGGTACAGTATGTCAACTATTTGTCAAATGCCTGCTTGGGATTTGATTTTTTTTGCTGATTTTGTGAAGTTACAAAGTGATCGCTTGCAGCAAACCAGTCTACTGCTATGTCATCGATGAAGTGTGTGTGTTTGTATGTGTGTGTGTGTGCGTGTGTGTGTGTGTGTGTGTGTCAGCGTGGTTGATTTAAGTTCAAGAAGAGACCAGAGGTTTAGTGAGCAGGACATTAGCCTCATGCTGCAGTGCCGGTGATGGATTCCTCCCACATAATTATATCCACTCATTTCTGTCCTGTCAGCAGCCGCTCTGAGGCCTGCCTGTCTTAATGCAGATAGCCGAAAACAATCTACAAGGTGAGAGCACATAGCCTTGCAGCCTACAGCAAACTTTTAAAGAAAATACATTAACATCATCCATCAAAATAATGCTCACATTTTTTTGGGATCTTGCTTTATGCGCATATTATTTATGCAATATAATATGATCAATATGGCACTTTATATTTACAGTGGTTATAATGTTTTAATGGTGAGTGTTCACTGGAAATAATGTTTGCACCCACAAACACTGAACTAGGATTTCATGTATGCCCAATCGGTTATGATAATTGAACCTTTGACAGAGATTTAGTTTTTCAAAAGCATCATTTGCTCAAGTTGGGATCTGATTGTTGGTGACTGTTCGGTATGTCAGAGCAGAGAAGAAACCTTCAATAGGAAATTCCACAAACACAGGAGATTAAAATAGCTCGTTATACTTTTACATGGCTCTCCTTGCATACTAGAACTGGCTTGAAGAACATGAGTCATAATTGAAAAAAATAAGTGACATGATGTAACTTTTTACATTGACACCCATACAGCCCTTTACAAGTAAAATTATCCCCTAATCCAGGGGTGTCCAAAGTGCGGCCCGGGGGCCATTTGCAGCCCGCAGGTCATTTTTTAACGGCCCCACATCACATTTTAAAAATACGATTGAAAAAAATTTAAAACATAAGAAGTGGTATATAAGAGCAAACAGGTGAAATGTAACAACAAAATGTTGCAATGTTTACTCTAATAACACAAAGCTGCCATGCAGGCTGTTTCTTTGTTTAAAAAACAATAATGAATCAAAATCAATGTTAGTATGAATTATTGACATACTCAAGGCTCCAATTAAGTCACATTAAATATTCCACTTTGAGGTATTTTTTGGAGAAAATGTTGCATATTTTGTGTTTGCCATATAAAAAACTGAGCTGATTTTTTTTAAATAAGGGCCTAAAACTAACAAACAAAAAACATAAACAACAATAAAACTTATAATTGACAGATAGATCTGAAGTGGATCTCGAGATTATTGTGTTAAAAGTAAACAGTAAAAAAATGTTGAATTTATTTTTTAACACTTTAATGAGTAGGACCCTTTTGAATCCCCAATAACTTTAGTGTGCTTTGTTTTTAAGTGTCATTGCTCAAAAAATAATAATGAATTAAAATCAATGGTGTTATGAGTTATTGACCTTTTTAAGGCTCCAATTATTATATAATCTCAAATATTCCACTTAAAAATTGTATTGGGTGAAAATATTGCATATTTTGTGTTTTTTCCATGAAAAACTGGGTTTTCTTTGACAAAAAGAGCACACAACTTAAATCTTTAAAAACGTTATATTGACAGATAGACCTAATGTTGATCTAGAGATTTAAATAAAAATAAAAAAAATAAAAAAAAATACTGAATAATGACACATTTTTTATATTTTTTTGACCAAAACCCTTTGGGGTCCCCGGGATCAAGCCTGAGTGGAGGCCTAAATGTATATTTTTTATACATATATTCAATTGGTTTTTAAAATAAAAAATATCAAAATGGCCCTCGCTTGCTTTGATTTTTTAGTGCGGGGCCCCCAGTGGAAAAAGTTTGGACACCCCTGCCCTAATCTGTATAAGAAATACTTGGAGATTCTAAATATGAATGCTAGATAATTTATCGTTCTTATTAACTTATTATATGTTGTGATGAAAGACTGATGTATTGTTTTAATACAGCTGCTGATTAGTTTTGGGGTTTTGCGTGTTCATTAATATTGTTTTCATCTATTTTTTAAAATGTAATAAATCCTACACATTGCAATTCGATAGCCATATATCTTCTTTTTGAGCTTACATTGTTTGCACAATTGTAATATAGTAGGCCCTACAAAAATAAAATATTCACTTTCACAAGGCAAAAAAATCATTTTTAAGCGTCCATGACTACATATTTTATAAACAACAATAAATCAAAAAATAATGTCCTGATGGATACGCAGAGTATAAGTCAGTGGATCTTAACCTGGGTTCGATCGAACCCTAGGGGTTCGGTGAGTCGGGCTCAGGGGTTCGGCGGAGGTCAAGACACCATCATGTAAATAAAAACTTCTCCCTATCGGCGTATTACGGATACGGCAACAGCAGAAGTCAGACTGATTTGTAAGTGTGTCATTTGTTGTGAGTTTATGCACTGTGTTGGTTTTGTTCTTTGAACAAGGTGATGTTCATGCACGGTTCATTTTGTGCACCAGTAATAAAACATGGTAACACTTTAGTATGGGGAACATATTCACCATTAATTAGTTGCTTATTAACATGCAAATTAGTAACATATTGGCTCTTAACTCGTAATTATTAAGTACTTATTAATGCCTTATTATAACCCTAACCCTCTAACCCTAACCCTAACCAAATAACTCTAAATGAAGTCTTTGTTACTTAGAATATGTTCCCCTAGTGTTCAAAAAACTCTAAATTAAGTCTTTGTTACTTAGAATATGTTCCCCATACTAAAGTGTTACCAAAAACATATAACTTTGTCTTGAATTTGAAAAAAACCCAAAACATTTTATTTTTCACTAAAGAAGGGTTCGGTAAATGTGCATATGAAACTGGTGGGGTTCGGTACCTCCAACAAGGTTAAGAACCACTGGTATAAGTGTAGCATTCAATTTTAATAAATCTAAAAATTAAACAATCGCGTTTCTTGCTCTTTGACCTTCGCGTGGACTCGTAGTGACGTCACAGTCAGCTGACTCAAACCGGAATCCCGGCACAACAACATCGGTTCTTAAAATAAGCGTCAATACTTCGTGGGTTTTGGCTGATTTTTGAATGGAGTCGACCTTAGAGCAACACCTCGACGACACGTTAGTACATTCAATTATTAAATCATCATTGCCCTGTGTTAGACTGTGTAACTTTTGTCTTTACACATTATAATGTCGTTGTGCCTGTCTTTTATTGATACAGCATGAAAAACCCAGCAGTGGTGGGTGTGCTTTGTACGGATCAGCAAGGACACAACCTGGGCTGTAAGTAGTTGTTTTGGGATTCTTCCTTCTTTCAATTTCTACCGCTTGTCCCTTTTGGGGTCGCGGGGGGTCGCTGGAGCCTATCTCCGCTGCATTCGGGCGGTAGGCGGGGTACACCCTGGACAAGTCGCCACGTCATCGCAGGGCCAACACAGATAGACAGACAACATTCACACTCCCATTCACACACTAGGGCCAATTTAGTGTTGCCAATCAACCTATCCCCAGGTGCATGTTCTTATCAAATCAAATGTTTCCCACCCCAGCGGTTGAGTGTCACAAAAACGACACAAAACATGTAACTTAAGTATCTTTAGTGGACAAATATATTTAGATTAGAAAATATTACCAGCACTGTACAATTGAGAAACACATACCGTATTTTTCGGACTATAAGTCACAGTTTTTTTCATAGTTTGGCCGGGGGTGCGACTTATACTCAGGAGCGTAAAATATCAAATAATATTATTTAGCTCATTCACGTAAGAGACTAGACGTATAAGATTTCATCGGATTTAGTGATTAGGAGTGACAGATTGTTTGGTAAACGTATAGCATGTTCTATATGTTATAGTTATTTGAATGACTTGTACCATAATATGTTACGTTAACATACCAGTTGGTTATTTATGCGTCATATAACGTACACTTATTCAGCCTGTTGTTCACTATTTTTTATTTATTTTAAATTGCCTTTCAAATGTCTATTCTTGGTGTTGGGTTTTATCAAATAAATTTCCCCAAAAAATGCGACTTATACTCTAGTGCGACTTATATCGGTAGGTTGGAGTTCAAATCCCAGCCGAGTCATACCAAAGACTATAAAAATGGGACCCATTACCTCCCTGCTTGGCACTCAGCATCAAGGGTTGGAGTTGGGGGTTAAATCACCAAAATGATTCCCGGGCGCGGCGCCGCTGCTGCCCACTGCTCCCCAAGGGGATGGGTCAAATGCAGAGGACAAATTTCACCACATCTAGTGTGTGTGTGACAATCATTGATACTTTAATCTTAATCTTTAATATGTTTTTTTCCTTCTTTATTATGCATTTTCGGCCGGTGCGATTTATACTCCGGAGCGACTTATACTCCGAAAAATACGGTATATAAACGAACATGTTTAGAACAAAATCGATTCTAACAAAATTAGGGCTGCAACTAACGATTAATTTGATAATCGACTAATCTGTCGATTATTACTTCGATTAATCGATTAATAATCGGATAAAAGAGACAAACTACATTTCTATCCTTTCCAGTATTTTATTGAAAAAAAACAGCATACTGGCACCATACTTATTTTGATTATTGTTTATCAGCTGTTTGTACATGTTGCAGTTTATAAATAAAGGTTCATAAAAAAATAAAAAATAAATTATAATAATAATTGCCTCTGCGCATGCGCATAGCATAGATCCAACGAATCGATTACTAAATTAACCGCCAACTATTTTTATAATCGATTTTAATCGATTTAATCGATTAGCTGTTGCAGCCCTAAACAAAGTATGGCCGAACATTAAACATCACGTGACCGAACATGACACATTCACTTTACAAAATTCACTTAGAACGATTTACTTAGCTCTTTTATTGCCACATTTACAGTATTGCGCTGAAGTTTGGGGGCACACCTACAGGGACACTATTGAACCGCTATTTAAGCTCCAGAAAAAGGCAATTAGAATGAAACATTATGACCCATATAGAGCACATACCAATGATCTGTTCATAATGAGTAATATTCTTAATCTACATGATATAATCCAATACAGTAGCCTTCAAGTTATGTTTATGGCCTCACAAAGGGCTCTACCTGCAAATATACAGAGTCTGTTTTCATGAACTCAGGGGTGTCCTAAAATTCAAACATAACATTGAATTCCACATTCAAGGCTCAAACGTTATCTATAGCGGGGGTGAAACTGTGGGACAATGTGAGCGGAGAAATTAAACAGTCTTCTAGCGTAAGAGTGTTCAACCTTGCGGTAAAAAATGTGGTGTTGGGAAACTATCAAAAACATGACAAGTTGTTTGGACTATCTCAACTGTGGAACACAGGTGCAAAAGAACTCACTGTGGAATAAGGGACATAACACACCAGACAAGGCTTCAGAAGACAAAAGATACCCAGGCAAGATGGAGCTACTCTCATGGTCGCTCAATGCTATTGACAAAGTGTTTTCCAGCATATGTTATTCTTGTTCTGAAATTGTCATGTATCCATCAAATCTTCTGTTGAAACTTGGACTATATAACCAACATATAAGTTGATTGTAAATTAGGGGCGGGACATGGATAAGCATTCTTGCTTTTTTCCCGTATCCCTTGCATGTCTGTCAAATTACAAAGAGTGATGAAGTGTTGCTATATATGTCTGCCGGAATAAAAATAAATAAATAAATTCATTACACATCACGTGATCACATGACGTCCTAGTTTCACATGGCATTGCTGCCATTTTTATGTAAAGCCATGGCGTGTCAAACTCGTTTTCATTGAGTGCCACTTTGCAGTTATGGTTGCTCTTGGAGGGATCGCTTGTAACAGTGAATATCCATCCATCCATCCATTTTCTACCGCTTGTCCCTTTTTTTTGGGATTGTGGGGGGTGCTGGAGCCTATCTGAATATATCTGAATATTAAGGTGGCGACTTGTCAAGGGTGTACCCCGCCTTCCGCTCGAATGCAACTGAGATAGGCTCCAGCACCCCCCGCGACCCTGAAAGGGACAAGCGGTAGAAAATGGATGGATGGATAAATGTAAAAGGATTGACCTCATCATATGACATAATTGCCTATGCATTTGAGTGTTACATAATTTATTTCACGTACAGTGTAAAAAATATCTGTAGATTTTACGGTAAACAAATTGACCCCTCAATCATCACAATTTTACCGAATTGTATTCATTTTTTTCAACATATAACTGTAAATAGAAAAACTGTGCCACTGTTTGATAACAATATATTAGAAAAACATCTGCCAGTGTTTTACCGCACAGTTTTTATTTCTAAAGTGAATTATTTAAAGTTTTTTACACAAAAATTCTGGCTATTAAGCTGCCACTTTTTTTTCTGTAAAATATATTGTCATTTTTACAGTGTACAATTGATTGATAATGTGCTTCATCATAAATCATAAGTCAGGTAGATATTTAAGTATTTATTTTTATTACAACAGAAATGTTTGGAATGTATGACAATATAATATGTGTTGCAATATTGTTTAATATTAAAGTTTAACTGATATGCAATCGCATGAGGTACATTTTGTTTTCTGTCAAAATTGAAAGGATAAAAAACATTTAGTTAGAAAAGATAAAATACTTTATTGATGCATATTATTTCCAGGCTTTTGCGGGCCAAAACTGGCCCCCAGTAACCTGACTCTCGCCAGACCCTTGTAGTTTGATGAGCTCCACACAAGGATCTGGGGTCGAGGGCAATGCAAACTCCTTCAAGATAGCAAAAATAATTAACCAATCAGGATCGCCGGGCGGGATTTCATAGATGTGACGTAGCGCCGAAGCGACTGTTTGATCCAAACAACAATGGCGACACGTAGCGAGGAGTCGTGTGCTGACATTGATTCTGCTATTTCAACTGTTTTGTCGAATCTATCGAATATTAATTCTTTAACAGATGAACAGAGAACAGTTTTGAAGGCATTTGTTTTACTTTTCGCTCTGTCGTTATCCAATATGTCGGCTGTTCTGTTTTGGATTTCATCAGTGTCACGGGTTGATTTCGATGTGAGTGGTTGAAGTAGCACGTCCTTCAAGATAACGGACAAGTGGTTTATCCAATCACATACAGTGATTTGTTTTTACAAGGCCCCGCCTTCTGAAATACATCTCCTATTGAGAAGTCCCAGATTCTTGTGTGGAGCTCAGCGAACTACAAGTATCTGGCGAGAGTAAGGTTAGGCCCCCAGGCCTTGAGTTTGACACCTGCGTGTTGTAGGGGAACTGCCCTTCATTATGGAAGACATGACAACATTATGAAGACATTTATTTTATTTTTAATGCATTATAACTCGTAAATAAGCTCAAATAAAAGTATGCTTACAGCTGAGCCAATGGGGGCTCAACAATTCCGCCTAAAAAAACCAATAAAACAAACATCCAAAATACGCCAAAAAATACTCCATTTACATTTTGTGACTTGAATATCAACAAAGTATTGGGGATATTGTTATTATAAGCGCTAACGCAGACAAACTATTTATAGCAGCGCCGTGATCACAAGCTCGCGTGCCAATGTTGACATGATTGACTGATCAGCTGCTTCCTCGTTTCCTTGCTCGTCAATGTTTATTCTAAATCAAAAATAATTCCTCTCACCAGGAAAGCAAAAAGACGAAGACGTATTCCGACAAGTTGGTACACTTTGACAACCAATATAGACCCACCCGGTAATGGCGAGAACGACACGAAAAGACGCTTGGTTCCATCCCCCTTTTCTTTGCAAGGATTATGAGTCATTTTTCATCTAAACGGGAATATATGAACATCCTAACAGTCGGCATCCTAATCTATTGTGAAGTGATGTTTTATTATTTTTGTTGGCTCTCATAAAGTCTGCAGTGATGTAGTTGGGGGAAAAAAGCGAACATCATGATGCCTTTATTTAAAGTAATGCTATACATGTTATTATAAATGTGCTTGTTACTACATTACATATATACTTACATCATGTATATACATTTTGAATGTTTTTAAAGGGCTTTATAGGCAGAATAGAGTGGCTCCCATAGGCTCCATTGTAAGCAGACTTTTGATCGCATTTATTCACTATTTAGAATGCATTTAAGAAAAAAAATACATCCATCGTCTTGTTTTTCATAATGATTGTGAATGCAGTTCCCCTTTAAGGGATTGTTGATGTTTTGAATGTATGTGCCATATTGGATAAAATATGAATCCGCTTAAAACTGTTTTTTTATGTTTGATTGCAAACAGGTAGAGGCTCCCTATCCGATGAACATGGTGGTGTTGTGTCAGTTTTGGCTAAACAAGCTGCAGCTCTCACAAAAGACCTAACAGACACTCCTACTGTGTGCCTGGAGTCTGACTCAGGGTGAGCCTTCACTCGAACTTGTTTCTCTTTTGCTCGACTGACCACTTCTGCATTGGTTCAGGAAGGTCATGTTGTTATTTACATTGGCCTCTGATGTGGAGACATCACAATCCATCTGCATCCAGACAGCACTCCTGTCAAACTATGATTTGTTTTTTTGGATATGCTGCCATCTAATGGACAACTCTGTCTACTCCAGCTATGTTTAGTTGATTGAGTATAAATATTTTAAAAAGTAATCCTGAAAATGACACTTTGTTTTAAGCTTTATCTACTTTCTCTGGCAGGCAGTATGACTACCCGATTTTAAGAAAAAAACCTAATTGCGATTTGTCTCTTCAAAATTATGATTGGGGATTTGATTTGCATACAACTGTGAAAATAGCGAGTGAAGGAAGACATGTTACTTTTTGACTGTCAATCAACTTACTCTTGTTTCAAGATGCCACACATTAGAACAATATGCAATAATTAACTTTTATAAATATCTGGCTTTAGGTATGCAGACAGACTCAGAGCTTTTGTCTACATCATGCTCTTAAACTGAAAAAAGAATCAACGAAGTGTGTATAATGTGATGTCATCATAATATATAATTCTAATACAAGTAAAAGGAGATACACTTTTACTTCCATTACTGTAGAATTGTTTACCATTGTATTGGAATTGTTATCCTAAATAATAAACAAATAAATAAACTCTTATTTCTGTTATCAAACATTTAACTTAAACAATTATTGAACATCTTAAAGTGCATTTTTTTGGGAAAAACGAGGTCGGACATCTGTCTTTTTGTTTGTTGACATTTCGCTCATTTGTCCGTGTTTATGGGCTCATAGTGCCCATCCGATTTGAAGTTGATATATTCCCGCAACGGAACATTGGACTTTGTAATCATATTTTTTTCCTCCTAATTTTTGTTACTTTGCGGCTCTTCTCTGTGGCAAGTCACAAGGCTCTTTGTCTTTGCTTCCTGTGTGTGCGGTCTCATTGAGTCACTCCTCTCCCACCGAGACAAAGATTGTGAATGACTGAAAAGAGGGTTCACTGCGTTCAGTTAATTATTCTGTTAGGATTAACAATAGATGCGCTCAGGTGATGCACAGAGGAAGACTTTTTTCCCTCTGTTTGAAGCGAGAAAGAAATGCGAGGCTCAACAATTCTGATTGGCAAATATGTCTGTCACTCAAATGCCTGTGACAGCGGAGGGAAAAAAATAAAAACCTCAGCCTCTTGCGCTTATTTATAGCACTAATTAAAACATCAATGGGAATTCATATTAGATTAATCGTGCAGCCCCTCACAGGTAGTATTGCAGGATAACAGTTTGTCAACAATATGTGAATCTGCGACCATAATGAGTCATAGCCATTCCCAAAACAGTCATATCCACATTTTTAAATGTATAGTTGATTAAAATAATGTAGATCAAGGGGGTCAAACTCATTTTGGTTCAGGGCCCACATAAACTCAAATTTTAGTTGTATTTTATGTAACTTTATTTAAACAGGAAAAATCCTGTTGAGATTAAAAACCTCTTTTACAAGCTAGTCCTGGCTAAGAGGCAGCACACTTTCACACAAAGTTACAACAAACAAACAACAATAAATAAACAGCAAGACAATTAGATGAGGTAGCACCAAAAAAGTCACACTACACGAAACACTGTAAAATCAAGAAGCGAAAATTGACTTGCAGCTAGCTATTCATTCAATTCAATTCCGTTGTATTGTTGTACAATGAACTCCAATGGGCTCACCACCCATAGCAGGGGCCATAGAGGTCGGGTGCAATGTGAGCTGGGCGGCAGCCGAAGGCAGGGCACTTGGCGGTCCGATCCTCGGCTACAGAAGCTAGCTCTTGGGACGTGGAACGTCACCTCGCTGGGGGGAAGGAGCCTGAGCTAGTGCGCGAGGTGGAGAAGTTCCGGCTAGATATAGTCGGACTCACTTCGACGCACAGCAAGGGCTCCGGAACCAGTTCTCTCGAGAGGGGATGGACTCTCTTCCACTCTGGCGTTGCCGGCAGTGAGAGGCGACGGGCTGGGGTGGCAATTCTTGTTGCCCCCCGGCTCAGAACCTGCATGTTGGAGTTCAACCCGGTGGACGAGAGGGTAGCTTCCCTCCGCCTTCGGGTGGGGGGACAGGTCCTGACTGTTGTTTGCGCTTACGCGCCAAACAGCAGCTCAGAGTACCCACCCTTTTTGGATTCACTCGAGGGAGTACTTGAGGGTGCTCCCCCGGGTGATTCCCTCGTTCTACTGGGGGACTTCAACGCTCATATTGGCAACGACAGTGAAACCTGGAGAGGCGTGATTGGTAAGAATGGCCGCCCGGATCTGAACCCGAGTGGTGTTTTGTTATTGGACTTTTGTGCCCGTCACGGATTGTCCATAACGAACACCATGTTCAAGCATAACGGTGTCCATATGTGCACTTGGCACCAGGACACCCTGGGCCGCAGTTCCATGATCGACTTTGTAGTTGTGTCATCGGATTTGCGGCCTCATGTTTTGGACACCCGGGTAAAGAGAGGGGCGGAGCTTTCTACCGATCACCACCTGGTGGTGAGTTGGCTGCGATGGTGGGGGGGGATGCCGGACAGACCTGGCAGGCCCAAACGCATTGTGAGGGTTTGCTGGGAACGTCTGGCAGAGTCTCCTGTCAGAGAGAGTTTCAATTCCCACCTCCGGAAGAACTTTGAACATGTCACGAGGGAGGTGCTGGACATTGAGTCCGAGTGGACCATGTTCCGCACCTCTATTGTCGAGGCGGCTGATTGGAGCTGTGGCCGCAAGGTAGTTGGTGCCTGTCGTGGCGGCAATCCTAGAACCCGTTGGTGGACACCGGCGGTGAGGGATGCCGTCAAGCTGAAGAAGGAGTCCTATCGGGTTCTTTTGGCTCATAGGACTCCTGAGGCAGCGGACAGGTACCGACAGGCCAAGCGGTGTGCGGCTTCAGCGGTCGCATAGGCAAAAACTCGGACATGGGAGGAGTTCAGGGAAGCCATGGAAAACGACTTCCGGACGGCTTCGAAGCGATTCTGGACCACCATCCGCCGCCTCAGGAAGGGGAAGCAGTGCACTATCAACACCGTGTATGGTGAGGATGGTGTTCTGCTGACCTCGACTGCGGATGTTGTGGATCGGTGGAGGGAATACTTCGAAGACCTCCTCAATCCCACCAACACGTCTTCCTATGAGGGAGCAGTGCCTGGGGAATCTGTGGTGGGCTCTCCTATTTCTGGGGCTGAAGTTGCTGAGGTAGTTAAAAATCTCCTCGGTGGCAAGGCCCCGGGGGTGGATGAGATCCGCCCGGAGTTCCTTAAGGCTCTGGATGCTGTGGGGCTGTCTTGGTTGACAAGACTCTGCAGCATCGCGTGGACATCGGGGGCAGTACCTCTGGATTGGCAGACCGGGGTGGTGGTTCCTCTCTTTAAGAAGGGGAACCGGAGGGTGTGTTCTAACTATCGTGGGATCACACTCCTCAGCCTTCCCGGTAAGGTCTATTCAGGTGTGCTGGAGAGGAGGCTACGCCGGATAGTCGAACCTCGGATTCAGGAGGAACAGTGTGGTTTTCGTCCTGGTCGTGGAACTGTGGACCAGCTCTATACTCTCGGCAGGGTCCTTGAGGGTGCATGGGAGTTTGCCCAACCAGTCTACATGTGTTTTGTGGACTTGGAGAAGGCATTCGACCGTGTCCCTCGGGAAGTCCTGTGGGGAGTGCTCAGAGAGTATGGGGTATCGGACTGTCTGATTGTGGCAGTCCGCTCCCTGTATGATCAGTGTCAGAGCTTGGTCCGCATTGCCGGCAGTAAGTCGGACACGTTTCCAGTGAGGGTTGGACTCCGCCAAGGCTGCCCTTTGTCACCGATTCTGTTCATAACTTTTATGGACGGAATTTCTAGGCGCAGTCAAGGCGTAGAGGGGATCCGGTTTGGTGGCTGCAGGATTAGGTCTCTGCTTTTTGCAGATGATGTGGTCCTGATGGCTTCATCTGGCCAGGATCTTCAGCTCTCACTGGATCTGTTCGCAGCTGAGTGTGAAGCGACTGGGATGAGAATCAGCACCTCCAAGTCCGAGTCCATGGTTCTCGCCCGGAAAAGGGTGCAGTGCCATCTCCGGGTTGGGGAGGAGATCTTGCCCCAAGTGGAGGAGTTCAAGTACCTCGGAGTCTTGTTCACGAGTGAGGGAAGAGTGGATCGTGAGATCGACAGGCGGATCGGTGCGGCGTCTTCAGTAATGCGGACGCTGTATCGGTCTGTTGTGGTGAAGAAGGAGCTGAACCGCAAGGCAAAGCTCTCAATCTACCGGTCGATCTACGTTCCCATCCTCACCTATGGTCATGAGCTTTGGGTTATGACCGAAAGGACAAGATCACGGGTACAAGCAGCCGAAATGAGTTTCCTCCGCCGGGTGGCGGGTCTCTCCCTTAGAGATAGGGTGAGAAGCTCTGTCATCCGGGAGGAGCTCAAAGTAAAGCCACTGCTCCTCCACATCGAGAGGAGCCAGATGAGGTGGTTCGGGCATCTGGTCAGGATGCCACCCGAACGCCTCCCTAGGGAGGTGTTTAGGGCACGTCCGACCGGTAAGAGGCCACGGGGAAGACCCAGGACACGTTGGGAAGACTATGTCTCCCGGCTGGCCTGGGAACGCCTCGGGATCCCCCGGGAAGAGCTGGACGAAGTGGCTGGGAAGAGGGAAGGCTGGGCTTCCCTGCTTAGGCTGCTGCCCCCGCGACCCGACCTCGGATAAGCGGAGGAAGATGGATGGATGGATGGATGGATGGATGTTGTACAATGACAATAAACGCTTCTAATTGTTTCTTCTAAAAATTCCCTGAAATTTATCAAACATACTCTTTTAATACAACTTTAATTCATGATATGTAAATTAAACATGTGAACATTACAAAAAGAAGAACACTATCAATATTCCTACATTGTGGTGACAGGCAATTAAAATATTGTGTTAAATATTAAAACAACTTGTGGATTAAACATTAACGCATGGATCAAAACTCTTGTAATCAGAAAAATAAACAAAATATATGTTCCTGAAAATCTAACAATGATAGAAAGTTGACATTTAAAAGGTTTAAAAGTAATATGGGAAGATTTGAAAAACTTTGGCATAATTAGCTTTAAACATTTACCATTCACATGAAATTAATGGTTCATCTTTTTCAACTGCATGATGTGGCTTAAAACCTAAACTAAACCATACAATTAATGACATGACTATAGTATTATTTGTAGTATTGTTAAAACTATTGTTGCATAGTATATTTTAATGTTGGTAAAAAAAAACATTATTATTATTGTTGTATTTAAAAGACATCTTTTAGAAGCAAGGAAATACTTATTTCTAACTTTTTTTTTTAAGATTTAAAGAAAGATTAAATGTAGCATTATGAAACAGATAGTGTTACAACATGTTCTTGTAAATAATAGGCAGTGTTAAGGTTAGGTAGAAACTGACAGAATGTTGCGATGTCATTGTATCTTCAGTTGTCTCATCATCATCCAACGATGGGGAGCGTGGCTGCATTCAATGATGAAGGGACCGAGCAACATTTTATTCAACAGAAATAATATTAAACACATATTGTGTCATTTACAAAGCTCCCAAACTTACCACTGTCCTAAAGTGACATTTGAAGGTTGATCTACCAATGAATGGTTGGACTTTTTCATCCAATTCGTTGTTGGCCAGTTCTACAAAAGAATACAATGGTATTTACTTAACTGGATTAAACACATATTAAAGATATATCGTATCATTTACAAAGCTCTCAAACTTACCTCCGTCGCTGAAGTAACGATTGAAGGTTGACACATTAAAACAAAAATCTCCAAAAGCCTCTCAATTATAAACAAAGCAAAACTATACCTCAATGAAAATGCACTCCGTACTCCATACTGCACCTTGGTACTCCCATACCTTACATACTGTGTTGAAGTATGGGGGAATACTTACCAAAACACAATTCATCCTCTGATCAATGTTTCCTTACCATTATTGCTATGTTGTCTATTACCATTGTTGGTATATTCATTATTCCTACATTGTTGATACAAATTATTGTTACAGTGTAATAATTATTGTTACCTGTGGTAATGCCACTATGATATAACATCTGTATTATAATCCTTGAACAAAGTAAGAGTGAAACTCATGTGAATAATCACTGAATGGAGAACTGGGGGTGGGATTAAATAAATTATCTTCTTCCCACTCCCTTTCAGGCAAAACTGGACAATCATGCATTACATACTATACATTACCTTTTGCACTATATTAATTTATATTATTATGTGTTGTCAACTTTGTACTTTTTTATGTCATTTCCTGAAATAAATAAATAAAAAATGAAGGTTGGTCCTGTCACAGTTAGAACGCTTGGACACCATCACCGTTGATAAAATACACAAACACACATGCACATGTAAACCAGTATTCACCACCCTAAATCCCACTCATCCCAGTGGTTACCGCCACAGTTCAAAAGTGTACTGTGGAGGTAAAAATAGATCAATAGAAAACATGATCGATCACAAGATATTAACTCTGGGGGCTGGGGTAACATGGGCTGCTTATTTTTTTTAAATCTTTCATTTACCTTTCCAAATCACACTGTTAGTATCATACTGTCTGTAAAATACATTCTCATCTTTAATAGATTCATCAGTCAAATCATAGTCGGATGTCAGAAGGCAGGACATACACACCGGAAGTCGGGGTGGGACTTTAGTTTTTTGAATTAAATATATATGACGTCATCACATTGACAGTTTGACAGAAAGTGGGTACTATATTCTCTACTGTTGCATGAATGCAACAGTTGGATACAAAGGTTGATTAGAGCATGTAATTGTTTCACCTGTCATTACAGTATGTTGCTGGCATAGATAGCCGGGGGGGGGGGGGGGGGGGGGTTGCGGATTGGGGGGGGGGGGGGGGGGGCTGTGTGTGCTGGAGCCTATTGTTCTTCAGACTGTTAAAGAAAAAAAAAAGAAAATTGTCAAAATGTGGGGTAAAAAACTGTGGTAAATAGTGTCATTATTAGGGATGGGTACTTATAGGTACCGTCTGTACTACCGGGTACCGATTCACCTAAAATCAAACGGTGTCATATTTCAGTATACCTTTGTTGCACGTGACGCCATGTCTGGTTGCAAACTTGCGCTGGCTAAAACACTTGGCCAGTACTTGCAAATGAGACACGGGAGTGTAAGAAAACAACACCGCTCAATGTTAGATATTAAATTTTAAAAAATATTCTGTTGATTAAAATGTAAACGCATTTGAACACACACAAAAGTACCGAAAATTGGTACCGTTGAGTACCGATTCTTTGGTACAATATCGATTCAAATTTGAAAGGTACCCATGCGCAAATGTCAATAACATCACTGACACAACTTTATAAAACATTTTTCAGACAAAGGATATACATTTAACGATAAAGAAAAAAAAACAACCTTTTGGAATGTATCATGACTGTGAGTAAATGAACATTTAAATGTCAACGCAACCTCAATAAATGAAAACAGGCTTAAAAGAATAGCGCTGTATTTGATGTAGGGTTGTACGGTATACCGGGAATTAGTATAGTAGCGCGATACTAATGAATCATTTTCGGTTCTGTACCGCCTCTGAAAAATACCGGTCCGCCACCCAAATTTGTGGTATCATCCAAAACTAATGTAAAGTATCAAACAACAGAAGAATAAGTGACTATTACATTTTAACATAAGTGTAGATAGAACATGTTAAAAGAGAAAGTAAGCAGATATTAACAGTAAATGAACAAGTAGATTAATAATTCATTTTCTACCACTTGACCTTAATAATTTTGACAAAATAATAGAATGGAAAATGACACAATATGTTACTGCATATGTCAGCAGCTAAATTAGGAGCCTTTGTTTGCTTACTTGTCTTGTATGTTCACTATTTTATTTAAGGACAAACGTGCAATATTAAACATATGTTTAATGTACCGTAAGATTTTTTTGTTAAAATAAAGCCTATTTATGCAATTTTTGTGGT